>NC_041391.1:597696641-597715121 GCF_002162155.2 Triticum dicoccoides
TGATGTCACCCAGACGTCCGACTGTGGCATTTCTTTTAAGCCCTCTATGTGATGTCGCCCAGACGTCCGACTGTGGCATTTCTTTTAAGCCCTTTATGTGGTGTTGCTCAGACGCCCGACTGTGGCATTTCTTTTAAAAGCCCTTTATGTGGTGTCGCTTAGACGCCCGACTGTGGCATTTCTTTTAAAAGCCCTTTATGTGGTGTCGCTTAGACGCCCGACTGCGGCATGCATTTTACTTATTTACCTTTTGAGGCGTCGCTCCAGACACCCGATCGGTTTTCAATTATTTATTTTATTTATCAAGTCCGGCAAATCTTACCATTGTTATATGAGCATCATTATTTATTCACGACGCATTCATGCATTCATTGATTATATCTTTTGTCCGAACTGTCTTGCGAGTACTTTCAAAGTACTCACCTGGCTTGTTGATTTGGCCAGATGTTGATGAAGGCGATCTCATGGATGAAGAGTTTGATAGCGAGTCCGACGCCTAGAGGAGTCCCAGTCAGTCCCGTGCGATCCTGTCTTGGTCATTGTATTATCCTCTTCCGCAACCAGAAATAAATTCATCGAGCCTCACCTCGACGCTCGATGTGCTGCCAGTAGAAGTCAAGTTATCCGCCACCACGTTTCCTCGAGCTAGTAGCATACCACCACACCCCTGTGTCATAACCGCCCATATGTAAGATATTGGCGAGTTTGTAATAAATTGTTGAGCAGCCTCAGCTCAACCCTGTAATATATTTGATGATACTGGTTCTCTGTTTATCAAGCGTTATCTACCAGAAAGGATGACTTTTCCTATACTGGGATTAAAAGATCGGTTTTATCAATAATCATTTTATTGAAAAACCGGTCGTGACAGACTTGGTAACCAGAGCCAGGCTGACTGTAGGAAGCCACTAGGTGCGATTGCTAATTGGTTATTTGCATGATAGAGTTATTCATGTTTTTACAAGTGTAGACATTTTTCCGACAGTCAGCATAAAACTTTATGATCTCATGACTCAGATATTTTGCCTACTTTTGTAGATGACCGGCAACGACTGCGAGTCTAAAATGTTCGCCAACGTGCCTGAGGGGTTTGTCAAAATCCTCTCCTTCATCGTTCAGGTCGCGATGGGGCCATCCATGCGCCCAGTCTTCACGCTTTATCCACACTAGATCAACGACAGTCTGACTATGCACCAGGCCGCGGTGCAGTTCAGGGGAGGCCATGCTGAAATACGCCGCCTCCAATTCATGGGGAGAGCCATGCCTACAGAAAGGCATGCTATGCAGATGGCTGCCCGCGAGAAGATAGCCCGTCTTCGGGATGTTATTCCTGCAATGAAGACCCGTCGCTACCGCTACCTTCCATGCCATGTGCCTTACACATGTCACTACTCTTTCTCTTGCCCCAGAGGAGAACGAGACGAAGCCTCTGAGATGCTTGTCGAGTACCTCCGAGCCCTGGAGGCAGCATTCGACTGCATGGTGGATGACCTCGTAGCTGCACGCATGGACTTAGTTCATGGCTGTGCTGCTAACAGGAGGGAACTCCTGCACACCGCTCCACCACTGACTTATGTGTCATCCGCAGCCTCTCACTCACCTACCATACTCGCCTCTGCTCGTCGTCTGCCTACCACAGAGGAGTTTAACCAGGCTATTGCACCCAATCCCGTCCGCTCTGCACCACTTGTTGCACCCACTCCCATACGTGCTACTCCACCTATTCCACCCACTCGTATTCATGTTATCCCGCCTACGGCACCTGCTCCATCTGCTCAGCACAACGTTTTGTTGGGTAACGTTGCAGAAAACAAAAAAATTTCTACTCGTTTCACCAAGATCATCTAGGAGTTCATCTAGCAACGAGTCATTGGATGCATCTACGTACCTTGTAGATCGCGAGCGGAAGCGTTCAAAGAACGGGGATGATGTAGTCGAACACGACATGATTCGAATCACCGGAGATCCTAGCACCGAACGGACGGCACCTCCGCGTTCAACACACGTACGGAACAGCCACATCTCCTCCTTCTTGATCCAGCAAGGGAGGGAGGAGAGGTTGAGGGAGATGGCACCAGCAGCAGCACGACGGCGTGGTGTTGATGGAGCTGCAGTACTCCGGCAGAGCTTCGCTAAGCAATAAGGAGATGGAGGAGGTGTTGGGGAGGGAGAAGGAGGCAACCAAAGGCCAAGGACTCAAGGTATGAAGTCCCTCCTCTCCCCCACTATATATAGGGGTGCCAAGGGGGGGTGGCCGGCCCTAGGAGATCCAATCTCGTAGGGGGTGCGGCGGCCAAGGGGGGTTTCCATCCCCCCCAAGGCACCTAGGAGGTGCCTTACCCTCCTAGGACTCTTGCCCCCTTGAACCCTAGGCGCATGGGCCCATGTGGGGCTGGTGCCCTTGGCCCAAGCAGGCCAAGGCGCACCCCCTACAGCCCATGTGGCCCCCGGGGATGGGTGGCCCCACCCGGTGGGCCCCCGGGACCCCTCCGGTGGTCCCGGTACAATACCGATAACCCCGAAACTTGTCCCGATGCCCGAAACAGGACTTTCCATATATAAATCTTTACCTCCGGACCATTCCGGAACTCCTCGTGACGTCCGGGATCTCATCCGGGACTCCGAACAACATTCGGGTTACTGCATATACATATCCCTACAACCCTAGCGTAACTGAACCTTAAGTGTGTAGACCCTACGGGTTCGGGAGACATGTAGACATGACCGAGATCGCTCTCTGGTCAATAACCAACAGCGGGATCTGGATACCCATGTTGGCTCCCACATGCTCCACGATGATCTCATCGGATGAACCACGATGTCGAGGATTTAATCAACCCCGTATGCAATTCCCTTTGTCAATCGATATGTTACTTGCCCGAGATTCGATCGTCGGTATCCCAATACCTCGTTCAATCTTGTTACCGGCAAGTCACTTTACTCGTACCGTAATGCATGATCCCGTGACCAAACACTTGGTCACTTTGAGCTCATTATGATGATGCATTACTTGAGTGGGCCCAGTGATATCTCTCCGTCATACGGAGTGACAAATCCCAGTCTCGATCCATATAAAACAATAGATACTTTCGGAGATACCTGTAGTGCACCTTTATATTCACCCAGTTACGTTGTGACGTTTGATACACCCAAAGCACTCCTACGGTATCCAGGAGTTATACGATCTCATGGTCGAAGGAAGAGATACTTTGACATTGCAAAAACTCTAGCAAACGAACTATACGATCTTGTGCTACGTTTAGGATTGGGTCTTGTCCATCACATCATTATCCTAATGATGTGATCCCGTTATCAATGACATCTAATGTCCATAGCCAGGAAACCATGACTATCTATTGATCAACGAGCTAGTCAACTAGAGGCTTACTAGGGACATGTTGGTGTCTGTTATTCACACATGTATTACGATTTCCGGATAACACAATTATAGCATGAATAAAGACAATTATCATGAACAAAGAAATATAATAATAATGCTTTTATTATTGCCTCTAGGGCATATTTCCAACAGTCTCCCACTTGCACTAGAGTCAATAATCTAGTTACATTGTGATGAATCGAACACCCATGGAATTCTGGTGTTGATCATGTTTTGCTCTTGGGAGAGGTTTAGTCAACGGATCTGCTACATTCAGGTCCGTATGTACTTTACAAATCTCTATGTCTCCATCTTGAACATTTTCACGGATGGAGTTGAAGCGACGCTTGATGTGCCTTGTTTTCTTGTGAAACCTGGGCTCCTTGGCAAGTGCAATAGCTCCAGTGTTGTCACAGAAGAGCTTGATCGGCCCCGACGCATTGGGTATGACTCCTAGGTCGGTGATGAACTCCTTCACCCATATTGCTTCATGTGCTGCCTCCGAGGCTGCCATGTACTCCGCTTCACATGTAGATCCCGCCACGACGCTTTGCTTGCAACTGCACCAGCTTACTGCCCCACCATTCAAAATATACACCTATCCGGTTTGTGACTTAGAGTCATCCAGATCTGTGTCGAAGCTAGTGTCGACGTAACCTTTTACGACGAGCTCTTCGTCACCTGCATAAACGAGAAACATTTCCTTAGTCCTTTTCAGGTACTTCAGGATATTCTTGACCGCTGTCCAGTGTTCCTTGCCGGGATTACTTTGGTACCTTCCTACCAAACTTACGGCAAGGTTTACATCAGGTCTGGTACACAGCATGGCATACATAATAGAACCTATGGCTGAGGCATAGGGGATGACACTCATCTCTTCTATCTCTGCTGCCGTGGTCGGACATTGAGCTGAGCTCAATTTCACACCTTGCAAAACAGGCAAGAACCCTTTCTTGGACTGATCCATTTTGAACTTCTTCAAAATCTTATCAAGATATGTGCTTTGTGAAAGACCTATGAGGCGTCTTGATCTATCCCTATAGATCTTGATGCCTAATATATAAGCAGCTTCTCCAAGGTCCTTCATTGAAAAACTCTTATTCAAGTAGGCCTTAATGCTGTCCAAAAGTTCTATATCATTTCCCATCAAAAGTATGTCATCTACATATAGTATGAGAAATGCTATAGAGCTCCCACTCACTTTCTTGTAAACACAGGCTTCTCCATAAGTCTGTGTAAACCCAAACGCTTTGATCATCTCATCAAAACAAATGTTCCAACTCCGAGATGCTTGCACCAGCCCATAAATCGAGCGTTGGAGCTTGCACACCTTGTCAGCATTTTTAGGATCGACAAAACCTTCCGGCTGCATCATATACAATTCTTCCTTAAGGAAACCATTAAGGAATGCCGTTTTGACGTCCATTTGCCAAATTTCATAATCATAAAATGCGGCAATTGCTAACATGATTCGGACGGACTTCAGCTTCGCTACCGGTGAGAAAGTCTCATCATAGTCAATCCCTTGAACTTGTCGATAACCCTTAGCGACAAGCCGAGCTTTATAGATGGTCACATTACCATCCGCGTCTGTCTTCTTCTTAAAGATCCATTTATTTTCTATGGATCGCCGTTCTACGGGCAAGTCAGTCAAAGTCCATACTTCGTTTTCATACATGGATCCTATCTCGGATTTCATGGCTTCTAGCCATTTGTCGGAATCCAGACCCGCCATCGCTTCTTCATAGTTCGAAGGTTCACCGTTGTCTAACAACATGATTTCCAAGACAGGGTTGCCGTACCACTCTGGTGCGGAACGTGTCCTCGTGGACCTTCGAATTTCAGTAGGAGCTTGATCAGAAGTATCTTGATCATTATCATTAACTTCCTCTCTAGTCGGTGCAGGCACCTCAGGAACACTTTCTTGAGTTGCGCCATTTTCTGGTTCAAGAGGTAATACTTCATCAAGCTCTACTTTCCTCCCACTTACTTTTTTCGAGAGAAACTCTTTCTCCAGAAAGGACCCATTCTTGGCAACAAAGATCTTGCCTTCGGATCTGAGGTAGAAGATATACCCAACAGTTTCTTTAGGGTATCCTATGAAGACGCATTTTTCTGATTTGGGTTCGAGCTTTTCAGGTTGAAGTTTCCTGACATAAGCATCGCATCCCCAAACTTTTAGAAATGACAGCTTAGGTTTCTTCCCAAACCATAATTCATACGGTGTCGTCTCAACGGATTTCGACGGGGCCCTATTTAAAGTGAATGCGGCAGTCTCTAAAGCATAGCCCCAAAAAGATAGTTGTAAGTCGGCAAGAGACATCATAGATCGCACCATATCTAATAGAGTGCGATTACGACGTTCGGACACACCATTACGCTGAGGTGTTCCAGGCGGCGTGAGTTGTGAAACTATTCCTCATTTTCTTAAGTGTGTACCAAACTCGTGACTCAAGTATTCTCCTCCATGATCTGATCGTAGAAACTTGATTTTCCTGTCACGTTGATTCTCAACTTCACTCTGAAATTCCTTGAACTTTTCAAAGGTCTCAGACTTGTGTTTCATTAAGTAGACATACCCATATCTACTCAAGTCATCAGTGAGGGTGAGAACATAACGATAGCCACCGCGAGCCTCAACACTCATTGGACCGCACACATCGGTATGTATGATTTCCAATAAGTTGGTTGCTCTCTCCATTGTTCCTGAGAATGGAGTCTTGGTCATTTTTCCCATGAGGCATGGTTCGCACGTGTCAAATGATTCGTAATCAAGAGACTCTAAAAGTCCATCAGCATGGAGCTTCTTCATGCGTTTGACACCTATGTGACCGAGGCGGCAGTGCCACAAGTATGTGGGACTATCACTATCAATCTTACATCTTTTGGTACTTACACTATGAATATGTGTAGCATTACGCTCGAGATTCATAAAGAATAAACCATTCACCATCGGAGCATGACCATAAAACATATCTCTCATATAAATAGAACAACCATTATTCTCGGATTTAAATGAGTAGCCATCTCGAATTAAACGAGATCCTGATACAATGTTCATGCTCAAACTTGGCACAAAATAACAATTATTGAGGTTCAAAACTAATCCCGTAGGTAAATGTAGAGGTAGCGTGCCGACGGCGATCACATCGACCTTGGAACCATTCCCGATGCGCATCGTCACCTCGTCCTTCGCCAGTCTCCGTTTATTCTGCAGCTCCTGTTGTGTGTTACAAATATGAGCAACGACACCGGTATCAAATACCCAGGAGTTACTACGATTACTGGTAAGGTACACATCAATTACATGTATATCAAATATACCTTTGGTTTTGCCGGCCTTCTTGTCTGCTAAGTATTTGGGGCAGTTCCGCTTCCAGTGACCACTTTCCTTGCAATAAAAACACTCAGTCTCGGGCTTGGGTCCATTCTTTGGCTTCTTCCCGGCAGCTTGCTTGCTGGGCGCGGCAACTACCTTGCCGTCCTTCTTGAAGTTCTTTTTACCCTTGCCCTTCTTGAACTTAGTGGTTTTATTGATCATCAACACTTGATGTTCCTTTCTGACTTCTACCTCTGCTGATTTCAGCATAGCAAATACTTCAGGAATGGTCTTTTCCATCCCCTGCATATTGAAGTTCATCACAAAGCTCTTGTAGCTTGGTGGAAGCGACTGGAGGATTCTGTCAATGACCACATCATCCGGGAGATTAACTCCCAGCTGAGTCAAGCGGTTATGCAACCCAGACATAGTGAGTATGTGCTCACTGACAGAACTGTTTTCCTCCATCTTACAGCTGAAGAATTTGTCGGAGACTTCATATCTCTCAACCCGGGCATGAGCTTGGAAAACCATTTTCAGCTCTTCGAACATCTCATATGCTCCATGTCTCTCAAAACGCTTTTGGAGCCCCGGCTCTAGGCTGTAAAGCATGCCGCACTGAACGAGGGAGTAGTCATCGGAACGTGCCTGCCAAGCGTTCATAACGTCTTGTTCCGCAGGGAGAACAGGTGCATCACCTAGCGGTGCTTGTAGGACATAATCTTTCTTGGCAGCTATGAGGATGATCCTCAGGTTCCGGACCCAGTCCGTATAGTTGCTGCCATCGTCTTTCAGCTTGGTTTTCTCTAGGAACGCGTTGAAGTTGAGGACTACGTTGGCCATTTGATCTACAAGACATATTGTAAAAATTTAGACTAAGTTCATGATAATTAAGTTCATCTAATCAAATTATAATGAACTCCCACTCAGATTTGACATCCCTTTGGTCATCTAAGTGTTACACGATCCGAGTCGACTAGGCCGTGTCCGATCATCACGTGAGACGGACTAGTCATCGTCGGTGAACATTCTCATGTAGATCGTATCTTCCATAAGACTCGTGTTTGACCTTTCGGTCTCCGTGTTCCGAGGCCATGTCTGTACATGCTAGGCTCGTCAAGTTAACCCTAAGTGTTTTCGCTGTGTAAAACTGTCTTACACCCGTTGTATGTGAACGTAAGAATCTATCACACCCGATCATCACGTGGTGCTTCGAAACGACGAACTGTAGCAACGGTGCACAGTTAGGGGAGAACACTTCTTGAAATTTTTGTAAGGGATCATCTTATTTACTACCGTCGTTCTAAGTAAACAAGATGCATAAAACATAATAAACATCGCATGCAATTATATAAAGTAGTGACATGATATGGCCAATATCATATAGCTCCTTTGATCTTCATCTTCGGGGCTCCATGATCATCTTGTCACCGGCACGACACCATGATCTCCATCATCATGATCTCCATCATCATGTCTTCATGAAGTTGTCACGCCAACGACTACTTCTACTTCTATGACTAACGCGTTTAGTAATAAAGTAAAGTAGTTTACATGGCGTTCTTTTAATGACACGCAGGTCATACAAAAAAATAAAGACAACTCCTATGGCTCCTGCCGGTTGTCATACTCATCGACATGCAAGTCGTGATTCCTATTACAATAGCATGAACATCTCATACATGACATATAGATCATTCATCATTCATCACAACTTTGGCCATATCATATCACAAAGCACTTGCTGCAAAAACAAGTTAGACGTCCTCTAATTGTTGTTTGCAAGTTTTACGTGGCTGAAGTAGGGTTCTAGCAAGAACGTTTTCTTACCTACGTGAAACCACAACGTGATTTGTCAACTTCTATTTACCCTTCATAAGGACCCTTTTCATCAAATCCGCTTCAACTAAAGTAGGAGAGACAGACACCCGCCAGCCACCTTATGCAACTTGTGCATGTTAGTCGGTGGAACCGGTCTCACGTAAGCGTACGTGTAAGGTTGGTCCGGGCCGCTTCATCCCACAATACCGCTGAAGCAAGATAAGACTAGTAGCGGCAAGAAAGTTGACAAATCTACGCCCACAACCAATTGTGTTCTACTCGTGCAAGAAGAACTACGCATAGACCTAGCTCATGATGCCACTGTTGGGTAACGTTGCAGAAAACAAAAAAATTTCTACTCGTTTCACCAAGATCATCTAGGAGTTCATCTAGCAACGATTCATTGGATGCATCTACGTACCTTGTAGATCGCGAGCGGAAGCGTTCAAAGAACGGGGATGATGTAGTCGAACACGACGTGATTCGAATCACCGGAGATCCTAGCACCGAACGGACGGCACCTCCGCGTTCAACACACGTACGGAACAGCCACGTCTCCTCCTTCTTGATCCAGCAAGGGAGGGAGGAGAGGTTGAGGGAGATGGCACTAGCAGCAGCACGACGGCGTGGTGTTGATGGAGCTGCAGTACTCCGGCAGAGCTTCGCTAAGCAATAAGGAGATGGAGGAGTTGTTGGGGAGGGAGAAGGAGGCAACCAAAGGCCAAGGACTCAAGGTATGAAGTCCCTCCTCTCCCCCACTATATATAGGGGTGCCAAGGGGGGGTGGCCGGCCCTAGGAGATCCAATCTCCTAGGGGGTGCGGCGGCCAAGGGGGGTTTCCCTCCCCCCCAAGGCACCTAGGAGGTGCCTTACCCTCCTAGGACTCTTGCCCCCTTGAACCCTAGGCGCATGGGCCCATGTGGGGCTGGTGCCCTTGGCCCAAGCAGGCCAAGGCGCACCCCCTACAGCCCATGTGGCCCCCGGGGATGGGTGGCCCCACCCGGTGGGCCCCCGTGACCCCTCCGGTGGTCCCGGTACAATACCGATAACCCCGAAACTTGTCCCGATGCCCGAAACAGGACTTTCCATATATAAATCTTTACCTCCGGACCATTCCGGAACTCCTCGTGACGTCCGGGATCTCATCCGGGACTCCGAACAACATTCGGGTTACTGCATATACATATCCCTACAACCCTAGCGTAACTGAACCTTAAGTGTGTAGACCCTACGGGTTCGGGAGACATGTAGACATGACCGAGATCGCTCTCTGGTCAATAACCAACAGCGGGATCTGGATACCCATGTTGGCTCCCACATGCTCCACGATGATCTCATCGGATGAACCACGATGTCGAGGATTTAATCAACCCCGTATGCAATTCCCTTTGTCAATCGATATGTTACTTGCCCGAGATTCGATCGTCGGTATCCCAATACCTCGTTCAATCTTGTTACCGGCAAGTCACTTTACTCGTACCGTAATGCATGATCCCGTGACCAAACACTTGGTCACTTTGAGCTCATTATGATGATGCATTACTTGAGTGGGCCCAGTGATATCTCTCCGTCATACGGAGTGACAAATCCCAGTCTCGATCCATATAAAACAATAGATACTTTCGGAGATACCTGTAGTGCACCTTTATAGTCACCCAGTTACGTTGTGACGTTTGATACACCCAAAGCACTCCTACGGTATCCAGGAGTTATACGATCTCATGGTCGAAGGAAGAGATACTTTGACATTGCAAAAACTCTAGCAAACGAACTATACGATCTTGTGCTACGTTTAGGATTGGGTCTTGTCCATCACATCATTATCCTAATGATGTGATCCCGTTATCAATGACATCTAATGTCCATAGCCAGGAAACCATGACTATCTATTGATCAACGAGCTAGTCAACTAGAGGCTTACTAGGGACATGTTGGTGTCTGTTATTCACACATGTATTACGATTTCCGGATAACACAATTATAGCATGAATAAAGACAATTATCATGAACAAAGAAATATAATAATAATGCTTTTATTATTGCCTCTAGGGCATATTTCCAACACGTTTCTCGTCTGGAACCTATTAGCGAGGAGGAAGTTGATTCCCCAGCATCTCTGCGTCTCACCCTTGGGAGGCCAAGGGAGATCCTCACCATCTCCGACTGAGTACGCGTAGACGCCATGCGATGTATCGACTTGTGTAACATGTTTATATGTACATAGGTTGTGAGTAGTAGCCTGTTTGCGCATCATGTAGGATCTGGAGGAGTGCACTAGTTTAAATAACATGTCAGGATTATGTACGCATATCCTGAGTGATGTAATGTATAATTATGCCCGCGTGTAAGATATGCATTAGTCCTTCTCCGCACGCAATCGTGTGTTTCCAAAAATATCCTGGAGTTTAAAAATGTTCCTTGTGTGTGATTTTATTGACTTTTGCGACTCTCTTTATTGTCTCACGAGTTCACAAAATATATCCCCAGAGTGAAAGATGTCTCTTCCTTGGACGCGCTCCATGCCAACTCAGCTAGAAGAAAATTATGGCACACCGCAGAACCACAATTTCACTCAGGGTCAGACAAGTCAACAGGACAGTGAAACAGCTTTTACACAAGTTTGTCATTTGTACGAACAGAGTCAACAGCAACACCAGGAAATGATGAACCAATTCATCAATATGGGAAGTAACTGTGGTCAGCATCAACCGTAATCCAAATTATCTGAGTTACAAAAGACGCGTCCTCCAACATTTTCTCATACTGACAAGCCTCTTGAGGCCAAGGACTGGCTTCGAGACATGGAGAGAAAATTAATTATCGCACAGTGTTCAGACCGTGAAAAAGTATTGTATGCACCACATTATCTCACAGGTGCAGCTGCATCGTGGTGGGAAAACTTCCTGCACATGCACCCCAACGAAAATGAAATCACCTGGGAAAATTTCAAAGAAGGTTTTCGTGGGGCACATATTCCTAAGAGCGTCATGAAAATCAAGAAGAAAGAATTTGATGAACTCAAGCAAAGGGCCATGACAGTGTCAGAATACAACAGCCAATTCACTCTGCTATCTCGCTACGCCAATGAAGAACGCATGACCGAGAGCAAGAAGATGGAAAAATTCTTGGAAGGCCTGGCACCCGCCCTTAAGTGCCAGCTAGTTGTGCATACCTTTCCAGATTTTAAAACACTGGTGGCTAAGGCCATTACTCTAGAAAATGAGCAACGTAGCCTGGAAGATTTCCGCAAACGAAAAAGGGATTAGACTACTTTTGCTCGCAATCACAAAAGCAAGAAGGAATTTCAGAAGGGGGATTCACACAAAACCCCGACGAATAATGCACGTCCAATCAAGAATTTCCATGCAAGAGACAAAGAGTTCACCTATCGCCCAGGCGTTACCTATTATGCTTGTGGAGAAGAAGGGCACTATGCCAAGCAGTGCCCCAAGCCAAGGAGCTCAACCCCGAAGCTCAATAACGGTGGAAATAATTCAGCACCAAAGCGAAGCAATTTCAACCCCAACAACAACCACCGGAAAGGTCACTTGAACCACGTGACCCGAGACGAAGCACATAACGCCCTAGATATCGTACTCGGTACGTACCCCGTCAACACAATACCTGCCATGGTTTTGTTTGATTCTGGAGCTTCTCACTCATTCGTTTCGAAAAGTTTTGCTTTGCAAAATAATTTTTCGATGCTTCCCTTGGAAAAATCAATGATCATCAAGTCCCCTAGAATTAAGCAAGTGACCCAAAGTTACTGTCAAGGTGTGGTTATTGAATTTGAAGGATTGAAGTTTTACGCCAACCTTATCGTACTGGAAAGCAAAGGACTGGATGTCATCCTAGGAATGGATTGGTTAACCACCAACAAAGGTTTTATTGACTGCTTCAACCGTATTGTGATTCTCACACACCATCATGGGAAGAAAATAAAAGTTTCAGCCAAAGAGAGACAAATACCTCGGCAACCTAGATTAAACAAGGTGGACGTTTCTGACCTGAACAAGGTTCCAGTAGTATGTGAATTCCCAGACGTATTTCCAGAAGAACTACCAGGCATGCCACCAGACCGAGAAACAGAGTTCAGCATTGAGCTAGCACCCGGAACCGCTCCTATTTACAAGAAACCATACAGAATGGCACCATCCGAATTGGTAGAGTTGAAGAAGCAAATAAAAGAATTATTGGAGAAAGGATACATACGAGCCAGCTCCTCACCTTGGGGTTCTCCAATTTTATTTGCCAAGAAGAAGGATGGAACAATGAGGTTGTGTATTGATTATCGAGCTCTTAACATGGTCACCATCAAGAACAAATACCCAATGCCCCGAATAAATGATTTATTCGATCAGCTCGCACAGGCCAAAGTCTTCTCAAAAATTGACTTGAGATCAGGGTACCACCAATTAAAAGTACGAACCGAAGATATTCCCAAGACCGCATTCACCTCCAGATATGGGTTGTATGAGTTCACAGTAATGCCATTCGGACTAACCAACGCCCCCGCATATTTTGTTCACCTCATGAACAACGTATTTATGAATTATATGGACAAGTTTGTTGTGGTATTCATCGATGATATTCTGATATATTCCAAAACACCAGAAGAGCACGCCGAACATCTTAGGATTGTACTCGGAGAACTCAGGAAACATCAACTGTACGCAAAATTCAGCAAATGTGAATTTTGGCTAAAGCAGGTGGGTTTTCTGGGCCACGTGCTAACCCAAGAAGGTATTGCAGTAGACCCGAAAAAAGTCAAGGCCGTACTTGGCTGGAAACCACCAACCAACGTAATGGACGTACGGAGTTTCTTGGGAATGGCAGGCTATTATCGGAGATTTGTTGAAGGATTCTCCACTATAGCAAAGCCCATGACACAATTTCTCAAGAAAGGCAAGAAGTTTGAATGGACGGAAGCATTTGAGAAAAGCTTCCAAGAGCTAAAAAGAAAATTAATAACGGCACCAGTACTAATTGTGCCAAATATACACAAAAATTTTGAGGTATATTGTGACGCATCCCGGAAAGGCCTTGGATGCGTATTGATGCAAGAAGGCAAGGTACTTGCGTATGTCTCTAGACAACTACGCAAGCATGAGGAAAATTATCCCACTCATGACTTGGAATTAGCAGCGGTCATTCATGCACTCAAGGAATGGAGACACTTCCTACTTGGGAATCGTTGTGAGATATACACAGACCATAAGAGTCTTATTCACACAGCCAGAGTTAAATCTACGGCAATGATACTGGTTAGAATTGGTGAAGGATTATGATGTTGGAATCCACTATCATCCTGGAAAAGCAAATGTTGTGGCAGATGCCCTGAGTCGGAATCCCAGCACAAACGATGACAGTATACCAAAGTTGAGGCCAGAATTTCAACAGGAATTTGCCAGGCTCAATTTGATAATGGTTACCGAAGGCAGTGTGGCAAATTTGGAAATACAGCCGACCCTGATGGAAAAGATCAAGGGAGCCCAGCACGGACACCCTAGCATTGATGGCATAAAAAGGAAAGTGAGTATGGGCAAGGCCTCAGAATTCAACATAGATGAGCAAGGAATATTATGGTACAGGGAAAGAATCTGCGTGCCAAATATCCATGACCTCAAACATCAAATTTTGTCTGAGAGCCACACTGCTCCGTACTCAATCCATCCTGGGGGGACAAAGATGTACAAAGACCTTTAGGGAAATTTTTGGTGACACGGTATGAAGAGAGACATAGCCACGTTTATTGCATGTTGCGACTCTTGTCAACGCATAAAGGCCGAGCACCAGAAACCAGCCGGGCTGTTGCAACCAAACAAAATACCCGAGTGGAAATGGGACGAGATTGGAATGGATTTCATTGTTGGACTACCACGGTCACGACATGGAAATAGTGCCATATGGGTCATAACCGACAGGTTAACCAAGGTGGCACATTTTATTCCAGTGAAGACGACTTACTCCACTCAGAGACTGGCCAGGCTTTATCTTGCCCGTATCGTCTGCCTGCATGGAGTCCCAAAGACTATCATGTCTGACAGAGGCACACAGTTCATCTCTAGATTTTGGGATCACCTACAACATGCACTGGGTACCCAACTAGCATTCAGCACCGCGTACCATCCCCAGACCGATGGGCAGACCGAACGCGTAAACCAAATCCTGGAAGATATGCTGAGAGCTTGTGTCCTCACCTACGGAACCAGTTGGGAAGAAAGCTTACCATATGCAGAGTTCGCATACAACAACAGTTATCAAGCCAGCTTGCAAATGGCACCCTTTGAAGCTCTGTATGGCAGAAGATGTCATACCCCGCTAAATTGGTCAGAGACCGGAGACAGCCATATCTTCGGCCCAGATATGCTCAAAGAGGCTGAAGAGAAAGTTAAGACAATTAGAGATCGACTCAAGACAGCTCAAAGTCGACAAAAGAGTTATTACGATCAGAAGCATCGAGAAATCAGTTTTGAACCCAGAGAGTTTGTTTACCTAAAAGTCTCTCCTATGAGGGGTCTGCAATGATTCAGGATTAAGGGAAAGCTACCACCAAGATTCATAGGACCATTCCGTATAATGGCCCAAAGAGGCACGATAGCCTACCAGCTAGACTTACCCAGGGATTTATCCGATATCCACAACATGTTTCACATCTCACAATTGAGAAGGTACGTAGGCAATCCAGAGAAGCAGGTATCTCATGAAAATATTGATGTACAACCGGACCTCACCTACCGGGAGCACCCCATAAAAATATTAGAAGAGTTTGAAAGGAGGACCCGACGGAAAACCATCAAATTCTTCATAGTTCAGTGGAGCAACCACACCGAGAATGAAGCAACTTGGGAGAGAGAGGATTTTCTTCGGACAGAGCACCCACACCTGTTTAAGGATCAGCTGAAATCTCGGGGACGAGATTTTTCCTAAGGGGGTAGGTGCTGTGACACTCCAAAATTTTTCTTTGTGGTTTTGTTTTCAGCAAAAATCTTTCTTGGATTTAGTTTCTCCTGAGAGGAAAAACCTTTTTGGTTTTTGGGCTTTTATTTGGTTTTGATCCTTTCTAAATTTTACCATGTCTCCTATGGTAAAATTTTCTCAAAAACCACTCATTCCACTTTGGTTCAACCCAAACTTTCTGTCCAAACTAATAAAATCCATTTTTCGATTTTATTCCAATTATTTCTCCTCCCAAAATAATTCTGTCTTTTCTTTTGAGCCTAGGTGATTTGCAAAGCAAGTACCCTAATGCTTTTGATTTTTGACCTCAACTCAACACCCCTGGATAGTCCCTTGTACCCACAACCTAGAACCATCTTGATCCACTCTTCTTCTTCTCAAATATTTCAAATTCCACCCTCTGCAAGTTTGGACCAGATTTGCCAAATTTGATGAAATTCATATCTACACTCCTCTAGAAATTCCACCAAAATTCAGGCCACTTCTAGCTGCAATGAGAGACCACTCCACCAAAAACCAGCTCAAGGAAAAATCCCTACACACTAGAATCATTCTGCCGAACACCTTGCATGCACCAGTACTATTCACTTTCAGTAAATTCAGAAGATCAGTGTCGATCTCCGTTAGTAACTTTAGTCACGAGTCCACAGTGCCCTTAGCACATTGCTCGCAGCCTATCCCTCTTGTCTGGAGCTTCACACGAGTGCTTGGCGCGTTCCTAGCGTCGGTGGCGCCCTAGCCCGCCTGCGCCGGCGTGCTTTGCGGCGGCTGCACCATCGTAACGGACGACAGGCGGCAAAACTGCGGCGCAACACCGTTCGGCGCCGCCCAAGCGTCCTGGTGGCTCCGCGTGGCCACCTTCTTGCCAGCACACGCATACGGCACCGTCGCCGTGGCTTGGCACGCGCAGAGCGCGCTCTCTGCCGCCGACGGGCCGTGCGGCTGTTCCGTCGAGGGAAGACCGTAACCAGCCCTCCCGTGCTGAGTTGGACACGGGAACAGCTCCAATACTCCTCCTAGGCTCAAGCTCCTAAGCCGACCGTCCAGCCACAGCGCCGCCGTAATCAACTCGCCGGACTTATCCGTTCATGGAAACCGACCCGGGCCGGCTATATATAGCACCCCGAGCTTGCTCTCGCCTCCGCACGACTCCACCACCTCACCAGACCCCGCCTAGCCACTGGACGGGCCTCAAGGGGCCTTTCTTCCTCGACTTCGGCCACCTCCGTCCGCCTCGGGCTCCGGCATCGTTCTCTCCGCTCTCTCCGGCGAGATCCACGACCGTCCGAACCGCCGTCCGCCGGAGCAAGGGCCACCATCAATGTGGTGCTCGCTGACGAGCTCTGCCACCACCCACAGACGCGGAAGGGCGCACCGATCACGAAGGTACACCCCGATCACCTTACCTCGCCGTGGATCGCCGCCGGCGACCACCGGACCTCTCGGCGCCGTCGCGCTCTGTTTTCCCTCGTTTGAAAATTCAAACCTGACGGGTGGAGCCCGCCTGTCAGTCTCTCATCCGTTTCTTTTAAACGAAACGCTATCTGGACTTTTCCGTAGAACCCCCTAGAAACTTTCTGTTTCATTACAGATGGGTCCTTGGACCAAAACTCTTATAACTTTTAATCAGAAAAGTAGTTTTGATCAATTCTTTTTCTGTTCTCTTTAGATTTTTGTCTAGTTTTGTATAAGATTTATTTGATAATTTATTGGGAATATTTTCTGTACACTCGCGGTATTTACGTTACGTGCATATTTTTTTCTTATACCGTAGATTCCGGAGGAAGCGACGGAGCTGCAAACTTCGCACAGTTAGACTCCGACTACTCCGAACTAGGAAAGCATGTTTGAACTCTTGATATGATGAGTGTTGTTGCATGTTTGCATTGTAGCATGGTCATGGCATGTTTAGGAACATCACTTTAATATTATGTTTCGTGCACATAATCGGAAAGTAAGTCTCGGAAAGCATTATGTTGTTGGATACATATTTGCATAGCCATGTGTTGGCATGAAGATGGGTAAGATGGCAGTGTTGTGACATGCCAGGCTTAGGCCAGTCCTTTTGACAGCAGTGTCAACATGATCAAATCATATTCCCTTCATTTCCTTCCTGTGCTGCCACATGTTTTCCGAAAGGGATATGGCATAGTACGTTGCAACCGTTTTCCTGGTACACACCAAGTAGAGAGGCCGGGATGAGGGTTCCATGGCCCTGGATTAAAGCCCGTCATCCGGTCAGGGGGCATGGGTGTTTCCGGTTGGGACTGAGAGGGGGGCACCCCTTAGAGCGCGCGTATAGAAATTTGATCCCATGCTATTCGAGGTTGTGGCCTCCCCGTCTCAAAGTTTTTCTTGGACGTTGTCCAGGGTGATTCCTGGCATCGTGAGGTCAAATGGGTGTGTACTAGCTAAATGTGTTTCTACTGAAATACCGTAAACGGAACTAGTCCTTCGTGACTACGGAAATCTGTTGTCTGTGGTCAGTTCATCCAAACTCTGCAGAGTCTCAAATCCTTCAATTATCTTGTACTTTGTTCAATATTCATCTTATCTTGTCAGGTATCAGCCTCAGTGACAAAACTCCGATGGGATTTATGTGTGGTAAATCCGGTTAAAAGATAATTCTTGTGGATGAACTAATCTTGTTATTCACATTCATTACAAGCAATGTCTGCGATGTCGCTCAGACGTCCGACGGTGGCATACCTGTTATTTATTTTTGTTATAGGCCCTGTCTGTGATGTCGCTCAGACGTCCAACGGCGGCATATATGTTATTTACATTTGTTGCAAGTCCTGTCTGCGATGTCGCTCAGACGTCCGACGGGGCATTTCTTTTACAGCCCATTTTGGTGATGTCGCTCAGACGTCCGACTGTGGCATTTCTTTTAAAGCCATGTCTGTGATGTCGCTCAGACGTTCGACTGTGGTACTTCTTTTAAAGCCCTTTATGTGATGTCACCCAGACGTCCGACTGTGGCATTTCTTTTAAGCCCTCT
>NC_041391.1:597715530-597799609 GCF_002162155.2 Triticum dicoccoides
ATGTTGCCCAGATGTCCGACGGTGGCATTTCTTTTACAGCCCTTTATGTGATGTCTCTCAGACGTCCGACTGTGGCATTTCTTTTAAAGCCCTGTCTGTGATGTCGCTCAGACGTCCTACTGTGGTATTTCTTTTAAAGCCCTTTATGTGATGTCGCCCAGACGTCCAACTGTGGCATTTCATTTAAGCCCTCTATGTGATGTCGCCCAGACGTCCGACTGTGGCATTTCTTTTAGGCCCTTTATGTGGTGTCGCTTAGATGCCCGACTGTGGCATTTCTTTTAAAAGCCCTTTATGTGGTGTCGCTTAGACGCCCGACTGCGGCATGCATTTTACTTATTTACCTTTCGAGGCGTCGCTCTAGACACCCGATCGGTTTTCAATTATTTATTTTATTTATCAAGTACAGCAAATCTTACCATTGTTATATGAGCATCATTCTTTATTCACGACGCATTCATGCATTCATTGATTATATCTTTTGTCCGAACTGTCTTGCGAGTACTTTCAAAGTACTCACCTGGCTTGTTGATTTGGCCAGATGTTGATGAAGGCGATCTCATGGATGAAGAGTTTGATAGCGAGTCCGACGCCTAGAGGAGTCCCAGTCAGTCCCGTGTGATCCTGTCTTGGTCATTGTATTATCCGCTTCCGCAACCAGAAATAAATTCATCGAGCCTCACCTCGACGCTCGATGTGCTGCCAGTAGAAGTCAAGTTATCCGCCACCACGTTTCCTGGAGCTAGTAGCATACCACCACACCCCTGTGTCATAACCGCCCATATGTAAGATATTGGCGAGTTTGTAATAAATTGTTGAGCAGCCTCAGCTCAACCCTGTAATATATTTGATGCTACTGGTTCTCTGTTTATCAAGCGTTGTCTACCAGAAAGGATGACTTTTCCTATACTGGGATTAAAAGATCGGTTTTATCAATAATCATTTTATTGAAAAACCGGTCGTGACAGAGCGACATCGGGCTGGTGGGGGCGTATGAGGATATGGCGAGTTGGGTCACGGTGGCACCGGAGAAGGCCGGGAAACAGTACTTATAGGGGGAAGGTAGCGCGACGGTCATCGGAATTCAATGCATAATGGCTTAGCGCGCCAGCTTGCCGTAGAAAACTAGGGAAACTGAAATTATGACTGTGTCGTCCCGTCCCGTCTGGGTCGCACGCCGGATGGCGGTCAAACAAGTGCACTCGAATCATCTCCCTCCTTGTCAAAAATTATTCCACGGATTTAAAAAGCCCGCAACAATTAAAGCATATCTTTTTTTGTATCAGTTAGCTGCCTTAATTACAGCCGGCTGCATGCAGGCACTCAGAATCGCTCGCAGGCAGTACACAAAGTAGCATGCAACGAGTCGTAGCCGAGGGCACGCATGCAGCCACTTAAATCGCTGGAATTAATTAGGCTTAAACTTCTGCATGCCGTTAATTATTGCCATGCCTTGGTCTTGCTGCTTTGCTCACGGGACTAATAAACCCAGACGGAGGGAGTACCTTGGTTGGTGAGAGGTTTGAATTAAGCCCTGCAAACTGGAAAGGAGGTACTAGTACGTGCGTGATCCGCTATTTATTCGTGTAGGATCGAGTAGGTCGTTTCTTGAATTGAGCCCTGCAAACCGGAAAGGAGGTAGTACGTGCATGATCCGCTATTTATCCATGTAGGATCGATAGTGTAGCTTGTCAGTTTCTTCTTAGGTAGGCATTTTTATCCGTGTAGGATCGATAGTTTAGCTTGTCAGTTTCTTCAGAGGTAGGCATTTTTATTCAAAAAACTGCCACTTTGCATCTTGCGTCGCAAATAAAACTGCCAGGAGCGCATTTATAGTCTAGCTAGTGATCGATCAGTGACTTGTAAACACTGAACGAACAGAAATAAGTTACTGTTAATGCATATCAATGATTCACAGATCATATACAAATATGTAGCTCCAAAAGCAAAGATCAGCCACTTCGGATCTTGCGTCGCAACTAAAACTAACTAGTACGATTCCCATACATAAGATCAACATGTTAATGCATCTCAATGATTGACAAATCATATACAAATATGTAGCTCCAAAAGCAAAGATCTAGAAAAAACATCTGTTCTTCCTACTAACATGGATGCTTCTATTGGCCAACATTCAGTACAGACTGAAAGACAAATTTGTTTGTGAAGTCTACAATTCCTCTTGCAAATGTAAGTGGTTTCACCAACAGCTGGAACCATGAGAATGAACCACACATGATGGAGGAACATCCACTGCAATATGATTTGGTCTTCTCTCGATCACACCGCAAGACTATTTTTGGAATACAAACTTTAACTTAGGCAAAATGATGCCCATTGTATAATCAGACCAAAGCAATGAAGCACCAACTGTTGGCCAGTAAATAGTATAGTACTACTTTTCTGCAGTCCATGAAGTGACTATCCAATCTTTGTGTCTATTTTCAAATGGCACTGCATGTAGTGACTATACTATTCTCTTGTGCAGTTCAACCAAAATTGCGGACACTTTGTTTGTTTGCCAAATAGCAATGGGCAGACATCTCTGTCTGCACAAATATCAAGCAGCTAGTAACATATCAAGCAGCTAGCAAACCACTAGTATTATTATCTAATGACAGTAAAAAAGAGTAGCAAGATAGTAGCAAACCATGTACCTTCATAATGAACAGCTCATAGTGCCACTAATTGGATATAAAGGTTTGGAAAAAAAACATGCTCCTAATGTTGAACTAGTTGGACTTTTTGTGCATCTCCACTAAAATCGAGCATCCCTGTTTGCATACATATTGAAAGTGTGATTACTATAAAAGTGGTAGTAGTTGAAGCCTAGACTCACAAATATAAGCATTCCAATTTCTTAATGGGAAAAGGTAGCAAGACTGTTTCTAACAACCTGTTTGAAGGAATAAATAAAGCAACAACGACTGATGTCAGGAAGGCATACATAGTTTTTTCTGAAAAGCTGAGCCATTCCTTACCTTCTCTCTTCTTTTAAGCAAATTTTGTGCAGTTCTACTAAAATAAAATGCCATCACTGCCTTGACAATTCAGTGACACTGTACAAAAGGAAATGACTTAACATTACATCACGATGTCAGGTATGTAGTCGACAGGCATTAGAGACAAACATACATACCTCCTCCGATAACATAATGAACATTAATTTTAACAAAGGTGTGACTAGCTTTACCGGGATAATTTGAGTGAACTCTACACCATTCGAATACTACAAATATACACTAATTCGGTGGCTAGTGCAACAGTAGAGTAGTTAGTTTATTACAGGGTACAGTACAATGGTTTTACTGAACATATTTCAATAAACTCTAGCACTGGAAGGTTTCTATAAGAATTAACAATACAAAATGTAAAGGTAACAAGTTTTAGCATTGGTATATTAGTGGCATTAAACAAAATGTAAAGGTAACAATACATCCACAATCAACAGCTAACCCTGAAATAATCCAGTGACATTAAATGGCATTGCTTAAATTTATCGGTGGCATTAGACTGAGAGCGGCATTAGTTAAATGTGGCTTCACATTAGTAGTAGCATTGCTTGACTTTACTGCTGGCGTTACACTAACAGCAAAAGAAGTGGCAATAAGAGCCTGGGAGGCCCATTCGGACAATGGGCGCACCAGTACAATGTACCTCCACGGACGCAGAGTGGTGAGGGAGGTATGGTTGCCCAGAGCAACAAATATCCAAGCAGCATATGTGGATTACGTCCCATTTTTGTTCTCTTTAGCCACCTTTTTCCTATGTGAGGACAACAAACCGATCGACCTGGTCATTCTCTATTGCGTTGTCATGCCTTTCTACCCTTCTTCAACCAAGAGACACGAGACTCGTTCCTTAGCTACTGATTTTCCCCTTTTCAACCTAGATGCGGGTTCGATGCCTACTCTCTTGGACAGTACAGTCTCCCTTCCTTTCCTTATTCAACCCATACATGGATTAGTCTGCATGAAGTAGGGTTTCCTTTAATAGTGCAAATTATGGTTTTCGTCTGTGTGGCGAGCAGAGTAGAGGATAGCAAATTGGGAAGATGGTGGAGTGGAAAAAGATCCACATGCAACGACGTGCCAGATGGGGCAATAGAACAAGGGTATGGTTTGAGAAGAGGTAGCATACCTGAGGGTCAGCGGGAAGTGGCTTCGCTCGTGGTCGTCGTCCTCCGCACACACTATGGCAGCAAGCTTGGGGACGGAGGCCATCTAGCGCGGGCGCTAGGTCTGAGAGGACGGCCATGTCGTCAGTGCGTGACCTCGCTCGCCGACGACGAGTGCGTCAATGTTGCACGTCCTTTTCTTCCCCGGCGGATCTGTGACCACCGGTGAGGAGGGAGAGAGGGGCCGTCTTTTTTTAGATCTGGAGAGAGGGTGGTAGTGTGAGAAGCAAGTGGGCAGCCCTTGGCAAGAAAGCGCTGAAGCTCCAGCCTATATATCTTTTTTATACTACTAGTACTGGAGGTGGAGTAGTGGTAGAGTAGTTTATATTTTCTCTGCATACAGTACCAGTTAGTCATGCTTCAAAACTGAACGGCACATCATTAAAAAAATAAAGGTCGATAACTAATGCGGCACCTCGGGCTAACGCGGCCAGATCGCATTTTGCATGAGAAATTACACACCATGTTTAGTTGACATGTGGTCCCGTTCCAACATATCAGTGAGACGACGGCGAGTAGTAGGAGTATTTCCGAACCGACGTGTAGGCCGGGGCGCCCCTTCGTGAACCATGGCAAACTGGCAACCGCCCAACGACTCTTTGCCTTTTCGTCTCAATTTGGAATTGTTGTCGCACGCTCTTCCTCTCCCTCCTCCATTTTCCTTTAGCCCTTCACCCTTTCTTCTGCCATTGTTAGATCATCTTCTCCATGGAGGGAACAGGACGGAAACGACCTCGTTATTCTTGCCCCGATCTGAAAGATGACGTGGTGGAGGAACTCATTCATCGGTGCGACGTCATCACCTCGGCTAGCATGGCAGATTCGTTCAAGCCCATTCTTGACTCAACTAATAACATCATTACAAGGAACCCAAGAGTCAAGGAGAGGTTTGATCTCCCCTATCTTCTTTGCTGTGACCCTGATGACTGGCACCATCACGACGGAGGCCTTGCCCTGTGCAAGTTGATGCCGCTTGATAATGATATGTATGATGTTAAGATGCCATCGCTTGAGGGCAAGGCTTGGGAAGGCACAAATCGAGATTGGGTTGTTTACATTGGGTCCAATTGCGAGTGGGAACTTGTGAATGTGTACACTCGTGACCGGGTTCTACTTCCAAAAATCTCAGCAGACTGCCCAGAGGTTGAGCACACCGGTATTGTACGCATGTTCAAAATACAATCATGGTGACTGTCTTCTACGAAAGATAGCAATTTCTCGAGTTCCCAACCGCTCTTGGAATTACAACAACTATGAAGTTGTTGCTATCTTCGACAAGCTTGTTGCCGTCCTTGCTGGTTTGACTCGATGGATATTGCTCAAAAATCGGTTTATGTACACGGATGAGTACTGTGATGCAATTGAATACGAGGGCCTTGTGTTTGCTTCCACCACTCGTGGCACTGTTATTGCATGGATTCGTTGTTTCGGTAAATTTGTCTTCCACCTTAATTATAATTGTTTCATCCACATGCATGCGGGTTAGCAAGTTTCCCTTTACTAATTAACCTTCTTCTTGTGTTTCCAAGGTCCTGCGAACATTCCACCACCTACACTTGAAGATTTTTATAACCAAGGGGGAGATGACGATGGTGATGATCACGAGCATGAGGACGAGCAGCGCCCATATACTATTTGGCGCCTGGCAACTAATTCCAATGGATCACCTCTTCTCGTGTGTATACAACCCACTGATGATGTTACTGCTAAGGAAGCAGGTGTAGTCTCCCATGGTCGCACTCTCCGGACCTATTCCAACACCCATTGCATGGTATTCGGGATGGATACTAGTGTGCTAGCGGCAACTCCTTATCCCTGGTACAGAATTGATAGTCTTGGAGAAAACTCGCTCTTCCTTGGATAAAACTATCCAATGATGGTGAAAGGCGATCCAACTGCTGTTGACACAACGTTACTACCATTTATGAGAAGCAACTGTGTCTATACCTCGGGCATTTGGGTGGTTCCCTACCCTGGTACTGATATAGTAGGCCGCTTCAGCTTGGATGATCAGTCCTGCGTTGGTCTCCAGATCAACATTGGATGGCCCGTCCCAGAGAATCACTTGTGGTTCAAAGCAAGCGTTTCCAACGCCGAGGAATGGTTGAGTTGAAGTTCATTTCATTGCTTGTTATTTGTTGTGTGGTGAAAACTTTAGTATTTATAATGTATCCTCGTTGTCGATGTGGGTTGATGACCTATTGTATGTAATAAAATGATATGTCTATGATAAACTTAATAATTTATTAATGGCTTTTGAGTCGCTTCTGTGAGTGAGTGGTGCTACGAGGCAAAAAAATATTTTCCAAATACATAATTGTACGTGCATTGCAACAGGTTATCGGATGAGGCCAATCAACAATAGTAGTACACTATTTGTAGTAGCTTCACATGCTTCGCGCGTTGTGCGGGTGTTTTTACTGTAGCCATATTGTACTCTACTACGTAACCAGCACCTCGAATCCTCGATACTAGTAGTACTATATAGTAAGTAGTAGGAGTAGTAGGGTGGCATGGGCCAGAACAAGCATTCACGTCCAGGAGTACGGCACACGGCACCAGCACGACTTCCATCTGACACCATATTTCTTGGAGTCCGTGCTAGAGCAATCTCTTCAACCTCATCGTTTCTCTAACTCAGCCATCGCACAGCGGGCGAGGTGGGGGTTTGTCGATAGTCGGTTTCCTTAACTGCGGTCCCACTTGTAAGGCCAACTGCAATGCACGACCCCAAACGGACCTCCGTTTTGCACGAACTCCAACGATAATTTTGACTAGAAAAGCAAGACCAAAGAAAACAAGAACCACAAGAATACATTTTACTACTCCTGTAAGTTGGATTAGTGCCTTCTCGATGCATTCATTGTTGATCTGCGGAGGCTCGATCTTGCGTGCTTCTTTCTTCTTCGAGTGTAAAGAAGTGGACGTTGCTTCCTCGCATCTAGTCTCATGTCTAGGCTCTATTCTAGTACTCCCTCCGGTCCGTTTTTCTCTACGTCTAAGCAGCAACACGCATACCAAGTAGGAGTATCAACAAGTGCACTAATCTCATCTATAGCCTCTATGCTAGCTAAAAGTGATAGAACATCTACTAAATTGCGCTCTATCAATATATGGATGTACTCTTCTTCCCAATACAAAAACTTGCATCCATTCTACTCCCTCCGTTGCACAATACATGCCTTCTATTTGTCAAAATATATATATGTATCTAGACATGTTTTAATATATAGGTACATCCTTTTTTGGATAAATGGAAGTCAAGTATTTTGGAACGGAGGGAGTACACAATAAAAATTTTAAGTTAGCACCACTAGTCTAATCCGAGAGCACAACCGAAGACTTGGTCAGGTTCTTCCTCCTTTTGCCGACACGTGGGACATCCAGCATCCAGGTCGTGTCATGAAAGAAAATAGAGTGGTAGTTGAAGCCACGAGATGTGCATCTTGGGTTAAACTGTAAATAGAATCTTACTACTCTTGAGTAACTCCAAAAGCGGCCACCGAAGATCTTTCTTGGATTTGTTTTTCATCACCAGCACGTCGAGGTGAAAGATGTGCAGGTTCAGTGGGTCCTCATGCGTTTTCACTGACATGTGGGGCCGCATGTGAGCAAACAGACGATGGGCTCTGCGCGTCCGCTGGCTGGCTGAGAAGACAGATAGAGGAGGGCTGACCACGGACTGTAGGAAATTTGTTCTACGTACCTCGATATATGTTCGATATAGTGGGCTGGCATGGGCCATAACTAGCATTCACGTCTAGCAGTACGGCACACGCCACCAACACGAGTCCCATCCGACACCAATTTTCTTGGAGTCCGTGCTACAGCCATCTCTTCTCCCTCCTGTTTTCTCAGCCATCGCGCGGTGGGCGGCATGGGGGTTTGCCGATAGTCAGTTTGCTCAACTGTGGTCCCACTTGTAAGTGAAAATGCAACACCGCACGCATTCCCGCTTGAGCGGCGTGCCGGACCAACCGTGTGGGGGTGCGACACGAACACGACAGGCTTTTCCTTTTGAAATCATAACTTGTAAAATTTGGTTCTGCTCCATGGTGCGATCGATAGATAAAAAATAACGATTTTTCCTAGAGTAATGAGAAGTTTGGTTCTGGCGCCATTCATGCATGGAGTACGTATGAAAATTATGAAGTTGATGCAAAAGGTAAGATAATTACTGTAGTATCATATACTACTACATGGATTTGACGGAAAGGTAAAAATACATACGGATCCATCAACGACATCCTCACGCCCTAGTGCGCCGGCTCACCAACCGACATGTGAGGAGCAGCGGCGTTGGCGGCGAGCTCAACGTGCTTCTGAACAGTGTCGTCCAAGGTTTCACTGTGGTCCAAGAAGGCCAGCGTCCTATCGTCCTCCTCTTGCATGTAGTAGTCCTTGTGGACGATTTGCGCGTAAACATGGGTGATTATGTCGATGGTGTCTTGCTGCACCGGGCGCTGCGGCGAGCGGGACCTCGAGGTGGACATTCTCCGGCGCGACGGCGGGCAATCGCAGGGCCACCAGTGCATCGAAGAGGTTGTCACCATAGTGGCCGTTAAGGGTGGCGGGCTTCGCAGAGCCTGGGCGTGTCGGCTAGAGGCTTACGTCAAAGTCGTCCGGGAGCTTCTTGACGACGGTGAACTTGTCGAGGAAACCGACGAGGACGTCGTCGAACAAGGAGACGAAGATGTCGTCCAAGCGGCCCCTCGCCCTGGCGGCCTCAAGCAATACTACCTGGAGATGTTCCTCGTTGCCGGGCCGCAGGCCGGCATCGTGGACCATCTGGCACAGCCGGCTGATGCTCGCTCTCATCGCCTCCGTGGGTCAACTAATCTTGCGATTTGAGTGATCACTCTTGCCCTTGGTTAGCGTGCGTAGGTGCGTAGGATTTCGTACTATTCCTCGGCCCTCTATTGCACCTGCCTTTGGCTATATGATAGGTGGGCCAGCCACCCCTTGGCCCACGTGTCATTCACCCAAAGGCAGTTGCCGTAAGTCAATGAAGTTGCGTCCCCCTGCATGCCGGTGCAGTATAGTCATCTCACCGGACCTCTAGTTGGGGCCAAAGGAGAGAAGTTTGATGTTTACTGATTTATTGGTCCCCTTTGCATTTTGCGCCAAGTTTTGACCTTTGATTTAACTAATAAAATGTTAATGCATGTAAACAAAAATGTTGTGTAAGTCACATTACGAAAACCAAATAATCCCAAAACACTTAGGCACGGTGCATTAACTCCCTCCTTGTTTCTTATTTCGTGACATATCAACCAATGAGACATGTGGGCTGTGCATGCTTTCAATGACTTGAGACTACCAAACATGACATGCAGTGTTTAGTTCATTGCATGTAATCCTATTAGTAGTTAGCAAAAAAACATTAAGTTCTCTCGCCAATAGAAATAAAACACCATGCATTTATTTACAGAGGGAGTAGTACATTTTTTGTGACATGCATTACTACTCGATATTGCTAGTCAAATAATAAAATCCAGATGGACGTGGTAGTACTCCTAAATCCAGACGGTGGTGCTACTAGTACTAGCACTGTACTACCCGTTGGTCAAATTATTACGTGCTGCTCCTCACAGTGAAGTGACAAGACCCTGCGCTGGAGATGACACCTGAGTATAGGCGTCATGTTCGGCATACCATAGTCAGCCTCACCGTCTACAGTCACTATCATCACGGCTGTAGAGCTAACCTGCTTACAACTAGCCCTGTTCGACATAATTTCCCGTGCGTAGATGCCCATGCATTGCACGGAACACCAAGATTGGGGGTGGACGGCTCCGGCAGCAGCCATCGCGCTAGATTTTTCCACCGCCTTCTCGATGTGGTGGGGAGGAGATAAGGCTGATTGTGAGAGACAAGGAGTTGCTTGTAAATAGGGAACAAGTACGGGCATCTTTTTGCAAAAATGGAGAAGCTTGGTTTGTATGCGTTAGATCTAGATCCGACGGCTATTGCTGAAAGATGGGAGGCACCACATCATCACCAACTCAGGACCTGTTTGATTCGCAGGATTTTGAAAACGCGGGAATAGGACACGGCAATATTACAAGTTTCAAACTGATATTACAAATGTTAGGAGTAATGTTGCACCTAGGAAGAGGGAATTACTAGGAAGTTTACGTAAGAACTTTTGTTACTTTAGGTGGATGCAGCATTATCATACAAACTAAAATCCACCGCCCTGACAAGTTACTAATGGGCAAATAAGTTTTCGAGTCTCTGGCCACTTGATGTTTCAAAAACAAATTCAGCTTCTGCGGAGACTTTGTCATTTAGGCTTAGACGCTTGTGGTGATCAGCACGACATTCATTGTTGCGCCAGAGAACGCCAAACCTCATTACCTTGAGCACACTTGCCTCCAGAACAAAGAACCTGGCCAATTTAATCTCAGATGTGCTGCCTCGGTAGTCGATCAAATCAATTTATGTAAGATGGATATCAAGGCATTCGATGAGATTGTTATAGTGCAGCACATTTTTCACCTTCGGGTCTTTTTTTATCTGCAAAAGAAGAGAACATATTAGAGCAGCTGGCTGCATAAGATTGCTGTGTCATCAAGAGATACCAATATCATTCGCTCATACGATAGGGTTGGCTGGCTAGTGATATTTTTTCACTCACTCTCTCTCTCTCTCTCTCTTTCTTTCTGTTTCCTCTCATTTAACTAGGAGCACATGAAGAGCTTGGGCATTTGTTGCCTTCCACTATGTGGCCGATGCCATATTTCGCAAAAGTATGCCACACAATACGCATCGATGTCAAATCAAAAGATTTTGGCACCGCTCTCGCGATGTGAGAGAGTTGGCACCGTTGTGCACATAGACCCACATGTATAAACAAATCAATCAAACCAACGACACCAGCCACTCACTCTCCCACACAAGTGTTTTTTTATTGCCTCAGTCCTCTCTCTCTCCCATGCAGTGTTTTTTCATTGGGTGAGTTAATTTGGCACCGGAGCAAAGTAGATGATCCAGATTGGGGCACCAGGTGAGCAATGGAGGGGCATCGATGCCAAATGCATCACAAGTGAATTTGACACATGTTTTGGCCTACATAGCCCACTTTTGTACTCGCTCCGTCCCAAAATTCTTGTCTTAAATTTGTCTAAATACGGATGTATCTAGTTACATTTTAGTGTTAGATACATCCATATCTAAACAAATGTAAGACAAGAACTTTGGGACAGAGGGAATACTACCTCGTATTTAGTATAAAATTTTGACCATAGATTTACCTAAGAAAATGCCAATGCATGTCACTAAAAATTACACCATTTGAAATTATGTTCAAATACGAATCCAACATATAGTTCTTAGTGACATGCATTAACATTTTGTCAGTTAAATCTATGGTCAAATTTTGATACTACAAAATTGGAAGAGTAAACCAGGACGGAGGTAGTACTTGCTCTTAGGGTAACCATAGAGTTACTGGAGTAGTCTAAGTTACTTTCCACTGTGACTAGCCTAGGCTACTATAGTAGTAGTACAGCATAAAAACGATGCAGGTGATCACGTGAGAAAAAATACTAAAAACATTTCTTTCGGTGCAGTGCGTAGATGCAGTTTTGAACACTACACTTGTCATCGTAATTTGGGAAAATTACGAAAAAATTGAGCTACGTTGTGATTACCGTTTACTTATAGGAAAGAAGTTTCACCTCGATGAGTAGCTTCTCCGTGCACGGAAAGCATGTAAGGAATCCAACAACTTGATCCAGATTGGGGCCGATAGATTTTAGTGCTAAGATCTTCACTCTGTGCATGGACTGGGTCAAGCTTGTGGGAATCATTTTCTGGAAGACGGTCGTAAATACATCAAGAAGAAATTTAAAAATGTGAATTTCAAGAAGACGGAGAAGAAGATGAGTGATGTACCTGAACAATTACGGATCCAATGAAGAGTTCGGAGAATTTGGCAGACAAGTACACCAACACTGTCAATTTCGGCGCGTCAATGACCCTAATTTTTGTTGGACCTTCTAGATCTGATACAAGCAATCTCTCAAGGAAAGGCGCATTCTCAATGACTATAACGTGGGACAGCTGGAATGATCTCTTCCCAATTGATGTCTTGTTGCGGGGCCAACAAGACACATAAATCCATCGAAGATTCATCGAGGCGATGTGGAGGCTAATGAACCCGTGGATCTGCTCAAGACGAAGGTACTCAAGCGCAGTACAGCTGCGGAGCAGGTGCTCCATAGCCTTCTTCGAGATGACAATGTCGAAGAGGTCGAGCTGCTTGAGTTGAGGGAGAAGAAGGGCGGGCGCAACATTAATCTGGGGAAGATAGCAGGAGCTGAAGCTGGCGCGGCGCAGCGTTGGCGTGAGGCGGAGCGCGGATGGCGGAAGAGAGCGACATCGTCCAGCTTTAAAGCTGAGTTCCTTGAGCTGATCTAGGGCGGGGGATAAGAACCACTCGTCGAACTTGGGTTGGACCTTGCAGTTGGTATTGAACATGCGGATGTCAAGGCGTCTGGCTGGCCCAGGGTGCGATGAAAGGATCTTGGAAACTGCGGCCATGCATTTGCAATCCCCGTCGCAGAGGCAGCTGTCGACGGTGAGGTTGAGGGGGACGCAGCGCCAGAGGGGGCGCCACCACCGGGAGAGCAGGGCGGTCCGCACGGAAGATTTGGTGGGGAGGAGGCCGATGATGATGAGCAGCATGTCATCGGGGAGGCTGCTGATGAAGTCCAGGCTCGCCGGATGCGGTTTTGGCTCGACCCGCCTTTGCTTGTTGGCTGCCTCGCCGTCCATCTCAACCAGCGGCGACGCTGGTGTACACGTGTGCTAGTGTGTGTTGTGTGCTGGGTGTGCGCGAGTGCGTCCTTCTGTGCATGCCGCCGTGCAGTGGTGAACTGTGCGCGAGTGCGTCCTTCACGCGCAAGAAGTTTGTCCTCAATGCACCCTCAATTTACTAGCGTGCGGGGTGCTACCCCGAGTGGTTTCAACTTTGTTTACTTCACCGCGTGTCAGATGGGCCTCTAGTTTACTTATTTTCACCCACTGCCACATGGGCCAGCACACCAAGATACAGAACACGAGCTGACAACGAAGCATGTGGATTGGTTGACCGGTCAACTAAACAATATACGGAGCTATACACTGACACAGTGAGGGTATAATCCGTCGGTATACAGAGTTCGAGTGAGAGGGGAGGCCCGTGAGAGATAGCAGAGAGAGAGAAAGAGCTACTCCCTCCATTCAATAATGTAGTTACAACATTTTTTTAAGTCAAACTTTTGAAACTTTGACCAAGTTTATAAAGAAATTACTTATATCTACAATACCAAAGATAAATGATGGTATGAAGTAAGTACATGTTGTGATGAATCTAATGATCGTTCCAGATGTAAATGTTTTTCTCCACTTATACCTGGTCAAACTTTTCTGAGGTTTGACTTTTCAAAACATCCATATGCTTATGGACGTGATAGAGTCCCTAAAGAGAGAGAGAGAGAGAGTGAAAAAAGTGTGTGTGCGTGTGTGAAAGAGACATGGACAACACACGATAAATGTAGAGAAAAAGCGTGCGTGTCTTATGCAAACATATCACACATGCATCTTCGACAACAGAGGCAAGGTGAGGAGATAGTGTGTGGTTGTTTGGAACTGAGAGAGGAAGACCCCTAGCACGTGGCCAAGAGGGGTCTGACAAACAAGGGAGAGAGGTCGAGAGAGACATATGGAGAAAATGCAGACATGGGGAGGAGAGAGTGTATGTTTGTCATAGAGAGATCCCTTGGAGATCGTGATGGGACTACATGGGTGGGAGATCGAGTGACAAGGTGTGTGCGCAATAGAAGATGCCCCGAGAGATATCGAGATAGACGTATGGATGGAAGGAGACAATACGTGTGTTCATGATGGCTAGTAAGAGATAATCATACTTCGGAGGGGGTGCTTTGCGCCTATGGCCTTGTTTGGATACTCTAACTCAGTTAGAGGTTAGAGTTAGATTCATACCCTGAACTAACCCTGAACTAACTCTAAGTAAAGAGGTGTTTGGATGGCAGGGTTAGATGGAGCGCGGATACGGTAAAGCACCTTCACGGGCGGTGCAAAAGGGAGGGAGGGAGAGGACGAGAAGCTTCGAGGAAGTGGGGAGGGATCTGCTGTGGGGAGAGCGAGAGAAAAAAGTGTTTATTAGTGGTCCCGAGAAGAACTAACCCAAATAAGCACCACTTGGATGGGTTAGTTTTTTTGGATGGGTTAGATGCATCTAACCTAAACTAACCCTCCTGTTTGGATCTTTTTGGGTTAGTTGACTCCAAACTAACCCAAACTAACTCTAACCCATGGATCCAAACAGAGCCTATGATGGAGTGAGGGATTATGGTACTTAGGGGGGGTGCGTGTCACATGGAGAGAGAACAAGGGCGGAGAGTGTTGGATGGGTCTATATGTATAGCACGAGTGAGACATGTGTATGTATGAACCAGGGAGATATAAGGCCAGTTTGGCTTGCGTCGTGAGCATCTTTTGTGTGGCCTGGGGTTGTGGCTGGATTTCATGCACGCTTGTTTGGTTGCTACCCTGTGAAAAAGAAAGCCCGCATGGGCTGGGTTCCCTTGCACTTTAATTAGCCTGGCTGAACTCGAGACACTGCAAGTAGCTTGGCCGAAGCGACCGATTTCGAACGCCTGGCCGTGCCTGGTCGTGCGGCCACGAGGCTAACAACAACAGGGATGGATATTAGCATTAAATAATTGATGCATGGATTGATTGATAGGACTTTGATGCTTTGCATGGCCCAGGCATGAATCAAACGCTTCAGCACCACACAAGCCTGGCTAGGCAGAAATATTTTACATCTCACGTCCACACCAGGCAGTATCGGCCATCAAGGCATGAGGGTCAGGTCACGAACCAAACTGGCCAATAAAGTTTGAGAGAGATTGAGGAGCCCCAATAAGGCTGAGTGGTGCGTCAGATAGCTGAGAGGGGGAAAGAGATATTCCATCCGCTCGATAATGCAGTGCATGTAAATTTTTTAGAAGTCAAACTTTGGAAATATTGATCAGGTTTACGCAAATGTTATTTATATCTACAATACCAAAGATACATCATACAAAACTACATCTCATGGTGAATCTAATGGTATATGTTTGCCGTACTAGATGTAATTGTTTTTCTCCACGTACATGGTCAAACTTTGTGATGTTTGACTTTTCAATAAATCTATATGCTATGGACGGAGGAGAGTGCCTCAGTCGAGACAGATCAAGTGTGTGTGAAGGAGAATGAGTAAGTGTGCAAAAAGAGTATGTGTGTGAAAGACAAAGTGACAACAAATGATAAATTAGAGAGAGACTGTGTTTTTTCGTTTCTTATGTGAACATATCACGCATGCATCTCCGAGATGGAAAAGCGAGGCGAGGACATACACGAAGATATCTAGTGTGTGATTGTTTGCAACGGAGAGAGACACCCGTGTAGCACATGTCCAATAGAGGTCTGGCCAACAAGGAAAAAAGGTCGAGAGGGACACATGGATGGCATGGACGCATGGGCAGTGAGAGAGGGTGTGTTTGTGATAGAGAGATCCCCTCGAGATCATGAGGGGACTATATGGGTGGGAGATCGAGGGAGTGCGTGCGTGATAGAAAGATGCCCCGAAAGAAATCGAGATAGACCATGCACATGTTTGTGATGGAGACTAAGATTAGCTAGTCATATAAATATAGGGGGACTGCGTGTGCCTACAATTGAGTGAGAGACCATCATACTTGGCTAGCTGGGCATGAGATTGTGTGTGTGTGTGTGTGCGTGTGAGATGGAGAGAGAACGAGGGAGAGAGATAGAGTTTTAGATGGGCCTATCGAGTGCGAGTGAGATATGCATGTGTATGTGTGACCCAGGTGGATGGAGAGTTTGAGAGAGGGGGGAAGAGCTCCGAGATGACATAGTGGTGCGTGAGAGAGTTACGGGCAAAGAGCCAAGGAATTTGTGTGCGTACGATGAGTGCACCCAAGATATCTAGCTTGGATTAGCTAGAGTATCATACATAGTGTGCGAGAGAGACCTATAGATGGTGTATATATGAATGCGATCTAGAAAGACCCCCCCCCCCGCACACACACACACACACAAAGAGAGAGAGAGAGAGAGAGACAGAGAGAGATGGAGAGAAAGGGAGAGGAACCAACAAGGTTTTTGTGTCGGATGCGTGCGACAGAATTAAAGATTGTCGGTGAGAGAGTGAGAGAGAGAGAGAGAGAACGGGAGTCCGGGAGAGGGGGAAGTCGCATTTTATGCATCAAAGACTGATATAAACCATGTTTCGATATAAACTTGCATTCAAATATTTAAATTGGAGAACATGTTGTCTGCAATCCACACATGAACGGATATATTCGTATATCAAACAAGTTCATTAATTTGTCTTTCAACATGTTCATGGAGTACTATAATACTGTACAACATGCTACTCAATTGAGGTGTTCAATTTTAGATTTAGTTCACTATTTTGACCTAGTGAACGAGCTATTTCATTGAATCGAGATATTTCATTTTGGGTTTGATTTGCATTTTTGAGTGGGTCAACTATTTGTCATATAGTAAACCGCTAGCAATGAGCATGTAAAAACACATTACTCCCGAGCATCATCTCTCCATATAAAAAAGAAGTGGCAAGCTAATATTTCAAAATTTGATTCGAATCGACTTGGTAAGGTAGACGTGGATGCTCGTTCTCCCAAAATTTGAACGAACCGTTAAACATCCTCTCTGCTCGGTGGAATTCGCCCGAGCAAATAAATGGGAGACGCGAAATTACCATCCTATGTGTGACACGCATCAATTGGCCCGTTGTACTACGAGGGTAGGTTCGTAACTTCATCCAAGCGCGCCTTCTCCTCGGCCGAAATGACATGTGCCGAATAATTCATAAACCATGGTCGGCAAAACACGCTCTCCTCGCCCGAAATAGCTCGCGCCCACTATTTCAAAAACGCTCTCGTCGCCCAAAATCGCTCGCTCCCACTATAGTTCAAAACACGCCCTCCTCGCCCGAAATCGCTCCCGCCCACTATTTGGGGAGAAGCAAAGTTACTCTACTATCCCCGACCCTCAGTACACAGACCAAAGCCGAGAAGCCTATAGGCAAGGGTAGAACTGTAACTCCCCCTCACATTTCAGACAAATGCGTCCGTAAGACATGGTTCCACTCCCCTCCCAATTCCCCCCTCCCGCCCCCATTCATACCTTGTGGGTGCCAAATCACTTTCTCCCCGGGAAGCTCCCTTCTCCCGAGCCACGAAACCTCAGCCCCACCTCCATGGCGCCCCCACCGCACCAATTTCACAGCCGCCCTCCTCCCTAATGCCGGAGACACTGTCCAATTGCCATCGTGCACTGGGTCGTGTGCCTCTTACTCCGTGTTGCTGGTGATGCCTCGACGACGGCCGCGTGAACCGTACCGGAGCCAACTCACCCCTGCCGCTGTTCACGGTGCCGGAGCGGCTCCAACTTCGGATCTGTCCAGAGTCCTGGTGTTGCTTCTGCGTAGCCGTCGACCATCGCGACATTGCTCTTTCCCTGCCGCCGGTCGCCACCGCAACCACGCCAGCCTCACCGACTCGGCAGCTGGACCTGCCTACTTCACCATGCCGCCAGATAGGTCGCACCCTCATCTCAAATCACTTTTTTTAGGCGTCAGTTGTCTGAATTTTTATTCTGGGCCAATCGATTCCCAATGGGAAGCAGCACCCCTCGAGGCGGCGGAGCTCCTAGGCTGCCGGTTGGCTGGTGTCTAACGTAAGGGTGCGGGGCCACAAGTTCGCCGCGGAAGCAGCGCTTAGATGGCTATCTTTTAGAGTTGCGTGGGTTGAAGGTACTGCCGCCGCCGGATCTGGATGACGGGGAGTCTTTGTGGATTGGCCCGGGGGCCGCACATCCACGGCAGTGCGGTGGGGCGGGGAGCGGGGTTTTGGCCGGGGCCACAAATGGCGGAGGTAGGCTGCTCTGCCGTTGGTCGCTGGCTCTTCGGGGAAGATTCCGAACAGTGTCAGCCGGGAGGCACAAGACGGCCATCAAGCCATCCGGCGTAGATCGGACAGTACCAAAATAAAATAAAATCGTGTGACCCCAATTTAGTCTTCAGTCAACAGACATGTGACCACTGTCGTACCTTGTTGTTGATTTCTTAGTGTATTTCTTCAGATCAAAGAGATATGTGGTTCTGAACATTATGCGTTATCTGCATCTTCAGACACACCGTCTTCCGACTCACCACAGCTGCTCCAACAAGGGAAGCATACACCAGAAAGGAGCTACAGTCCCCACTCAACAGTTCCCTGCATCAAATGCGCGTGCCCGACATGGACAGCCACAACAACTGCAGGGCCATCGACAAGTCAGCACATGATGCTCACTCCTATGGATGGCAGCCAGATAGGTTGTACCCTCATCTTACTTGTGTGCAACATTTATGGCTTTGTTATTCATCTAAGCACGGAAAATAGATCATCACATTTCACTGTATATTCATGCTGATCTCTTACGGGTCTTGTTCAGGAGTTCACGTTGTTCCATAGTTCAGCTAAGATACTTGTTCTTTAGGTAACGCTGTTCCATAGTTATCATCCATCAGCCAATGCTATCCCACAGGCTGGTGATTATAGTATTATACCACTTCTAGTATTACCTATATTGTTCTTTAATACTTTTGTGTGCCATCTAGTTAATCTCGAGTACAAACAATACATATTCTGTAGCTTTCATCTATGTTCTCCCTTTAGTTTATGAGACCTGTTGCTGCTAGTTAACCCCGGTCCTACTATTTATGTCGTCTCCCACAAGCACTCATTTACATAAATCTAACTACTAGTTGTCTTCCATGCATGTCAGATATAATTGCACACACTGATATATCCACAAGAACCTCACGAAGCAATGTAAAGGCCAATAAACTTGATGTCAATGATACCCAATATGATGGAACATGTAAAGGCAGTTCTTCAGAAGACTTGCAGAAAGATGATGAATCCTGTTCACCCCACAAGGTCCTTGCTCTAACTTGGCCTGTGATATGGGTACAACATGCATATAATGTCCTGGAGTGTATCTACTCTGTTGCAATGCCATGTGCTTAGCATGCTGATCATGCATGTAAATATGTCATGCCTTCCTGTTTTTCAGTACCTATTCCATTCATAATAACATGTTTTCAAATTCAAGTACTGTCATTCTACTGTATCGCAATGCCATCTGCTTAATTTGGACATTATGCTTCTGAATATCTTATGCATTGTTATTCATCAGTATGTACTTCATCTGTCTGCCATACCATGTTTTTTTACATTGAAGTGATGTTCTAGTGCTCTGTTGCAATGCCATCTTATTTTCCCAATCATACACATGTATGTTGCCTTAGTTATTGTTGTATGTATTTTGCTAGCATATAGTTTTACATTCAACTAGTGTTTTTTGCTATGTTGTCCTGTCGTATCCCTAGCTCTAACACCATACTCCCTCCGTACGGATTACATGTTGCCGAAATGGATAAAAAGGATGTATCTAGAACTGAAATACGCCTAGACCCATCCATTTTTTCGAGATGGAAGGAATACATGTCAATATGTCATGCCTTCCTATTCTTCAGTACCTATTCCATCTCTCTGCTGTCACATGTTTTATAATTAAAGCACCATTCTTCTATACAAGGCATGCAAGGGGAAGACGACTATATTAGAATCTGAAGGGTTACAAACAAGGCCTTTGCAAAAGATCAAAACGCCAGGAGATAATAAACCAACTCCAGTTTTTATAGATACTGCTCCAGCACAGAGAAACCCAACTCCTACTGATAATAAGCAGATTCCAGTGGCCAAACAACTAGTCCGCTCCAGTCCAGCAAAAATATGTCAACTCAATTCTAAGAAGCGTGTGCGTATCCTTGCATCATGAAATTTTATAGCATGCTGATCATATTTTCTATATGTTTCTTACCCATCTCTCTTTCAGAAAATAAGCTTAACAGATAGAAGAATTTCTGCAATGGTATCGTTTATGAGGAAAGATTTTTGCAGGAATTCTCTATGCTCCAATGTAGATGTAAGTACCTGTTGTATATCACTATATTTTTACATCAGCATGTATTTTGTTAATCGGCGTCAATCCAACCTTTATCTGATCGAAATTTAGTTGTAGCAAAATGTATGATTAAAGGCCACAATGCTGATTTTTGTAAGGAAAACTGTTTGGTAGTTTTGCATCCTGAGCTGCATGAGTGTACTATCTCATATCAGTGGGTTTGAATACTTTGGTTCTGGAGTGTGTTTTTCAATGTTTTTTTACTGTATTGTCTTGTCGTATCCCTAGCTCTTACATCATACTCCCTCCGTCCGGATTAAATGTCGTAGAAATGGATAAAACTGGATGTATCTAGAACTGAAATACGCCTAGACCCGTCCATTTATTTCCGGATGGAGGGAATACATGTCAATATGTCATGCCTTTCTATTCTTCAGTACCTATTCCATCTCTGTTGTAGCATGTTTTATAACTGAATCACCATTCTTCTATATAAGGCATGCAAGGGGAACACGGCTATGTTAGAATCTGAAGGGTTACAAACCAGGTCTTTGCAAAAGATCCAAATGCTAGGAGATAATAAACCAACTCCATTTTTCATAGATACTGCTCCAGCACAGAGAAACCCAACTCCCACTGATAATAAGCAAATTCCAGTGGCCAAAGAACTAGTCCGCTCCAGTCCAGCAAAAGAATGTCAACTCCATTCTAAGAAGCGTGTGCGTATCCTCGCGTCATGAAATTTTATAGCATTCTGATCATATTTTTTACATGTTTCTTACCCATCTCTCTTTTAGAAAATACGGTTAAACGATAGAAGACTTCCTCCATTGGGATCGTATTCGAGGAAAATATCTTGCGGGAATTCTCTGTGCTCCAATGCTGATGTAAGTACCTATTGCATATCACTATATTTTTACATCAACATGTATTTTGTTAATCGGTGTGAATCTAACCTTTATCTGATCTAAAATTAGTTTTAGCAAAATGTTAAAGGTGCCAATGTTGATTTTTGTAAGGAAAACTGCCTGGTAGTTTTGCATACTGAGCTGCATGAATGTACTATCTCATATCACGCACATTACTGAATTGTAGTGCTTCTCTGGTTGCCCATTCATTCATTGTGTCAATGTTGCTTTCGTGCTACCTTACCTGGTGTAACACCCCAAAAATTTAACCAAGTTTTATATATTAAAATTTTGCCAAGAGTTTTAAAATTTTTCATTCTGGATTTTTTCTATTGATTTCAGAACTCTTCTTTTAATGTTAAAGAGTTTTATTTGTCCCAAGTGGAGCATTCCAAAATATATTGGACTTATATACTCTCTGTATAACATTTTCTTAATCAGTAGATTTATTTATTAAATTATTTCACCCTGAGCTTTATTCATTAAAATGACTTTCTCCAAGTTTTGGAACTCTTTTTGTACTGCAACCAGTTGATATATTTATCTAAAAATCCAACCAAAATTTGGAGATGTCATGTGATGCCTCTAAATCACTTTTGTGCAATTATATATTTATTTCATTGCATATTTTGAGTTTTACACCTGTTTTTCAAATCAGGTCCAGTGGGCACTTTTGCACTATAGCCTAATTAAATATTTCCCTAGAGCCTCCACCAAAATTATGGGATGTCAGTGGTAGCATGCCATTCAACTTTATGCTAAAACCTAGTGTTGTTCTTTGGAAAAATTAAGTGTATCAACCTCTTTTCCATTTTGGACCAGACTTGTGTTTTCTTCTATAACCCTATTATTTCTTGCTCTAATGGCCTTGTGCTTTCTCATGCTTATAGTCAACCCTGCAAAACCCCTAAGTCCAGGAGCATGCACTCTTTGGAACACTTTTGGCCCATGTAATGATGCCATTTCCTCCCTGTCCAGAATTATAGTTTTGCAAAATTTGCACTAGCAAGTATCCCCTTTTTGCAAAATAACTTCACCACCATCTCATACATCCAAAGAGACCCCCACTCTGGGAGATTTGGCCACCCCAAGAACTGCCTAGGTGCCTTTGGCATTTTGTCAAACACCCTGAGTGCATAGCCAGTTTCGGCATGTGTTCAAGTTTACATTGTGAACTTGAGCCCCTGACCTATCCAGCATGTCCCATGGATTGGCCCTAACCTATAACCCCACACTGCTAACCCTCTTGTGGTTTGGAACCCTCTAGCATGCCATGGCATTTCGTCGAGCACGTCCCGTGCGTGCTCTGGGCACGCCCAGAGCGTGCGTTTGGCACGCACGTGCGCCTGAGTCGCCGCGTCCCGCCCCGCACTCACCCCGGTCCGTGACCAACTGCAGCCAGCATGCAGTGTCCCCTTCTGCACCCACCAGCCCCGCAGCTCTCGCCACGTCTCCGGCAGGCCAGCCGCTAGCCGCCACCGCCGCCCGACAGCTCCTGCGCTAGCCAGCGCCGCCCAAGCCGCCAGCGCTTGCCACCTGCCTCCTGGAGCAGTGCGTGCTCATCCGCTAGCGTGTCCCCTAGCGCTCGTCGCCGCCACGTCGCCCAAGCTACAGCATGGCGGTTCACCATCGTCCTTATCGCCAGCCGCCTCGGAACCGACCTCCATCGCCTATATAAGGAGCCCCAAGCTCATCCCCGCACGCAGGCAGTCCCAAACCATCTCCCTAGGAACCCCATTGGCAGCAAATCAACTCGGGGAGGTCTCCTTCCCCATCTCCGGCAACCACAGCCGCCGCCACGGCCCCGGCCATTCCGGCGCCACCAAGGCCACCCCCTCTCCACTCTCTCCACCAGGAACCCCCTCACCCTCTCATGAGTCCGTCCCCCTACACAATCTTGATCGGGACTCGCCGCAGGCGAAATCTCATTTTTTCCGACGACCACCGTCCGCCGCGGAGCTCGCTGCCGGCAGCTCCGTCCACCCCAGAGAACAAAACAACCACCGGAGTAACTGCCTCAACCCCCTGAGCCCGTGGGTGACCTCTGTTTATCGAGCGGTGCCGCCGTTCGCCGGCGAGCGTCGCCAGAGTCCTGGCCCTCTCTCTCGGGCGGAGGAAGAGGAGGGAAGTGGACTAGTCAAACCTGACCAGTGGGCCAGGCGGGCCCACTGTCAGTGACTCAAGCGCAGTCCACGCTGGATAAGTGGAAGCGTATTTCCATATTTCGCCTTCGACGTGTACGTGCCAATTGGAACGTTTTCTTTTCTGTTTTTATTTAAATAACAGATTTTTGACCAAACTTTGACCGGCTGTATCTTTTTAAATACAGCTCCAAATGAATTAATTCTTTTTCCTACCTCTCTCAAATATTGTCTAGTTTATTTTAAGATTTATTTGAAAAAAATTTCAAAACAACTTTTTGTGCTGTTTTGATTTTGGGTGTTAATTCATATATATTCTTCTAATAGGATTTTTGAAGATTTCAAGATGTTTTGGAATGCACCCTTCTTTCCCATGACCTGAAGGCAAGCACTCTGAACCCTGGTGAAATTTTTGTGTGTGTTGGTTGACTCGGTGACAACACCACCCCGACACGAGCATACGTCATTTTATGTGGGGATGTGATCCTACTCATGAGTGCATGTTAATGATTTTTATGCTGATGAGTTGATATGGAAATCACCGTCATATGCCTTTCATACATACCGGAAGGGAAGCCGTAAAGGCCTCTGTCCTGGGTAGACACGGTCTTGTTCCTAGTCCTCCGTCGAGACGGTCGTGTCCGGTATGGCATGATGGGGTATGTCGCGTGGTGTTTCTATCTGTTGGTTGAAGTATGTATTATTATGCTAATCATGCAGGAAATATTACAACCTCCTGAGTCGACCGTAGATCGAGTCTTGTGCCAGTAACCCCCATACTTGCTTCGTACTACCACTCGTCTCTACAATAAGTAGAGTACGGTTCAGTAAGTTGTCAACCCCTTTCCTAGCACACACCATACAGAGAGGCCATGGTGGAAGATACTGGAGGCATCCGGTAGTCATGCCACCGGGTCCGGGAGCATGGGTGTTTCGGTTGCAGCCGAAGGGGATAGCTTCCCCAGTTTGCGCGCGGTATAAATTTTGTGATCCCATGTTACGTCGAGGTTGTAGCCTCCCCACTTAGAGTTTTGCTTGACAGGTGTCGTGGGTGATTCCAGACACATGTGAGTTAAGCTGGTGTGTGCAAGTTAGGTGTGTTTCCAACTAAAAGACCGTAGACGGAATTAGTCCCAATGGACTAAAGGAATCTGTTACTCGTGGGTAAAGAGTACACCCTCTGCAAGATTAAACCTATTCGAATAGCCGTGTCCATGGTTAAGGATTACAGTCTGGGATGGGTCAAGTGTCTGTCTTAGTGTCGGTCTTCGGAGGTGAAACTGTTAAACCAGAACTGGAATCACAACTTGTGACTTGTGATAATTTATGATTATTATCTTTGTTGTGGACTAACCCATGATATTATTGGTATTATCTAATATCCCTGGGATGGTTCTACCTCCAGGATATTCACTATGATTGTTTATTTTTAAAGCCCTTTATGTGGTGTCGCTAAGACGCCCGACTATGGCATTTCTTTTAAAGCCCTTTATGCGGTGTCGCTCAGACGCCTGACTGTGGCATTTCTTTTAAAGCCCTTTATGTGGTGTCGCTAAGACGCCCGACTGTGGCATTTCTCTTAAAGCCCTTTATGCGGTGTCGCTCAGACGCCCGACTGTGGCATTTCTTTTAAAGCCCTTTATGTGGTGGCGCTCAGACGCCCGACTGTGGCATTTCTTTTAAAGACCTTTATGTGGTGTCGCTCAGACGCCCGACTGTGGCATGTTTGTTATTTATTTCATAATTTTTAATATTGCTATGTTATTGCATATTCATAATTAACATGCTTGTACGCATCAGAGTTTTGTTTATCTTTTGCGATTGACGTCATGAGCATATATATTTTCAGCACATCATTGTTATATTATACCTATGTTCATAACGTTTGCGAGTACATTCAAAGTACTCACTGGCTTGTCCCTGGCTATTGTCTTGGCCAGATTTTCCTGCGCGGAGAGGAGCGACCGTGCCGACAGTCCCGGAACCTAAGCAACGGTGATAGCAGCCTCGCGAAGGTAGGAGTTGGTCAGCTGTTCCTGTGGAAATTGGAGTCCCATAGACACTGATGATCCACAAACCACTTACGCCATCAACCATTAGAAACCATTTGTTGTACTCATAGGCCAGAATGGTCTTGTACTACATATTTTGTGTTTCTGCTTGGAATTTCTGTATCAAGTTGGTGCCTCATCAGCTAACAGTTATCCTGGGGCTGGTGAGCACAAGGGCCATTTTCTGGAAATTAATACCCGGAGAATCGGTCCCCACAGACTTGGTACCAGAGCCAGGCTGACCATTGGCTAATCCTATCTTAGCCAGGTCGGAAATCTTAGGCAAACTAACCCACCAGATCCTAACCGAAACCCCAGCCAAGCTTCCCGTGCAAGATAGCCACACTGTGATCCCGACACTTTTGGCAGTCGGTGCCCAACCTATCAGCCTAGCCTGTCGATCACATGCCAGTCACCGATGGCAAAAATGTCTCATTCGCAAGCGTGCGAATGAAGACTCCATCCCCTTTTTCTATAAAAAGGGCACGCTAGCCTCAACCCAGCACAGCACATCCTCTTCCCCAACCTAGCCACAATGCCTGGTCCCATAGTGCACAATGAGACCACAGCAACCAATCTTGGAGGTTTCGTGACCATACTCGCAAACCTCACCCGTCGTGCCTACGTGTTAGAAGAACCCCCAGAATATGTTGTGTACCAAGGACCCATGAGCGGTGAGGACCGCCAATTCTGGGCCACTGTGCACATCTAAGGTAGGGGTCTATCGCCAGAACGCCCCTACAGGTTCACCGGAAGAACAACTTCCTTCGAGCCACAAGCCATCCAGCTAGCCGCTCGAGAACCTATAGTTCAACTCCGGCAGTTGTCGCCCAGAGTTAACTGTCGCTCGTTCTACTACTACCCCAGGCGTGAAGGGTACGGTAGACCACCCCAAGTTGCCAACGGAGATCACGAGACGGATCCCGCATTGTTGCACCTAGTGCGCTATGTAAGTGCACTAGAGGCATTGTTCGATCAAATAACTATTGATCTGATCGCAGCTTGAGGAGAGCTGGTTTGCAGAGCCCCGGCGAACAGGGAAACCGAGCCCGACGCCGACAACCCAGTCGTGCTGTTTGGACACCCGATCGAGACCCTGAGGTCAGCTCCAGCCAGCGGCCAAGGTGTCTTGATGACCCCAGAAGTGCTTCGTCACCTTTTGGGAGCACACTCCAACGGGATTGTGGCCAACAATCCCCGTGATGGTCATCATCGCTACCCCGACCCTGCAGTTCCTCCACCATCTCCGACTAATCCCGGCAGTGAGACACGTGGAGAAGCCTCGACATCCACCAGACACGCCCGTTTAGACGTAAACGAGGTAGACTAAGCCATACGAGTAGTACCGAGCCTCAGTGTATCCTCGCTTGTAATCGTGCGACCTTGTATATTAACGCAACCTGTCGTTGTGCCTCTGTTTTAATAGCAGCCTTGTGTATTTTGTCAGCGCATAGTTGCACTTTTTTCGGGCACAGCTACCATATGCAACCCCGACGACACCCACAGTAACACGTCTCTTTATGAGATATGTGTATCTCTGACACTGACCCCAACCTTTGGAGCTAAGCTGGCAGATTTATTACCTCTCACCACGGTAAATAAACCGGCCCAGATGCTATATAAGAAGGCCACCTTGTGACCTTACCCAGCAACCCTCACCTCGTGCACCACTCTCACAACCATTTCTTCCCATGCCGAGCCCTAGTATTTATCGGAGAACCCCAGATGCAACCCCAGGTAGCTTTTTCAAGATATTGTGGGACTTTACCTGCAGTACCATGGGTTCTACCCAGCCACCCCAGTACGAGCTGTTCAAATCGAGAATCACCCCTTCCACCTTGGAATATTGGGCAGCAGTACACATTCCTCCCGTAGACCCCAACCAAGATCCAACGAAGGTTTCCTTCGTGGGGAAATCTATGCCGACCCCACGCTTGGCCATAGAAGCTGCTGCGAATGAAGCAATTGCTCGTCTTCGATCCGCAGTACCCTATGCCCGCGAACGAGGATGTTATTATTTTCCGAGCCGTGCAACGCCCGGAGGAGTAACATCTTTTCTCGGTGGACGGATTGAGAGAGACCCAGTGCTAGCCAACCTTATCCAGTACATCATCGCTCAAGAGCATTTGAACCAGCGAGTGATGGATTATCTCCAGAGTCTTGCTGATTTGAATCCTCAGATTGCCATTGGCAGACCACTGAGGCCCGACCCAGAGAGACTCATACATCGACTGGTCAACCCACTTCCTCCGATAGAAGAGGAGTGTATTCCACTACCAGAGACTTTTCCTCGAGACCCTGTCCAGTTACCATTCTCATTTTAGACGTCATTGCTATATTTGTTATTTCAGCATTTATTATTATGTTGTAACTTATGCATGGTACCTCAAATTTGTGCAACGAGTCGAGTATTTAGTTTCTACTTATGTGAGTGGTTTTGTTCGTGAGTAACCTGTGTAACCGCGAAAATCCTGGAATGAGATTTCTTTTTCCAGAATTGCTGCATCTTTTTATCCTCTCACTGCATGGATTATTTTTTTATTCATGCAGCACCACGGCAACAGACCCACAACCACTCGGACTCTTACATTGTCTTGCAAATACACGCAACCATGTTGCATCTCACCAACCACCCTTCTAAGTACTCCACATGCCTCCAAGGGAGAGATTAGCGGATAATCATCCGGACATTAATCACCTCCGGCACACCGATAACAGTTAACACCCGGCATTACGCCTAATCCCCATGATCACCGCCACCGCGGAGAGCCAGCATCCGAGCGGCAGCATCACGATGATCGTCAAAGATCATCGCGCACAGGAGCACCGAGAGCCCCAGCACTGCCGCCAGCCCTCCACACACTAGGATCACGTACCAGTCCAGCACCATCTCCGCCATTGGAGACTCGTCTCGAGCTTCGGTGAGCAGTAATGGAGGAGAAGGAGGAGGAAAAGCGAGGCCAGGTGCGAAGATGAAGGAGGAGCACCGCGGTCGTTTTATAGCTCGAGATCGGTGTACGATGGGCGAAGTCCACCAGCGCTGCTCGTCGCCCGATCGCCGGTGTTCGGAGGCGAATCCGCGAGCAGTGCCGACAGCGCACTGGCCCACGAGGTGAGTGCACACTGCATCGGCAACAAGCACGCCGCGCACTACCGCAGTACGGCCTAGACACCCTACGTGCTAGACGTCACCAGTAGAGAAAGCCGGGAAAGCGCGCGTGAGAGAGGAAGAAGAGAGAGCCAGAGGAAGGAGGAGAGACTGACAGTGGGCCCTGGTCCCACCTGTCAGCCAGAGGGAGCACTGTGCTCTCGTGTATGACCAGCGTATTGTAGAATTTAGAATTTATTCTAAATTCACGGCGTCCAGCATAGAAATTGCTCGTTTTTCTAAACGTGGAACTTCTCCACACCACGCCAGTATCCCACACTGTAGTTACTCACCACTTATTGACCTCTTACTGTAGCCACTTTTTACCGTTTGTGTAAAATGATCTTTCGACCAAGTAAAAGTATTTTTGTTTTACAACCCTTAGCAAGTCTCGAGGACGAGATTTTTCTTAAGGGGGTTAGTAATTGTAACACCCCAAAAATTTAACCAAGTTTTATATATTAAAATTTTGCCAGGAGTTTTAAAATTTTTCATTCTTGATTTTTTCTATTGATTTCAGAACTCTTCTTTTAATGTTAAAGAGTTTTATTTTTCACAAGTGGAGCTTTCCAAAATATATTGGACTTATATACTCTCTGTATAAAATTTTCTTAATCAGTAGATTTATTTATTAAATTATTTCACCCTGAGCTTTATTCATTAAAATGACTTTCTCCAAGTTTTGGAACTCTTTTTGTACTGCAACCAGTTGATATATTTGTCTAAAAATCCAACCAAAATTTGGAGATGTCATGTGATGCCTCTAAATCACTTTTGTGCAATTATATATTTATTTCGTTGCATATTTTGAGTTTTACACCTGTTTTTCAAATCAGGTCCAGTGAGCACTTTTGCACTATAGCCTAATTAAATATTTCCCTAGAGCCTCCACCAAAATTATGGGATGTCAGTGGTAGCATGACATCCAACTTTATGCTAAAACCTAGTGTTGTTCTTTGGAAAAATTAAGTGTATCAACCTCTTTTCCATTCTGGACCAGACCTCTGTTTTCTTCTGTAACCCTATTATTTCTTGCTCTAATGGCCTTGTGCTTTCTCATGCTTATAGTCAACCCTGCAAAACCCCTAAGTCCAGGAGCATGCACTCTCTGGAACACTTTTGGCCCATGCAATGATGCCATTTCCTCCCTGTCCAGAATTACAGTTTTGCAAAACTTGCACTAGCAAGTATCCCCTTTTTGCAAACTAACTTCACCACCATCTCATACATCCAAAGAGACCCCACTCTGGGAGATTTGGCCACCCCAAGAACTGCCTAGGTGCCTTTGGCATTTTGTCAAACACCCTGAGCGCATAGCCAGTTTTGGCATGAGTTAAAGTTTACATTGTGAACTTGAGCCCCTGACCTATCCTGCATGTCCCATGGATTGGCCCTAACCTATAACCCCACATTGCTAACCCTCTTGTGGTTTGGAACCCTCTAGCATGCCATGGCATTTCATCGAGCACGTCCCGTGCGTGCTCTGGGCGCTCCCAGAGCGTGTGTTTTGCACGCACGTGCGCCCGAGTCGCCGGTCCCGCCCCGCACTCACCCCGGTCCGTGACCGACCGCAGCCAGCACGCAGTGTACCCTTCTGCACCCACCAGCCCCGCAGCTCTCGCCACGTCTCCGGCAGGCCAGCCGCTAGCCGCCACCGCCACCCGATAGCTCCTGCGCTAGCCAGCGCCGCCCAAGCCGCCAACGCTTGCCACCTGCCTCATGGAGCAGTGCGTGCTCATCCGCTAGCGTGTCCCCTAGCGCTCGTCGCCGCCACGTCGCCCAAGCTACAGCATGGCGGTTCGCCGTCATCCTTATCGCCGGCCGCCTCGGAACCGACCTCCATCGCCTATATAAGGAGCCCTGAGCTCATCCCCGCACGCAGGCAGTCCCAAACCATCTCCCTAGGAACCCCATTGGCAGCAAATCAACTCGGGGAGGTCTCCTTCCCCATCTCCGGCAACCACAGCAACCGCCACGGCCCCGGCCATTCCGGCGCCACCAGGGCCTCCCCTCTCCACTCTCTCCACCAGGAACCCCCTCACCCTCTCGTGAGTCCGTCCCCATACACAATCTTGACCGGGACTCGCCGCGGGCGAAATCTCACTTTTTCCGACGACCACCGTCTGCCGCGTAGCTCGCCGCCGGCAGCTCCGTCCACCCCAGAGAACAAAACAACCACCGGAGTAACCGCCTCGACCCCCTGAGCCCGCGGGTGACCTCTATTCATTGAGCAGTGCCGCCGTTCGCCGGCGAGCATCGCCGGAGTCCCGCCCCTCTCTCTCGGGCGGAGGAAGAGGAGGGAAGTGGACTAGTCAAACCTGACTAGTGGGCCAGGCAGGCCCACTGTCAGTGACTGAGGCGCAGTCCACGCTGGATAAGTGGAAGCGTATTTCCAGATTTCGCATTCGACGTGTACGTGCCAATTCGAAACGTTTTCTTTTCTGTTTTTATTTACATAACAGATTTTTGACCAAACTTTGACCGGCTGTATCTTTTTAAATACAGCTCCAAATGAATTAATTCTTTTTCCTACCTCTTTCAAATATTGTCTAGTTTATTTTAAGATTTATTTGAAAAAAATTCAAAACAACTTTTTGTGCTGTTTTAATTTTGGGTGTTAATTCATATATATTCTTCTAATAGGATTTTTGAAGATTTCAAGATGTTTTGGAATGCACCCTTCTTTCCCATGACCTGAAGGCAAGCATTCTGAACTCTGGTGAAATTTTTGTGTGTTGGTTGACTCGGTGACAACACCACCCCGACACGAGCATACGTCATTTTATGTGAGGATGTGATCCTACTCATGAGTGCATGTTAATGATTTTTATGCTGATGAGTTGATATGGAAATCACCGTCATATGCCTTTCATACATACCGGAAGGGAAGCCGGTAAGGCCACTGTCCTAGGTAGACATGGTCTTGTTCCTAGTCCTCCGTTGAGACGGTCGTGTCCGGTATGGCATGATCGGGTATGTCAAGTGGTGTTTCTATCTGTTGGTTGAAGTATATGTATTATTATGCTAATCATGCAGGAACTATTACAACCTCCTGAGTCGACCATAGATCGAGTCTTGTGCCAGTAACCCCCATACTTGCTTCGTACTACCACTCAGTAAGTTGTCAACCCCTTTCCTAGCACACACCGTACAGAGAGGCCGTGGTGGAAGTTACTGGAGGCATCCGGTAGTCATGCCACCGGGTCCGGGAGCATGGGTGTTTCGGTTGTAGCCGAAGGGGATAGATTCCCCAGTTTACGCGCGGTATAAATTTTGTGATCCCATGTTACGTCGAGGTTGTAGCCTCCCCACTTAGAGTTTTGCTTGACAGGTGTCGTGGGTGATTCCAGACACATGTGAGTTAAGCTGGTGTGTGCATGTTAGGTGTGTTTCCAACTAAAAGACCGTAGACGGAATTAGTCTCGATGGACTAAAGGAATCCGTTACTCACGGGTAAAGAGTACACCCTCTGCAAAGATTAAACCTATTCGAATAGCCGTGTCCATGGTTAAGGATTACAGTCTGGGATGGGTCAAGTGTCGGTTTTGTGTCGGTCTTCGGAGGTGAAACTTTTAAACCAGAACTGGAATCACAACTTGTGACTTGTGATAATTTATGATTATTATCTTTGTTGTGGACTAACCCGTGATATTGTTGGTATTATCGAATATCCCTGGGATGGTTCTACCTCCAGGATATTCACTATGATTGTTTCTTTTTAAAGCCCTTTATGTGGTGTCGCTAAGACGCTCGACTGTGGCATTTCTTTTTAAGCCCTTTATGTGGTGTCGCCCAGACGCCCGACTATGGCATTTCTTTTAAAGCCCTGTATGCGGTGTCGCCCAGACGCCCGACTGTGGCATTTCTTTTAAAGCCCTTTATGCGGTGTCGCTAAGACACCCGATTGTTGCATTTCTTTTAAAGCCCTTTATGTGGTGTAGCTAAGACGCCCGACTGTGGCATTTCTTTTAGAGCCCTTTATGCTGTGTCGCTTAGACGCCCGACTATGGCATTTCTTTTAAAGCCCTTTATGTGGTGTCGCTCAGACGCCCGACTGTGGCATTTCTTTTAAAGCCCTTTATGTGGTGTCGCTCAGACGCCCGACTGTGGCATGTTTGTTATATTTCATAATTTTTAATATTCCTATGTTATTGCATATTCATAATTAACATGCTTGTACGCATCAGAGTTTTATTTATCTTTTGCGACTGACGTCATGAGCATATATATTTTCAGCACATCATTGTTATATTATACCTATTTTCATAACGTTTGCGAGTACATTCAAAGTACTCACTGGCTTGTCCCTGGCTATTGTCTTGGCCAGATTTTCCTGCGCGGAGAGGAGCGACCGTGCCGACAGTCCCAGAACCTAAGCAACGGTGATAGCAGCCTCGCGAAGATAGGAGTTAACCTGGTCAGTTATTCCTGTGGAAATTGGAGTCCCATAGACACTGATGATCCACAAACCGCTTCCGCCATCAACCATTAGAAACCATTTGTTGTACTCACAGGCCAGAATGGTCTTGTACTACATATTTTGTATTTCTGCTTGGAATTTCTGTATCAAGTTGGTGCCTCATCAGCTAACAGTTATCCTAGGGCTGGTGAGCACAAGGGCCATTTTCTGGAAATTAATACCCGGAGAATGGGTCCCCACACCTGGCTGATGATAGCTGTGCCATATTGTGTTAATTTGGTGTAGGCTAGTTGCCCAAATGTTCATTGTGTCAATGTTGCTTTCCTGTTATCTGACTTGGCCAATGATAGCAATGCTAGTGTGTTCATTTTGTGCCGGCTGCTGAAGATAAGAAGACAAACTCTGAAAACAGCAAGGCAACCCCATTGTTTCTTTCCAGTAAATCTAGGCCAGGTAATATGGAAATAACTCATGATTAATCTATTTGGCTCCCGTCCTAATTTATGTTATGATGCAGTGGTCAAGACACTCTCCACTATCAATAATACAAGCCTGCCAAAATCGCCATCTGAATCTGTTCAGTATCCTCTATCTCGAATGCAACGGAATAAATGTATGTTTGTGAACCAATTAATGGCTGAAGCAATGATGGAAATGGTGGATGAATCAGAGGTGCAGAGTCGTGTGACACAACAACTGATCAATGTTTTCAGAGACAGTGTAGCAAAGCAGAAAGAACTTGCCCACATGCTTATGGGTGTCATCTGTGCTGAGGTTGCAGATTATGACGTTGTAGATGGTTAGGTTCTGCTCATTTATTTGCACTGGCATCAATCTTTGATTGCCCAGTGGATGTAATTTCCTGTAATATATGCTGGATGTGCAACGTTATTCCCTGTATTCCGTACCTTTGCTTGGTCGGTTTTGGTCCTGTGCATAATTGCTCGTCGTAATGGGCTCAAATTATCTAATTTGGCCTAAAGACATGTACGAATTTTAGTGGGCCCATTAAGTTAATGGGCCATTACTAGGCCGAAAGTTAATGGTCGGCCCTCTTACCTCCCGGGTCGTTAACAGGCCGACATCGAAGCGGGCAACAGGTGGCCCCAATTTATTTCATGGGTCGTTAACAGGTCGTTACTAAGTTTGGGCTACATATGGCCCAACTATATTGTAGGCCTTTAGCAGGCCGAAAGAGACAGCGGGCTTGTACTGGACCATGAAGACCATGGGCCGCTAAGAGGCCGAAAGTCAGGTCGTATTGTAAATGGCCCAACTGTGGTGTGGGCCTTTAGCAGGCCGAAAGAGAAACCGGGTTGGTATTGCACCATGAAGGGCATGGGCCGTTAAAAGGCCAAAACTAAGGTCCGACTACAAATGGCCCAACTCATTTATGGTCTGTTAACAGGCCGAAAGGCAGACAGGGCCGGGAATTGGCCCAACACTTAAATGGGTCGCTAAAAGGTCAAAACTCAGGTCCGACTACAAATGGCCCAACTGATTTATGGGCCGTCAACAGGCTGAAAGTGACACCGGGCCAGAAATTGGCCCAACACTTAAATGGGCCGTTAAAAGGCCGAAACTCAGGTCTGACAACAAATGGCCCATCAGATTTATGGGCCGTCAACAGGCTGAAAGACACACCGGGCCGGAAATTAGCCCAACATTCAAATGGGTCGCTAAAAGGCCGAAAGATGTACATCCTGAAAATTGGCCCATCCATTAAATGGGTCGTTAACAGGCCGAAATCTCATCGGGCCGATATTGAGCCCAAATATATAGTGGGCTGTTAACGGGCTCGAACTGACGATGGGCTGCAATGGTGTCAAATCTTTAACGGGCCGTTGACGGGCCGAATTGGCACATCTCATATAGGTCGTGGGCTTAAATGGACCTGACACAAGTAGGCCTTATATGGGCTGGCCTGCTAATTTTTACTGGGCTGGCCTTTTCACAGGAATGGGCCTCTATTGGGATGTGCCACGTGTTGACGTATCATAGGCGCCTTCCGTCCAATGAGTGGATGACATCTGTCCAAACAATGAGCCGACACGTGTTTCCTCCAGCCAATGATGATTTTACACATGGAAAATCCCCATTGGTCGGGGCTGTTAACGGGTTATCAGATTCAAAACCCGACCCAATTGCTTAACAGCGTTCCGTTATGGTGGATGCCACGTGTCGGTCACCCTTGACGAAAGCACTTTTGTGACGCGCGATTTATCGTCATGGAAGTGGACACTTCCGTGGTGATAATTTTGGTAATGTCATGGAACACTTCTACGACAGCACAGGTATGACTATCTTGATTCTGTCATAAATTTGTCATGGATATACATGCATGACAAAAAATGCGACCTACTATGAAAAACATGTATCATCACGGAAGTGTATTTTTTTTGTAGTGCAACCCGATGTCCGCACACCATTACAGTCCAAGACAATAAGAAGGATACACGAAGAAGCGTCCTAAAGCCTCAGCGCGGCGGTCATAAACGTCAAGCGAAGGAAGCTGGCGCCAGGTCCAGCAACCCCCAGTCCGGTCAACGGACAAAGAACAGCTCAAGCCTATTCGGCCCGAGCCGCATACTTGATCAGCCGTGTGCAATTCACGGTACTCCTAAAAGGACGGCAAAGCATACCAACAGAGAATGCAGAATCTTCAAAACAAAGCGACCGGTCGTGTGCCGGAAACAATGAAGGGAAGTGTCTAGTCAAGAGACCCCCAGGGCACAAAAAGTACGGCCAATCGCCCCCCTATCATACAAACCGCGGCAATTCAATTGCCGCACCCCCAGACCTAGTGGTCCAGGGGCTCCATAACACATAAAGCCCCCGCGGGTATGAATTTGCAAATAAAGATGTCAGGCGCAAGGGGCAAGTTCATTGGCCCACCGCTCTAACGGTTGTTCTCACATAACCAAAAAACGCCACATCATCAACGCATTCCCCTCATACGGTAACTCATCATCCGCCAACGGGATGAACCACGCTGGCTAGATTCCACATGGTAGGCCGTAAGGCCAAAACCAGTGATATACTCACGCCTACATACAAGGCCAAACGCCGCCACTAGAGCGGAAATCATACAGCTGCCGGAGTAACAAGTCGTGCATAAGAATTAATATTTTGATATAACAGCCAACTATCTGGACACCAGCTGGGGAGTCCGGGTAACTTCTCAAAATAACGGCTGGGGTCACTAGGATCCGATCAGGAACCTCTAGACCAACTACGGAGGACGCTCGGCCGCCTCCAAACATTTACCTTCGCAAACTAACTTTTATGCAGGACAGGATTGGCGGCGTGGACTTGGCCCAGACACACAAGGACATGACCATGCAGGTAGAAGGCAGCTCGGATCCATTTTTGATCCATTCACAGCCCCCTCCAGTCCTGCCATAACAGGTTCCGCCAAAAACCATCCCTTCTCATAATCATAAATCGCACTCATATGCATAGACATATCATCCTACTGCACTGCGTAGACTTAAATAACATGCACCAGCCATCGTTTGTCATCGATGCATCTTTGCCACAATACAGTAGCCATGCTCCATGTGACGCCTGGTTATGCCAAGGGCTACACAATACGGCAACAAAGTTCGACCACCTTTTCGGTCGCTCGACACCCCGAACTTATAGCACTATATGCATCAGCTCCGAATCATGTCTTGGGTCATTGGTTGGGTTTGCCTGGCTCCCATGTTTTGGTACCTTACGTTCCGTTCCGTCGGCTAAGGTAGCGCTGGGAGAACTACTGCGATTGCGTCTCGGTTCAGCCGGACGAGCGCCTCAGTAGAGAAAGCCGAAAACCGACCGTCATGATGGTGCGAGAGCCGGTCAGCTGTTCGAGAGGTTGTAAAATCCTTAAAGATTTATTCCGCATAACGCCACTATAAAATGCAGATTGCGACGGATCGGTCTTCCGATCAGGTGCCAATAGAGCCCCTAGTCCGGCCTTCCAAACACTAGGGGTTGCACCGACCATACTCGAATTCCTATGGCTAAGTGAGAATAGTAAAGCCCTATAGTCCGATTGTCTGGTTCGTGGTGAGAAACACCTCCTTATAAGGACCCAATCATGGGATAAAGAGTGTTCAGAAATACCCCGAACACCCCCGTACTTCTCCCGTGGGGGCTGAAGCCGACGACTGGCCAACTCTTAGAATTTACATACAATAAACAGCCGAGGAAGAACATATGTTCAAACAAAACAGGCAACATATAATAAAAGTGCCATTATCCCATATTACAAACATTGGCAAAAATGCCCTCAGGGAAATATAATGTCTTTGGTGCACTTATCCGCTGCCAGGCGGGCACCCTTCATTACACCTTCATAATACAATTCGGGCTTGCGATCTCCTTACCCTCCGGTGGCCCCTCAGTTATCAACTTCTCCGCATCAAGCTTCCCCCAATGCACTTTTGCATGGGCAAGCACCATTCGTGCACCTTCTATACAGACTGATCGCTTGATAGTATCAAGCCGAGGACAGGCGCCCACAATCCGCTTCACGAGTCCGAAGTAACTGCTTGGAATTGGCTCTGCAGGCCACAGCCGGATGACCAAGTCCTTCATGGCTAGTTCGGCCGACTGGTGCTGTTCGACCAGCTGCTTCAGCTGATCGATAAAAGGCACCGGATTGTTCGGCGCCAGATACTGCGACTAGAAGTCCCTCCCCGTAGACTCCCTCTCCTCGGGTCCGGTAAAATTGGGCAGCATCTGATATGCTATGAGCCATATCCACAAACGCCCCTGTAAAAACAAGAATTCAGCTTGCCGCTTAGAGTTCTCCACGCTATAACGTAATAATGGCCAGAGATACAATAGGCCTTACCAGTTGCAACTTTCTGTACCTCCCGAATGTCCCGTACAGCACCTCGGGCTTCTTCCCGAGCATCTTCCACGGCTTGGAGAGCTTGGGTGAGTTCGGATACTTTCCCTGCTAGACTCTGCTCCAAGCTCTCGCTTTTCGTCACAGCTTCCTGGAGCTCCCGCTCAGCTGTGACAACCCTGGCCTTGTCTTTTTCATGCAGAGCCTGTTCGGCGGCAGCCTTCTCGTGGGCATCAGCCGCTGCCTTCTTCAACGCCTCGTATTCGGCACTCGCTCCTAGGGTGTATAACACAAATACTTTTCAATAGGCACATTTATTCATTTTTGCCCAATGCAAGACAATGCTCAAACATACCTTGCTTCTCCTCCAATTTCTTCTTCACACGGCCAAGTTCTTCTTCGGCCCGTTCCAGGCTCTGCTTCAGTTCGGACACTTCCACATCATGAGCGTTGTCCTCTCCGCAGACGCCTGTTTTCAAACATATGGGTACATAAAGGTTCCCATTACAATAGAGGTTTTGATCCCCTGCCCGGCTCTGTTTTTTCCAGACAGTGTATCAGGGGATACTCCTCATATCATAATAATTCTTCAAAGGTTCATTAGAAACCATACCTCAAAGGCCTTTATAAGGCCAAGACAGGACTCATTCAGGCCGCTTTCGGCAGCCTGAATCTTTCCACCATCGTACCCATAAGGGTCCGATGTTCATCGATGACGGACGCGTTCTTTAACACTGTCAATACACCACCCGGCAGCTCTGCATAGACAAAGGTTGACGGTGAAGTAGTCAAACCTCCCTCCGTGGAAGGTGGCCGCTTGCCCAATCCTGGAGCCTTAGAGGCCTCCAGAACCTTATCCGACTCCGAGTCTCTTTGAGATGACACCTCGGTGTCGCGCCCGGACTTCGGAAAAGGAGTCCCCGGAGGCGTCTCGCTCGCCACGGCATTCGAGCTCAATGAATCCTCCGATGAGGACTGTCCGGCAGGAGACCCCGCCGGGCTGTATGAAATGTGGCGACAGTTAAAACTACTATACCCAGACGACCCCGGATACATATGTGTATTTGGATTTCAGTTACTTACGATTTTCCCAAGGGCTGGGCCTCGGGATCCCACTCCGGGCTGTTATCGGTAGCCGGGGTGGATGCCTCTGGAGGGGAACCTCGCCCTCTCTTGGGCGACTCGGCCTCCAGGGGCGGGGAAGCTGCACGCTTCTTCCCGCCTGCAGAGCGACGCTCATCCTCCTCTGCCTCCTCCTCTTCGTCTTTGAAAGAAGGAGCGTCGCTGGAGCCTTCGGACCTGGTGTCCGGAGCCTCGCGACAACGGAGGCCACTCCGGGTCTTCTTGACCTTCTTGGAGGCCTCCTTCTTGGGTGCCTTGTAAGGCGCAAGGACCAGCATCTTCATCAGAAGAGGTCCGGACGGTTCCTCCGGCAGTGGGGCCGGACATTGACATCCGCTCCACCTTCTTTATCCATCCCTGAAGTCACGACGAGATACGATTAGAGTTTTCCCTCAAGACATGCCAACTAAAGCATGGATAGACAGGGCGTGGCTTTAACTTACTGGGCTTGGAGAATGGGATAATTGATACCCCCCGATCCTCGGCGGAATCCGGCCATTTGCCGGACCTGAAGAGCACCTTCCAGATATCCTCGTGGGAGGAATCATAGAGCTCCCGAAGGGTTTGGTGCTCGGCTGGGTCGAACTCCCACAGAGTGCAGGCTCGACGCTGGCAAGGGAGAACCAGGCGAACTAGCATCACCTGAACCACGTCAACAAGTTTGACATCCTTGTCAACCATACTCTGAACGTGCGTCTGGAGCAGGGACAGCTCATCGGACGAGCACCAGTTCGGACCCTTCTTGGGCCAGGACGTGAGCCGCAGTGGAGCTCCAGATCTGAACTCAGGAGCTGCAACCCATTTTTTGCCGCGTGGTTTGGTGATATAAAACCCCTGCTGCTGCCACTCCTTGATGGAGTCGTTGAAAGTGCCTTTCAGCCAAACTACCTTGGGCATCTTGCTCACCATGGCGCCGCCGCATTCGGCGTGTTCGCCACTCACCACCTTGGGCTTCACATTGAAAATCTTCAGCCACAGGCCGAAGTGAGGCGGAATCCGGAGAAAGGCCTCGCATGCGACGATGAACGTCGAGATATTGAGAAAAGAGTTGGGGGAAAGATCATGAAAATCAACCCCATAGTAATACATGACTCCACGTACAAATGGGTGGAGGGGAAACCCGAGCCCACGGACAAAATGGGAAGGAACACGACTCTCTCGTGAGGCTCCAGAGTAGGGACAACATGTCCCGCCGGTGGGAGACGGTGGCCAATCTTCTTGGCCAAATATCCGGCTTCCCGGAGCCTCTTGAAATCCTTCTCCCGGACGGTAGAGGCCATCCATTTGCCTCCTGCTCCGGATCCAGACATCTTTGGAAAACCTCTCTTCGATGGAGAAATAGAGCGCTTGGGCGTTAGGGATCGACTGGAGGAGAAGGCGTGGGTAAAAGAGGACGAGACCTTGTCTCTTTATAAGAGAAGATAAGAGCTTCTTGCGCCTCCCCACTTGCCTCGTGGAACCCGCTCGCCTCCCACTCGCCGCGATTAGCGGTGTGGTTGGATTACCCATACCTGTATTGATGAGAATCCTGTGATAAAGGGACACGATCTTCGCGTCGGCAAGACGTGCTAAGGAAACCGCCTCGCAATATAAGTTGAGGCTGGGCGTGGGAAAACGGCTCGGATAGTGACCTAGCTGTAATGGCATGTCGCGTCGTCTAAAAAATTGTCAGCCGAAGTATCATTCTCTCTACGGTGGTATGTGAAGGTCATTTTGCAGATCCAGACATGACCGACGTGTTCGATAATAACCTTGGAGTATTCGAAGGAGGAACCCGCCTTGCAAAGCCGAAGACAAGACTGCGTGTTGGACTCATCGTCATTGAAGCCCAGTTCAGGGGCTACTGAGGGAGTCCTGGATAAGGGGGTATCCGGACAACCGGACTATACACATCGTCCAGACTATAGAAGCGTCAAGACTCAAGACTTCGGCTTGTGTCCGGATGGGACGCTCCTTTGCGTGGAAGACAAGCTTGGCAATCCGTATATTATATTTCCTTCCTTGTAACCGACTCCATGTAAACCCTAGCTCTCCGGTGTCTATATAAACCAGAGAGCATGGTCCTTAGAAGGCCGATCGCAATTACAGTCATACCATCATAGGCTAGCTCTTAGGGTTTAGCCTCTACGACCTCGTGGTAGATCTACTCTTGTACTACTCATATCTTCAATATTAATCAAGCAGGAAGTAGGGTTTTACCTCCATCGAGAGACCTCGAACCTGGGTAAACATTGTGTCCCTTGCTTCCTGTTACCATCAGCCTAAGACACACAGATCGGGACCCCCTACCCGAGATCCGCCGGTTTTGACACCGACACCGGTCACCATGATGAGCATGACCTAGATCTGCCATCGGGCCACACACAGGAGATAGCGCCTGTGGCCGCCCTGGCCCTAGAGCCCGAGCGGACTGCGTCATCCAAAGACGAGAAGCTTAACCCCGCCATGGAGGCTGCAAACTTAGCGGCGCTCGAGCCGCACACAGACCCAACATCGAGCTGGGCTGGTGTTACCGGATCCGGACTCGTTTCCGGCCATGGGTTCCGGACAGCGTGCACCTGCGTCCATCAAACCTGATTGGGTGCCAGTCTTGGAGTTTAGCTCCGCAGATATCTTCCAGCACTCGCCTTTTGGTGATGTGTTGAGCTCATTAAAATCCCTCTCCTTGTTGGAGAACTCACGGTCGAACTATGTCCGGCTTGAGTGGGAAGTGGACGACGAGGAATTTTGTGTCCCACCCACCACCCACTTTATAGCCACTGTCGACGATTTAACCGACGTGTTGGACTACGACTCCAAAGACATCGACGGTATGGACGACAATGCCGGTGGGGATCAGGAACCACTGCCTACAGGGCGTTGGACAACTACTTCCTCGTATGACATATACATGGTGGATACACCAAAAGAAAATAACGGTGATGATGAAAAACCAGTTGAGGATAAACCTCCTGAGAAACAGCCGAAGCACCGACATGAGCAGCGCCGCTCTAAGACACGCCATAGTAAAAACAGTAATACCGTCACGGGAGAAAATACCAGTCCGAATGATGCCAAAAACAGCGAAGACCACGCATACCCAGCATTGGAGCAGGGCAGGCAAGAGAATGGCGAACACTGTCCGGAGACGATGTCCGATCACAGAGACGCTGAAGACAGCAGTTACCAACCTGTCTCTGAAGAAGAGATTAGCCTGGGCGATGACGAATTTGTCATCCCAGAAGAACCATTAGAACAAGAATGCCTCCAGCAACGGCTTATCGCAACAGCAATGAGCCTGAAGAAGCAGAAGCAATGGCTTAAAGCCGCATAGGATACGCTCAACGATGAATGGAACGAATTGCTAAACGCTGAGGAAAAATACGGCGGTAACCGCCAAACAAAGGGCTATCCTAAGCGTAAGTTGCTTCCCAAATTCAACGACGAGGATATAGCGCCTATACCGCCGAAAAACAATACGGCCGACAGGCCGTACCGACCACCCCGTGGTCGAGACAGAGAGGTTAGTAACGCCATACACAAGCCTGCACCCCCTCCCCGAAAAGGAAGGAAGGTCGCCGCCCAGGACCAGAAACACGATCTACATGAAGACCTAGACAAAAAAGCCGGCAAAACCAGGCCCATCTACGGATCCAGGGAACGTGCTCCGACACGGGACCACAATTATCAAACAAAATACACCGGCCAACTACCAACTTGGAATCAATACCGAATACCACAATCGTCGGACCCAATCCATGACAAAGCCAGATACAGGGCGCCGCGCACCCCCTGTGCTTCACTGATGAGGTGTTGGAACATGATTTTCCAAAAGGGTTCAAACTCGTAAACATCAAGGCGTATGATGGAACGACGGACCCTGCGGTTTGGATAGAAGACTTTATTCATCATATCCACATGGCACGGGGAGATGATCTCCATGCCATCAAATATTTACCCCTCAAGCTAAAGGGACCAGCTCGACACTGGCTAAAAAGCCTCTGTCGGTGTCAAAACCGGTGGATCTCGGGTAGGGGGTCCTGAACTGTGCGTCTAGGCGGATGGTAACAGGAGACAAGGGACATGATGTGTTTTACGCAGGTTCGGGCCCTCTCGATGGAGGTAAAACCCTACTCCTGCTTGATTAATATTGATGATGTGGGTAGTACAAGAGTAGATCTACCACGAGATCAGAGAGGCTAAACCCTAGAAGCTAGCCTATGGTATGATTGTTGTTCGTCCTACGGACTAAAACCCTCCGGTTTATATAGACACCAGAGAGGGCTAGGGTTACACAGAGTCGGTTACAATGGGAGGAGATCTACATATCCGTATCACCAAGCTTGCCTTCCACGCCAAGGAAAGTCCCATCCGGACACGGGACGAGGTCTTCAATCTTGTATCTTCATAGTCCAGGAGTCCGGCCAAAGGTTATAGTCCGGTCATCCGGACAACCCCCAATCCGGGACTCCCTCAGTAGCCCCTGAACCAGGCTTCAATGACGACGGGTCCGGCGCGCAGATTGTCTTCGGCATTGCAAGGCGGGTTCCTCCTCCGAATACTTCATAGAAGATTTTGAACACAAGGATAGTGTCCAGAGCTACAAAATAAGTTCCACATACCACCATAGAGAGAATAGTATTTGTACAAATCTAATCTGCTGACGTATTTCGTAGCATGACATCATGCCACGGCCAAGCCTTTATTTGAATTGTTTTACTGTCCCACCTCAGCGCGTTTAGCGAGGTGGTTTCCTTGGCACGTCTTGTCGAAGCAGAGATCGTGTCCCCTTATTCCGGGATTCTCATCAATAGGGTGTGGGTAACCCAACCGTGTCTGTTGGTATGTCTCCTCAATCAAAGGCAAGTCCCAAACGGTCACGGGGAGGGCTCTCGGTATTCAACCTCTTTATAAAGGGACCAAGGCTCGACTCCTTTCTTTCAATATCAATCAAATCCGCCTTTCACCTTGAGTTCCAACACCCAAGGCTCCAGATTCAGGCGCTTCGGACCTCCGATGATGTCCGGCTCTGACCTCCGAGGCCGGTGGATGCCTTCCTCCGTTACGGAAGAAGATGTGCGAAAGCTTAGAGATGCCAGGTATCTAACCGGCGAAATCTTGCATAGGCTGCCTGCTCAAGGGCAGGTTATTCCCACTCCCAAGCCTGGTGAGAGCGTGGTGTTCGTGTCTCATTTCCTTCGGGGGCTAGGCTTCCCGACGGACCCCTTCATGAGGGGGCTCATGTTTTATTACGGGATGGAATTTCACGACTTAGCTCCGGAGTCCATCCTCCATATCTCATTGTTCATTGTCATGTGTGAGGCCTTCCTCCATATTACTCCTCACTTCGGATTGTGGCTTAAGACCTTCAAAGTAGAGCGGAAGATGATCAAGGGGCAGCACGCAGAGTGCAGAGGTGCTGTTATAAGCAAGAATGCCGACGCTCCATGGCCCGAGGGCTCTTTTCAAGAGGAGTTCAGCTTGTGGCAACGAGAGTGGTTTTATATCACAGATCCCAGGGTCACCAAATGGGTGGCGCCACCTGCCTTTCGCTCGGGTCCCCCACCACAGCTAGCATCATGGGTCAATAAAGGGCTTAACTGGGGGTCGTCCAAGGACGTGCCCTTGTTGCAGGGCCGCGTTCGAGATCTCCTGGAAAGAGATATCAATCTGGCCGTAGTGACGCAGGTTATGTTGATTCGCCGCACACTGCCCTGCAAACGTTGCCCCCTCCACCCATGGGAGTTTAATCTGGAAGGACCACGAGCCCTCCAACATTTTATGGGTGCGACGCCCGTGAAGATGTAAAAATTGTTCTTCGGATCACAAGCAATGTGTCCGGACTCGTCCGAGGACACAGGTCTGAGCTGCAATCGCCCGGATACTCAAGTAAGTAGCCCTGTACCCGGACACGCTATCCGCATATTTATCATAAAATTTCCCTTTTAAAAGAGATGTCCCTTAAACAGGAGTGGATAGCGAAAGCAAAGCTAATCAGGTGTCCGGCCCTCCTCCCTGAGACTACGCCGGATCCCGTGTTAACCAGGATGCTGGAGGTTGCGCCTTTGGAAGAAGGCGAAGAGGGGAACAAGGGAGCTACCGCCTCCGTGAAAGAGGCTGTCAGGAAAGGAGGAATCGAGAATTCCTCTAACCAGGGGAAGAAGAGGACCACCTCTGAAGACCCGGAGGCTATGGCCTCAAAGCGGGGGAAGAAATCTTCGTCAGAGGGTCCGGCGCCGGGAGGTGCCTCGGTCGCATTGCGTCCCCAAGGGGATCAGCTCTCCACCGAGCCATAAGTAAAGAGGGGGGTTTTAAAATGAGAGACATCCTTGTTCTATTTCTGAGGAAGATAACCGAAATTTTACCTCGTAGTTCGGATCTCAGCCCTTCTCAGCAGAGCTCATCTTCAGGGGATCTTCATTCGGAGATGGTGGAGAGCGGAACGCCTCCCCCTGCCGTACCGCCTTGCGAGGCGGGCGACCCTGAGGTGTCGTCACAAAGGGTTTCTCCGAATCCGGCAGGGCCGGAAGGCAGTCGTATGGCCCCCCAAGTCCCTCCATGTCTGGCCTTCGAGAAAGGCTATCGGACGAGTCCGGCACCATCTGGTGCACGGTTGAGGAGCTGAAGGATCTGCTTGGGCGAGCGTCTATCTCAGAAGAACATCGTGCGTTGATGGATACGGTGATTAGAAGGATTTCATCCGCGGAGAGCGGGTTGTACGAGGCCGTCAGGAGTTTACTGACAGGTTTTGAGGTACACGAAATGATGTACCTTTTGACAGATCTGCATATATAAGATGCGCCTTGTATAGATAGTAGCCCCTAAGACTCTGTGCATTGTCAAAAAATGATGGCGCACGGATCATAATCCCAGGTATAATATGTCACTTTTCCTATGTAGGTGGCGAAGTGTCCGGTGGCTAGCCGGACTGATAAATTTGCCGAGCTAAAGCGGCAACTTGACGTGGCAGATGCTGACATCGCGCTTGTCAACAAGCGGCTGGACGAGGCACAAGGTATGTAATTTCTCCGAAGACACTTGGTAAGAGGAGCTAGATGCCCGTACCTTACAACATGTGTGCTTGATGCAGATGGTATCGCTGCCATGGAGAACCTTCGGGCGGAACTTGCCCGAGCCAAGGAGTAGGCCAGGAAAAGCGATGCAGCTGCCTTAAAGGCGGCTGAAGAGCTGAAAGCCGAACAGGCTGCTCAATGCCAAAGAAAGAAGGAAATGGCCGAGATGGCTGTAAAGTTGAAGAATGCTACCGACCGCTGCAAGCTTCTTGAAAAAGAAGATCGGGTGGCACAGAAGGACCTAGAGAAGGTCACTACTGAGGCCAAGGTTACTCGCTCTGCGATGAGAGCTATGAAGGAGGAGCTATGTCAGGCCGGAGATATCACGGCTGGAAATCCCTTTATGCTGCGAATGAAGTTCGGGGATCCTAAATACGCTCCGTTGGACTGGCAGTGGAGTGCGGCGAACACTTATCTGGACTTGGCGGCGAGTGCCGCGGACGCGGCCGAACACTTCCGTGATCAAAATGACCACGAAGTGGAAAAGCTTTTTTGGTCGCAGTTCCACAATCCAGAGTGCCCACTTCCATTAGCCGATCGTTTGGCCGCATGGGAGGAGCTGAATAGGTTATCCGGACTCGCCATGCAGTATGTCGTGAGTCATCTGTGGCTGAAAAGGCCCGAGCCAAAGAGTTATTATAGCTTGGTGCAACAGCTCCTTGGTGCGGTGCCGCATATGAATGCAATGAAGAGGTCAGCGTGCATAGAGGGTGCGCAGATGGCTCTTCCCCGTGTCAAAACATACTGGGCGGAGATGAAGGCCATTGTTGTTGCATCCCAAGATTTGGACGAGAGCCGAGTACCTGCTGAGCACTATTTTCAGGAAGTTCTGCAGGGCGCTCGTTTAATAGAGACGCAGTGCTCGAAGGATGTTATATTCGGATAACATGTATTATTGTAAAACAATGTTTCGATGGAATATAAAAGCTTTTTATACTTGTGCCTTCAAGAATGAGAGTGCCTCCTGTGCGGCCGTTAATGTATATGTGTATATAACCTGAAAGATGGCAGTCTTTGGCTTCAGCCCCCACACATATAATGTGGGGGTGTTCACAGAAGGCACATTTTCACACTTGATCCAACGTCTTGGTCCTATTAAGGAGGTGATAGCGCGAACTAGGCAACCGGACTATAATGCTTTATCACTTTCACTTAGCCATAGGAGTTTGACAGTGGGGCTACTATATAGCCCCTAGGGGCACCGCGCTCACCCGAATTCGGGGCGCGTGTGTACCTGACCGGGAAGCGGCCCTTCGTTAATGCAGAGGAATCCTAAAGATTCAGGTGGGTCATCGAGTGGTTGACCAGTCTCACGCTATATCACGACAGTCAGTTTTTGGCTTTCTCTACTGAGGTGCTCGCCTGGCTGAACCGTGGCACAATCGCAGTAGTTCTCCTGGTGCCACCTTAGCCGATGGAGCAGAACATAAGGCAACAAAACACGGGAGCCGGGCAAACCCAACATTTGACCAAAGACATGATTGGGAGCTGATGCATATAAGGCCAAACTCGCGATGCCGAACACTCCCTAAGGTATTCGGTCTTTATGAAAACGGGCTGGACAACGCCCTTGGTAAGAAGCCCCTGGTGTCCAGGTACGCGCAAAATTCTGACGTGGCCACATGCCAAGTCGCCAGTCTCCTCCTCGGTTATAACAAGAAACTGGGGGATGTTATCAACAAGAGACAGTAAAAAAGGTTTACGCAGGGTCTTAATCTGAAAAGAATCCTTGGAATGGGTCCCTACTGCACGTCTGCGCCTGTGTCTCCGTTGTGCCGTATCCTGGACGGGTGTAGCACGGTGTTCATCTGTAAAAGAGAGGAACTTAGTTGAAAACAATCATGCAAAAATCTATGTTATATTAAATAAACAAAGTATAATTCAGAAAATGGGTAGAATTGAGCTTTATTGTCTCTTGTTGTATACGCGCGAAGCCCCTTGTACGGGGGTATGCGGCTAGTAAGCCTTTGTATGTTTACGCCGGACTCGTCTAGCCATGTCCGGGGTCTGAACGACCTGTTTAGGTGCTTTGACTAGTAAAGCTGGTTTAGTGTGCGGCTGTCAAGGCAGCCGCACAGTCTTCCGCGCTTGAGGAACACTCGATATTTCCCTTTAATGAGATGATGCCTCGCGGACCGGGCATTTTAAGCGTAAGGGATGCATAATGTGGTATCGTGTTAAAGCGGGCGAAAGCGGGCGAAAGCTTCGCGTCCCAGTAGTGCTTGATAGCCACATGTAAATGGGGCGATGTGAAAGGTTAGCTTTTCGCGGCGGAAGTTGTCGGGGAAGCCGAACATAACTTCTAGCAGGAGAGAACCCGTACAATGGGTATCTGGGCCTAGCGTTACCCCTTGAAAGGAAGTGTTGCCATGGCGAATTTTTGTCGGGTTTATCCCCATTTTGCGGATTGTGTCCTGATATAGCAGGTTTAGACCACTGCCGCCGTCCATTAGGACTTGTGTAAAGTGGAGTTCGTCAATTATCGGATCTAATACCAAGGCAGTCTAGCCTGCGTTCCGGATACTTCTAGAGTAATCCTGATGGTCAAAGGTGATTGGTTGTAACAACCAGTGGTGGGACTCCTCTGGGACAGGCCGTATGGCGCGTATCTCTATAGGCGCCACTCTGTATTTCCCTTTTATCAAGTGAAGTGAGTTTACTGTTTTGACTTCTTGTGGAAACTTTTTTGGTTCTCCGGTGCTCTGCTTATGGGGTTCGTCGTCGTCCTCCCTTGGTATGTCGAGCCCCTTGTGTTCGGCATTGAGTTTGCCGGATTGCTTGAAGACCCAACAATCTCTGTGGGTATGGTTTGCAGGCTTCCCGGGAGTACTGTGGATTTGGCATATTTTGTCCAAGATTTTGTTTAGGTTAGATAGCTCGTCCCTGTTATCCTTGAGGAGCAGCTTTTTCTGATTCTTTCGAGAGCTTTTGAATCCGGCATTGACTGTCATGCTCTTCGGGATGTTTCCCTTGGTCCGACGCTGGTCCTTGCTATGTCGCGGTTTCCCGTTTCCATCCCGAACTTCGGATGTACTAGGGTCGCTAGTGCTGCTTCTTGCCAACCAGCTATCCTCTCCTGCACAAAAGCGGGTCATGAGGCTTGTTAATGTGGCCATTGTTCTTGGCTTTTCTTGGCCGAGGTGTCTGGCGAGCCATTCGTCTCGAATGCTGTGTTTGAAAGATGCTAAGGCTTCAGCGTCCGGACAGTCGACTATCTGATTCTTTTTAGTAAGAAATCTGTTCCAGAGTTTCCAGGCTGACTCCCCGGGTTGTTGAGTTATATGACTTAGATCGTCTGCATCTGGAGGTTGGACATAGGTCCCTTGAAAATTTGCCCTAAAAGCATCCTCGAGCTCTTCCCAACTTCTGATGGTGTTTTCAGGAAGGCTTTTAAACCAATGTCGGGCTGGCCCTTTGAGTTTGAGGGGTAAGTATTTTATGGCGTGGAGGTCATCTCCTCTAGCCATGTGTATGTGGAGGATATAATCCTCAATCCAGACTCCAGGGTCTGTTGTTCCGTCATATGCCTCTATGTTTACGGGCTAGAATCCCGCTGGAAATTCATGGTCCAGCACCTCGTCGGTGAAACATAGGGGGTGTGCGGCACCCCTATATTTGGGTGTGTCGTGATGTTCGGATACTTGTTGCGTTGCATTGCTTACTAGAGCTTGCTTTCTTGGCCCGTAGATAGATCTGGCTGGGCCGTCTTTTTGATGCGAATCCTTGTGCGGATCGCGTGCCGGCTTGAGTGCGGCGCCCCTTGCCGCTCTATGTTGGCCATGGGGTTGTTTATCCGACCGGGTGTCTTCCTTATTTTTTGATTGCACGGGCTCTAAGGCCTCCTCATCAAATTCTGGTAGTAATTTTCATTTCGGATAGCTCTTTGTGTGGCGACTGTCGCCGTATTTGTCTGTGGTGTTGAGTACTTTGCCCCATCTAATTCTGGGTGCATCTTCTGCTGTTTTGAGCTTCCGCTTCTGCTTTTTCAGGCTACGTGCAGTGGCGACGAGCTTTTTGTGGAGGTTCTTCTGCTCCAGCAACTTGTCTGGCATGAGGTCGTCCGGACTATTATCTTCACCGGGGACGGGTTGTTCGGTTTGTTTACCCGAGTTGCCCTGTTCGCAGGGTTGCTCGATGGCATGTTCGCCGTCCGCCGGTTCGCCCTGCTCTGTGGCTGTGTCTCTGTTGAGGTGGGGTTTGGCGCGGTGCTTACGCTGTCGCTTTGATTGCTTTTTGAGGGAACGATCCCTCGTTGTGCCCCTTTGTTCCTCGTTATCTTTTCTTTTAGGTGTGTCCACCATGTATACATCGTGAGATGAGGTGGTTGTCCAGTGCCCTATAGGCGCTGATTCCTGTTCGTCTCCTGCATCGTCGTCCATACCGTCAATGTGTTCGGAGTCGAAGTCGAGCATGTCGGTTAAATCATCGATAGTGGCTACGAAGTGGGTGGTGGGTGGGCTTTGAATTTCTTCGTCGTCCGCATCCCAACCTTGCTGACCATAGTCCGGCCAGGGCTCTCCTGATAGAGAGAGAGACTTTAGTGAATTCAGAATGTCGCCGAAGGGCGAGTGCTGAAAGATGTCCGCGGCAGCGAACTCCATGATCGGTGCCCGATCGGGTTCGATTGGCAGGGGCGCGGAAGGTTCGGAGTCCGGAAAGGAGTCCGGCAACTTGGAGTCATGAGTTTTGCAAAGGACAAGGCTGGTGTTTGGCTCGATCGTCGTAGAGATTGCAGCCCCCGAGGTGGTGTCCAGCCACCCGTCCTCGATTGGCGCAGTTGGCTCCGAGCTAAGGGTCGGAGCAGACACTAGGGCGGCCTCCTGGGCACTATTCGGCGACAGAGCTAGATCATGCCCATCGTGACAGTGCGGCGCGCTCGGCCGTGGCTCGAACCTATCGAAGATCAAGTCTCCGCGGATGTCAGTCGTGTAGTCCAAACTTCCAAACCTGACCTGAGGGCCAGGGGCGTAGCTTTCGATGTGCTCCAGATGGCCAAGCGAATTGGCCCGCAGTGCAAAGCCGCCGAATACAAAGATCTGTCCGGGGAGACAAGCCTCACCCTGGACCGCATTGTTGTTGATGATCGGAGGAGCCATCGGGCCTAAAGATGACGACATAGAGGAACCCTCAATGAAAGCACCAATGTCGGTGTCAAAACCGGCGGATCTCGGGTAGGGGGTCCCGAACTGTGCGTCTAGGCGGATGGTAATAGGAGACAAGGGACACGATGTTTTTACCCAGGTTTGGGCCCTCTCTATGGAGGTAAAAACCCTACTCCTGCTTGATTAATATTGATGATGTGGGTAGTACAAGAGTAGATCTACCACGAGATCAGAGAGGCTAAACCCTAGAAGCTAGCCTATGGTATGATTGTTGTTCGTCCTACGGACTAAAACCCTCCGGTTTATATAGACACCGGAGAGGGCTAGGGTTACACAGAGTCGGTTAAAATGGGAGGAGATCTACATATCCGTATCGCCAAGCTTGCCTTCCACGCCAAGGAAAGTCCCATCCGGACACGGGACGAGTCTTCAATCTTGTATCTTCATAGTCCAGGAGTCCGGCCAAAGGTTATAGTCCGGTCATCCGGACACCCCCTAATCCGGGACTCCCTCAGCCTCCCTGAAAATTCTATAGGAAGCTGGGAGGAACTTGAGGATGCTTTTCGGGCCCATTTCCAAGGGACCTATGTCCGGCCCCGGATGCAGACAATCTAAGTCACATAATCCAGCAACCCGGAGAATCGGTCTGTAAGCTTTGGAACCGGTTTCTCACTAAGAAGAACCAAATCATCGATTGTCCGGACGCCGAAGCCTTAGCGGCCTTCAAACACAGTGTCTGGGACGAATGGCTAGCCACACACCTCGGCCAGGAAGAGCCAAGGACAATGGACGCCTTAACTACACTTATGACCCGCTTTTGCGCAGGCGAAGACAGCTGGTCAGCCAGTGGTAGCACCAGCGACCCCGGCACATCCGAAGTCAAGGACGGTAATGGAAAACCATGACGCAACAAAAATAAATGTTGGAATAACACAGAAAGCCCAGACAACACAGCGGTAAAAGCCGGATTCCGGGGCTCCAGATCCGGTCAACGGAAGAAGCCATTTAAAGGCAACAAAGACAGTCCATCCAACCTGGATAAAATTATAGACAGGCCCTACCAGATTCACGGCACTCCTGACAAACCAGCCAATCATACCAACAGAGAATGTTGGGTCTTCAAGTAGGCCGGCAAACTTAATGTCGAAAACAAAGGGAAGGGACCTTAGAGCAAAGACGAGGACGAACCTCGCCAGCCGAACACGGGGGGACAGAAGAAATTCCCACCGGAGATCAAAATAGTGAACATGATATACGTCACTCATATCCCAAAGTGGGAGCAAAAGCGTGCACTCCGATATGTCTACGCCTTCGAGCCCGTCATCCCAAAGTTCAACCCATGGTCGGCTTGTCCGATCACCTTTGATCGCAGGGATCATCCGACTAGTATCTGTCACGGGGGTTCGGCTGCCCTAGTGCTTGACCCAATAATCGACGGATACCACCTCACTCGAGTCCTTATGGACGGCTGTAGTAATCTCAATCTGATATATCAAGACATGGTCCGCAAGGTGGGGATAGACCCGTCAAGAATCAAGCCAAGCAGCACTACCTTCAAAGGAGTTATACTGGGCGTAGAAGCCCGCTGCATAGGCTCTTTAACATTGGATGTTGTATTCGGCTCCCCCGACAACTTTCGAAGCGAAGAACTAATCTTCGACATCGGTCCATTCCGAAGTGGCTATCATGCACTACTCGGTAGAATGGCCTTCGCTTGTTTTAATGCAGTCCCGCATTATGCTTATCTAAAACTCAAAATGCCTAGACCTTGTGGCGTCATTACGGTCAATGGAAATATGGAGTGCTCTCTTCACACAGAGGAATATACGGCAGCTCTAGCAGTCGAAGCACAAAACGGCCTATTCAAGTCGAACAGCTCATCGATCGTTAAGACCGCAAACACAGTTAAACGTGTCCGGCGGACACCTCAGTGCGGCAATTCAGATAAACCTGAGCTTGATTAGCAGCCGCGCCCCCATCAACCGCCCCATAAGGAGAAATACTCAAAATGCCTTGGGCGGCTTCGGGGCCACGCTGCACACAAAAGGTCCATAGTTCGGCTTGACCCTATTTGGACCTTGGAAGTTATCCTTAATGGTTCAGCAAAACGAACCAGCTTTACTCACGGCCACACCAGATTTGTTTATCTAGTCTTCCTTTTTCTTTTTTCCCTTTTCTTTACAGATGGCCATCATACTATACCTTGTTGGGGAACGTTGCAGAAAACAAAAAATTTCCTATGGTTTCACCAAGATCAATCTATGAGTTCATCTAGCAACGAGAGGGAGGAGTGCATCTACATACCCTTGTAGATCGAGCGGAAGCGTTCAAGAGAACGGGGTTGAGGGAGTCGTACTCGTCGTGATCCAAATCACCGGAGATCCTAGCGCTGAACGGATGGCACCTCCGTGTTCAACACACGTACGGTCAGGGATATGTCTCCTCCTTCTTGATCCAGCAAGGGGGAAGGAGAGGTCGATGAAGATCCAACAGCACGACGGCGTGGTGGTGGATGCAGCAGGGATCCCGGCAGGGCTTCGCCAAGCGTCTTCGGGAGGGAGAGGTGTAGCAAGGGGGAAGGAAGGCGCCGAGTGCAAGGGTGCGGCTGCCCTCCCTCCCCCCTCTTTAAATAGGGCCCTAGGGGGGCGGCGGCCAGGGGGCTGGCTTGCCGCCCAAGCCAGGTGGAGGCGCCCCCACCCCTAGGGTTTCCCAACCCTAGGCGCAGGGGGGCCAAGGGGGGCGCACCAGCCCACCAGGGGCTGGTTTCCCTCCCACTTCAGCCCATGGGGCCCTCCGAGATAGGTGGCCCCACCCGGTGGACCCCTGGGACCCTTCCGGTGGTCCCGGTACAATACCGGTGACCCTCGAAACTTTCCCGATGGCCGAAACCTGACTACCTATATATAATTCGTTACCTCCGGACCATTCTGGAACTCCTCGTGACGTCCGGCATCTCATACGGGACTCCGAACAACTTTCGGTTTACTACATGCTCATATCTCTACAACCCTAGCATCACCGAACCTTAAGTGTGTAGACCCTACGGGTTCGGGAGACATGCAGACATGACCGAGACGCCTCTCCGGTCAATAACCAATAGCGGGATCTGGATACCCATGTTGGCTCCCACATGCTCCTCGATGATCTCATCGGATGAACCACGATGTCGAGGATTTAAGCAACCCCGTATACAATTCCCTTTGTCAATCGGTACGTTACATGCCCGAGACTCGATCGTCGGTATCCCAATACCTCGTACCGCAATGCATGATCCCATGACCAGACACTTGGTCACATTGAGCTCATTATGATGATGCATTACCGAGTGGGCCCAGAGATACCTCTCTGTCATACGGAGTGTCAAATCCCAGTCTCGATTCATGCCAACCCAACAGACACTTTCGGAGATACCCGTAGTGCACCTTTATAGTCACCCAGTTACGTTGTGACGTTTGGCACACCCAAAGCACTCTTACGGTATCCGGGAGTTGCACAATCTCATGGTCTAAAGAAATGATACTTGACATTTGGAAAAGCTCTAGATAAACAAACTACACGATCTTTGAGATATGCTTAGGATTGGGTCTTGTCCATCACATCATTCTCCTAATGATGTGATCCCGTTATCAATGACATCCAATGCCCATAGTCAGGAAACCATGACTATCTGTTGATCAACGAGCTAGTCAACTAGAGGCTCACTAGGGACATGTTGTGGTCTATGTATTCACACGTGTATTACGATTTCCGGATAACACAATTGTAGCATGAATAATAGACTATTACCATGAACAAAGAAATATAATAATAACCATTTTATTATTGCCTCTAGGGCATATTTTCGACAGTCTCCCACTTGCACTAGAGTCAATCATCTAGTTACATTGTGATGAATCGAACACCCATGGAATTTTGGTGTTGATCATGTTTTGCCCTAGGGAGAGGTTTAGTCAACGGATCTGCTACATTCAGGTCCGTGTGTACTTTACAAATATCTATGTCTCCATCTTAAACATTTTCACGTATGGAGTTGAAGCGACGCTTGATGTGCCTGGTCTTCTTGTGAAACCTGGGCTCCTTGGCAAGTGCAATAGCTCCAGTGTTGTCACAGAAGAGTTTGATCGGCCCCGACGCATTGGGCATGACTCCTAGGTCGGTGATGAACTCCTTCACCCAGATTGCTTCACGCGCTGCCTCCGAGGCTGCCATGTACTCTGCTTCACATGTAGATCCCGCCACGACGCTTTGCTAGCAACTGCACCAGCTTACTGCCCCACCATTCGAAATATACACATATCCGGTTTGTGACTTAGAGTCATCCAGATCTGTGTCGAAGCTAGCGTCGACGTAACCCTTTACAATGAGCTCTTCGTCACCTCCATAAACGAGAAACATATCCTTAGTCCTTTTCAGGTACTTAGGATGTTCTTGACCGCTGTCCAGTGTTCCTTGTCGGGATTACTTTGGTACCTTCCTACCAAACTTACGGCAAGGTTTACATCAGGTCTGGTACACAGCATGGCATACATAATAGACCCTACGGCTGAGGCATAGGGGATGACACTCATCTCTTCTTTATCTTCTGCCGTGGTCGGGCATTGAGCCGAGCTCAATCTCACACCTTGCAATACAGGCAAGAACCCTTTCTTGGATTGATCCATATTGAACTTCTTCAATATCTTATCAAGGTATGTGCTTTGTGAAAGGCCTATGAGGCATCTCGATCTATCCCTATAGATCTTGATGCCTAATATGTAAGCAGCTTCTCCAAGGTCCTTCATTGAAAAACACTTATTCAAGTAGGCCTTAATGGTGTCCAAGAGTTCTATACCATTTTCCATCAAAAGTATGTCATCTACATATAATATGAGAAATGCTACAGCGCTCCCACTCACTTTCTTGTAAACGCAGGCTTCTCCATAAGTCTGCGTAAACCCAAATGCTTTGATCATCTCATCGAAGCAAATGTTCCAACTCTGAGATGCTTGCACCAGCCAATAAATGGATCGCTAGAGCTTGCATACCTTGTTAGCATTCTCGGAATCGACAAAACCTTCCGGCTACATCATATACAGTTCTTCCTTAAGATGACCGTTAAGGAATGCCGTTTTGACATGCATTTGCCATATCTCATAACCATAGTATGCGGCAATTGCTAACATGATTCGTACGGACTTTAGCTTCGCTACTGGAGAGAATGTCTCATCGTAGTCAACCCCTTGAACTTGCCGATAACCCTTAGCGACAAGTCGAGCTTTATAGATGGTAACATTACCATCCACGTCCATCTTCTTCTTAAAGATCCATTTGTTTTCTATCGCTCGCCGATCATCGGGCAAGTCTGTCAAAGTCCATACTTCATTTTCATACATGGATCCTATCTCGGATTGCATGGCTTCAAGCCATTTGTTGGAATCTGGGCCCGCCATCGCTTCTTCAAAGTTCGAAGGTTCATTGTTGTCTAACAACATGATTTCCAGGACAGGGTTGCCATACCACTTTGGTCTGGAACGTGTCCTCCTGGACCTATGAAGTTTAGTAGTAACTTGATCTGAAGTACCTTGATCATCATCATTAACTTCCTCTTCAGTTGGTGCTGGCACCACAGGAACATCTTCCTGAGCTGCGCTACTCACCGGTTCAAGAGGTAGTACTTCATCAAGTTCCACTTTCCTCCAACTTACTTCTCTCGAGAGAAACTCTTTCTCTAGAAAGGACCTGTTCTTGGCAACAAAGATCTTGCCTTTGGATCTGAGGTAGAAGGTATACCCAATGGTTTCCTTGGGGTATCTTATGAAGACGCATTTTTCTGACTGGTGTTCGAGCTTTTCAGGTTAAAGTTTCTTGACATAAGCATCGCATCCCCAAACTTTTAGAAATGACAGCTTAGGTTTCTTCCCAAACCATAATTCAAACGGTGTCATCTCAACGGATTTAGACGGTGCCCTATTTAAAGTGAATGTAGCTATCTCTAGAGCGTATCCCCAAAATGATAGCGGTAAGTCGGTAAGAGACATCATAGATTGCACCATATCCAATAGAGTACGATTACGACGTTCGGACACACCGTTACGCTGAGGTGTTCCAGGCGGCGTGAGTTGTGAAACGATTCCACATTTTCTTAAGTGCGTACCAAATTCGTGACTTAAATATTCTCCTCCACGATCTAATCGCAAGAACTTTATCTTTCCGTCACATTGATTCTCTACCTCATTCTGAAATTCCTTGAACTTTTCAAAGGTCTCAGACTTGTGTTTCATCAAGTAGACATACCCATATCTACTTAAGTCGTCAGTGAGAGTGAGAACATAACGATATCCTCCGCGAGCCTCAACGCTCATTGGACCGCACACATCGGTATGTATGATTTCCAATAAGTTGGTTGCTCGCTCCATTGTTCCGGAGAACGGAATCTTGGTCATTTTGCCCATGAGGCATGGTTCGCATGTGTCAAATGATTCATAATCGAGAGACTCTAAAAGTCCATCTGCATGGAGCTTCATCATGCGCTTGACACCAATGTGACCAAGGCGGCAGTGCCACAAGTATGTGGGACTATCGTTATCAATCTTACATCTTTTGGTATTCACACTATGAATATGTGTAACATTACGTTCGAGATTCATTAAGAACAAACCATTGACCAGCGGGGCATGACCATAAAACATATCTCTCATATAAATGGAACAACCATTATTCTCGGATTTAAATGAGTAGCCATCTCGTATTAAACGAGATCCAGATACAATGTTCATGCTCAAAGATGGCACTAAATAACAATTATTGAGGTTTAAAACTAATCCCGTGAGTAAATGTAGAGGTAGCGTGCCGACGGCGATCACATCGACCTTGGAACCATTCTCGACGCGCATCGTCACCTCGTCCTTCGCCAGTCTCCGCTTATTCCGCAGCTCCTGCTTTGAGTTACAAATATGAGCAACGGCACCGGTATCAAATACCCAGGAGCTACTATGAGCACTGGTAAGGTACACATCAATTACATGTATATCACATATACCTTTAGTGTTGCCGGCCTTCTTGTCCGCTAAGTACTTGGGGCAGTTCCGCTTCCAGTGACCACTTCCCTTGCAATAAAAGCACTCAGTTTCAGGCTTGGGTCCATTCTTTGACTTCTTCCCGGCAACTGGCTTACCGGGTGCGGCAACTCCCTTGCCGTCCTTCTTGAAGTTCTTCTTACCCTTGCCTTTCTTGAACTTAGTGGTTTTATTCACCATCAACACTTGATGTTCTTTCTTGATCTCTACCTCTGCTGATTTTAGCATTGAATATACCTCAGGAATGGTCTTTTCCATCCCCTGCATATTGAAGTTCATCACAAAGCTCTTGTAGCTCGGTGGAAGCGACTGGAGGATTCTGTCAATAACCGCGTCATCTGGGAGATTAACTCCCAGCTGAGTCAGGCGGTTGTGCAACCCAGACATCTAGAGTATGTGCTCACTGACAGAACTATTTTCCTCCATCTTACAGCTGAAGAACTTGTCGGAGACTTCATATCTCTCGACTCGGGCATGAGCTTGGAAAACCATTTTCAGCTCTTTGAACATCTCATATGCTCCGTGTTGCTCAAAACGTTTTTGGAGCCCCGATTCTAAGTTGTAAAGCATGCCGCACTGAACGAGGGAGTAATCATCAGCACGTGACTGCCAAGCGTTCATAACGTCTTGGTTCTCTGGGATGGGTGCTTCACCTAGCGGTCCTTCTAGGACATATGCTTTCTTGGCAGCTATGAGGATGATCCTCAGGTTCCGGACCCAGTCCGTATAGTTGCTGCCATCATCTTTCAGCTTGGTTTTCTCTAGGAACGCGTTGAAGTTCATGTTGACATGAGCGTTGGCCATTTGATCTACAAGACATTTTTGCAAAGATTTTAGACTAAGTTCATGATAATTAAGTTCATCTAATCAAATTTTTTAATGAACTCCCACTCAGATTAGACATCCCTCTAGTCATCTAAGTGATACATGATCCGAGTCGACTAGGCCGTGTCCGATCATCACGTGAGACGGACTAGTCATCATCGGTGAACATCTCCATGTTGATCATATCTTCCATACGACTCATGTTCGGCCTTTCGGTATCTTGTGTTCTGAGGCCATGTATGTACATGCTAGGCTCGTCAAGTTAACCTAAGTGTTTTTGCATGTGTAAATCTGTCTTACACCCGTTGTATGTGAACGTTAGAATCTATCACACCCGATCATCACGTGGTGCTTCCAAACGACGAACTTTCGCAATGGTGCACAGTTAGGGTGAACACTTTCTTGAAATTATTATGAGGGATCATCTTATTTACTACTATCGTTCTAAGTAAACAAGATGCATAAACATAATAAACATCACATGCAATTAAACAGTGACATGATATGGCCAATATCATATAGCTCCTTTGATCTCCATCTTCGGGGCTCCATGATCATCTTCGTCACTGGCATGACACCATGATCTCCATCATCATGATCTCCATCATCGTGTCTCCATGAAGTTGCTCGCCAACTATTACTTCTACTACTATGGCTAACGGTTTAGCAATAAAGTAAAGTAATTACATGGCATTAAATCATTGACATGCAGGTCATACAATAATTAAGACAACTCCTATGGCTCCTGCCGGTTGTCATACTCATCGACATGCAAGTCGTGATTACTATTACAAGAACATGATCTCATACATCACAATATATCATTCATCATTCATCACAACTTTTGGCCATATCATATCACAAATCATATGCTACAAAAAGAAGTTAGACGTCCTCTAATTGTTGTTGCATCTTTTACGTGGCTGCAATAGGGTTCTAGCAAGAACATTTTCTTACCTACGAAAAAGCCACAACGTGATTTGTCAACTTCTATTTACCCTTCATAAGGACACTTTTCATCGAATCCGCTCCAACTAAAGTGGGAGAGAAAGACACCCGCTAGCCACCTTATGCAACTAGTGCATGTCAGTCGGTGGAAGCTGTCTCACGTAAGCGTACGTGTAAGGTCGGTCCGGGCCGCTTCATCCCACATACCGCTGAAGCAAAATAAGACTAGTAGTGGCAAGAAAGTTGACAACATCTACGCCCACAACAGATTTGTGTTCTACTCGTGCAAAGAGAACTACGCATAGACCTAGCTCATGATGCCACTGATGGGGAACGTTGCAGAAAACAAAAAATTTCCTACGGTTTCACCAAGATCAATCTATGAGTTCATCTAGCAAAAAGAGAGAGGAGTGCATCTACATACCCTTGTAGATCGAGCGGAAGCGTTCAAGAGAACGGGGTTGAGGGAGTCGTACTCGTCGTGATCCAAATCACCGGAGATCCTAGCGCCAAACGGACGGCACCTCCGCGTTCAACACACGTACGGTCAGGGATACGTCTCCTCCTTCTTGATCCAACAAGGGGGAAGGAGAGGTTGATGAAGATCCAGCAGCACGACGGCGTGGTGGTGGATGCAGCAGGGATCCCGGCAGGGCTTCGCCAAGCGTCTACGGGAGGGAGAGGTGTAGCAATGGGGAAGGGAGGCGCCGAGTGCAAGGGTGCGGCTGCCCTCCCTCCCCCTCTTTATATAGGGCCCCTAGGGGGACGCCGGCCCTAGGAGATGGGATCTCCTAGGGGGGCGGCGGCCAGGGGGGTGGCTTGCCCCCCAAGCCAGGTGGAGGCGCCTCCACCCCTAGGGTTTCCCAACCCTAGGCGCAGGGGGGCCCAAGGGGGGCGCACCAGCCCACCAGGGGCTGGTTCCCCTCCCACTTCAGCCCATGGGGCCCTTCGGGATAGGTGGCCCCACCCGGTGGACCCCCGGGACCCTTTCGATGGTCACGGTACAATACCGGTGACCCCCGAAACTTTCCCGATGGCCGAAACCTGACTTCCTATATATAATTATTTACCTCCGGACCATTCCAGAACTCCTCGTGACATCCGGGATCTCATCCGGGACTCTGAACAACTTTCAGTTTACTGCATACTCATATCTTTACAACCCTAGCATCACCGAACCTTAAGTGTGTAGACCCTATGGGTTCGGGAGACATGCAGACATGACCGAGACACCTCTCCGGTCAATAACCAACAGCGGGATCTGGATACCCATGTTGGCTCCCACATGCTCCTCGATGATCTCATCAGATGAACCACGATGTCGAGGATTTAAGCAACCCCGTATACAATTCCCTTTGTCAATCGGTACGTTACATGCCCGAGACTCGATCGTCGGTATCCCAATACCTCGTTTAATCTCGTTACCGGCAAGTCACTTTACTCGTACGCAATGCATGATCCCGTGACCAGACACTTGGTCACATTGAGATCATTATGATGATGCATTACCGAGTGGGCCCAGAGATACCTCTCCATCATACGGAGTGACAAATCCCAGTCTCGATTCGTGCCAACCCAATAGACATTTTCGGAGATACCCGTAGTGCACCTTTATAGTCACCCAGTTACGTTGTGACGTTTGGCACACCCAAAGCACTCTTACGGTATCCGGGAGTTGCACAATCTCATGGTCTAAGGAAATGATACTTGACATTTGGAAAAGGTCTAGCTAAACGAACTACACGATCTTTGAGCTATGCTTAGGATTGGGTCTTGTCCATCACATCATTCTCCTAATGATGTGATCTCGTTATCAATGACATCCAATGCCCATAGTCAGGAAACCATGACTATCTGTTGATCAACGAGCTAGTCAACTAGAGGCTCACTAGGGACATGTTGTGGTCTATGAATTCACACGTGTATTACGATTTCCAGATAACACAATTGTAGCATGAATAATAGACTATTACCATGAACAAAGAAATATAATAATAACCATTTTATTATTGCCTCTAGGGCATATTTCCAACATACCCTTCAAGGACACTTCACAACGGAGACAAAGGCGCAGACGTGCAGCAGGGCCCCACATTAAGGTTTGTTTTCTAGATTAAGACCCTGTGTAAACCTTTTTTATCTCTTGTTGTTTTATACTTTCCTTGCATGTAAAATGTCCAAGAAAGATATCGGCATTATCTATAAACATACGGCTCGCCGTACTAAAGTGGATGTTATAGAAGCAGCTCAGTTCGTATTGTGTTTTCAGAGGTATGCCCTCACCATCCGTGCTCTTTCCCCACAATAGATTGCCACACATGCCCTGATACTATGGGTTTATCACCAGGGGTTGTATTCAGCCCGGTGTATATTATAAAGTCTGAATACCTTAGGGAGTGTTCGGCATCACGAGTTTGGCCTTATATGCATCAGCTCTGAATCATGTCTTTGGTCAATAGTTGGGTTGCCCGGCTCCTGTGCTTGCTACCTTACGTTCCGCTCTATCGGCTAAGGTAGTAAAGGGAGAACTACTGCGATTGTGTCCCGGCTAGCCCGGATGAGACCTCAGTAGAGAAAGCCGAAAACTGACTGTCACGATACGGCAAGAGCTGGTCAACCACTCGATGACTCATCAGAATCTTCGCGATTCCCTCCGTGTTAAACGAAGGACCGTCCTTCTGGTCACGTATGTATACGTACCGTATTCGGATAACCGCAGACATGCCAGGGGCTATCTAGTAGCCCCACCATCAAACTTCTATGGCTAAGAGAAAGTGTTAAAGCTCTATAGTCTGATTGCTAGTTCACCGCACTAACACCTCCTTAATGGACCAAGACGTTGGGTAAAGAGTGAACAAGTGCTTTCTTGAACACCCCTGCATTATACGCGAGGGGGCTGAAGCCGACGACTGCAAACTTTCAAACTATACATATAAAGATGTCCGCACAGGAGGCACCAACACTTTTCGGGCAAAAAGTATAAAAACATAGCGTTAAATATATCATAATATTGTTTTTACAATCCTGATACACTTTACTCGAACATAATATTCTTCGAGCACTGACCCTCTATCAAGCGGGCACCCTCTAGGACATATTCAAAGTAGTGTTCTGGCATGTTAAGGTCCTTGTCTTTGGGTGGACTCTGCGCTGCAATATCGGTGCCCGTCATCTTCGCCTAGTATATCTTGACACGGGCAAGGGCCATCCGTGCACCTTCTATGCACGTCGACCGCTTCACAGCATTGATACGCGGCACTGCATTAACAAGTTGCCGCACCAAACCAAAATAACTATTCGGAATGGGTTCAGTCGGCAACAGCCGGGCTATGACGTCCTTCATGGCAGCGCCGGACATCCTGTGGATCTCGTCCAACTGGGCCATCTGTTCGTTCAACAGTGGACGCTTCGGCGTGTCAAATTGTGACCAAAACAGCTTTTCCGTCTCATGTGCTTCTTGTGCGTGGAAAAACTGACTCGCATCGGCAGCACTCTTCGGCAGATCCATAAAGGCATCTGGAGAACTCCACAGTTTATAAAGCGACGCATACTTGGGATCACCAAACTTAGTTTGCAATAAAAAGGGCTTCCCAGCCGCGATCTCCCTAGCTTGCCGGATTTCCTCCTGAGCTGCTCTAGACTCAGACCGAGCTTCCTTCGCCTCTTGTAAGGCCTTGTCAAGATCGGCCGCTTTTAATTTATTATCTTTCTCAAGAACTTGACATCGGCTGGTGGCATTCTCCAACTCAATCGCCATGGTAGATATCCTCTCCTTGCACTGGTGCCAAGTAGTCTGCTCGACTTTTAATTCAGCGGTAACCTTTTCGGCGGCCGCATTACTCATCCTGGCTTGCTCCTTGGCCCGGGCAAGCTCTGCCCGAAGGGCTTCAACTTCGGCGGCACCATCTGCAGTCATGCATATACACGCAATAAATATCATGCTCATTTCACTGTAATGGCATGTACTGAGTGCCCCAGAGATGTACCTTGCGCCTCGTCGAGCCGCTTGTTTATAAGCGTGATGTCATCATCCGTCGTATCAACTTTTTGCTTCAAATGTGCTACCTCGCTAGCTTGGGCAGTCCCCACAGATGTAACAACCTGTGTTTCAAATAGTCATATCATTTCCTGGACAAATATTTTTGATCCTCTGATCGCATTCCTTTGGATGTCAACCAGAGTCTCCGGGGCTACTATCTATACACAGGTGCAATTCGCACTTACAATATAATTGAAATTACACTACATACCTCAAAGCCTCTTAGTAGACTAGAAAAGGCTTCATTCAATCCGCTTTTTGCGGATCGAACACTTTCTAACACCGTACCCATCAAGGTACGATGTTCCTCTGAGACAGAGGCATGTTGCAAAATATCTATCAATGTATCTAGCGTACCTTGGACATTTGATAGTCCGGGATTTTTGTTATTCCCCGTATGGGCCGCACACCCCGAACCCTAGGCGGCCAAAGTATTACCTTTGGCCCCGGTCCTCACTGTCCCTTGCGCCACTTGCAGATCGGGAAGGATCCTCTGGGACGATACCTCAGCGTCGTCTGCCTTTTCAGGTAGGGAGATCTATGGAGGCGTCTCGCTCTCCATCATCTCTGGAAGTAGATCCACCTAAGAGGAGGACTGTTGAGGAGGACTGCGGGCCGGACTGCAAACATGAGTTTAAAACATTACCCTTATAGCCAGCAAAGAACGCGACATGTTTAAAACACCCGGATTCAATTACGATGCGGCTGAGGGCCTATCTTTGCGGGTTGACTATGTGTTAGTATCACCCCCTGGCTGGGATACCTTCCACCGCTTACAAGTTTCTCTTTCTGAGTCTTCGAAAGCGGCCCTTTTCTTCCCATGGGGAGAAGGGATGTCAGTTCACCCTTCCCTCCCACCTTTGGAAGCGGAAGTTCCAATCTCCCCGGACGAATTGCCTGGTGAGCCTCCAGAGTGGAAGCTGCCTTGGGCCTCTTCATCCTCCTATTTATCTTCCCTCACTGGCACGTGATACGGTGTCGGAGCCAGCATCCTTATTAATAACGGATCGGCAGTATCTTCGACAAGTGGAGCTGAACACCTGATTCTCTTCGCCTTCTTTAGCCAGCCCTGGCCAGATAGAGTTTTATCAGTATGATGTCATGAATAATTTGACTAAATCGTGTTCGGGGGTTGAGTACTTACCGGAGTATCCGGATGGTTGCAGTCAAGACCGATGTCTTTGGTAGAATCTGGCCACTATTTTCGTGCGCCGAAGAACAATGTCCACATGTCTCTGAGCATCGTGCCAGAGAGGTGCTGAAGAGTCCGTGGACCTTCCGGATTAAATTCCCACATGCGGTCAGGCGGACTAAAGTTACTTGGATTACATCGATGAGGCTGGTGTCCTTCTCAATAAGGCCCCGGATGCGGCTTTGCAATGTCCGCACTTCATCTATAGATCCCCAGTCCAGCCCCTTGTTGATCCATGATGCGAGTTGTGGAGGGGGGCCAGACCAAAATGCAGGAGCAGCTACCCGCTTTGTACCATGGGGTTCCGTGATGCAGAACCACTCCCGTTGCCATAAATCAGAAGATTCTACAAAGGAGCCCTTTGGCCAAGTGGAGTTGATAAGCTTGCTTATTGAAGCGCCTCCGCACTCCGCTTGTTTCCCGTCGATTACCTTTGGTTTGACATTGAAGGTCTTAAGCCATAAGCCGAAGTGTGGAGAAATACGGAGGAAGGCCTCGCATGTGGTGATGAACGTGGAGATGTGGAGGAAGGAGTCCGGGGCTAGATCATGGAAATCTTGCCCATAATAAAACATGACCCCTCGAACAAAGGGATGGAGTGCAAACCCAAGCCCATGAAGGAATTGAGAGATAAACATGACCCTCTCATTGGATCCGGGAGTAGGAAAAAACTGCCCTTGAGCAGGAATCTTGTGGTAGATCTCTGCAGTCAAGTATCTCGCCTCCCTGAGCTTCGAGATGTCTTCCTCTATGACGGAAGTGGCCATCCACTGGCCTTGAAGGCTGTGTTTAGACATGGCTGGAAGCTCGAAGCGACTGGATTGACCCTTGGGTGTTGGAACTCGGGGTGGGAGGGGGAGGAAGGAACTAGCGTGGAAGAAAAAGGAGAGGCCTTGGCCTCTTTATAAAGAAGATGATATCAAACGTCCTTCCGTGGCCTCAAAACATGCCTATTCCAAGGAGACGTGCCAATAAAAACGGTTGGATTACCCACGCCCATGTTGATGAAAATCACGTAATAAGGGACACGATCTCTGTTTTGACAAGACGTGCCAGTAAAAACCGCCTCCCGAAGCATTGGGAGGCAGGCTAGAAAACGATTTGCAATAATGGTCGGGTGATGATATAATGCCACCAAGATTTTCAGTGGATTGGACTCGTGAAGTATTATACTCTCTATGGGTACGTGTGGAATTTGTTTTGCAGAGCCGGACACGTTTCCTGTGTTCAGAAGACTATGTTGGAGTATTCGGAGAAGGAACCCGCCTTGCAATGCCGAAGACAATCTGCGCACCGGACTCTTCGTCATTGAAGCCTGGTTCAGGGGCTACTAAGGGAGTCCTATACTAAGGGGTCCTCGGACAGCCGGACTATATACTTTGGTCGAACTGTTGGACTATGAAGATACAAGATAGAAGTCTTCGTCCCGTGTCTGGATGGGACTCTCCTTTGCGTGGAAGGCAAGCTTGGCAATTCGGATATGTAGATTCCTTTCTCTGTAACCGACTTTGTACAACCCTAGGCCCTCCCGGTGTCTATATAAACCGGAGGGTTTAGACTTCTAGGGTTTAGCCACAATCATCATAACTTCATATGATAGACTTCTAGGGTTTAGCCATTACGATCTCGTGGTAGATCAACTCTTGTAATGCTCATATTCATCAAGATCAATCAAGTAGGAAGTAGGGTATTACCTCCATAGAGAGGGACCAAACCTGGGTAAACATTGTGTCCCCCGCCTCCTGTTACCATTAGCCTTAGACACACAGCTCAGGACCCCCTACCCGAGATCCGCCGGTTTTGACACCGGCACTCCCACTACTATTGATGAGAATAAATTTGCTTATGTGGAGAGTAACAAAAATTTTATGATTATGCATCACGAAAAGAAAGCTTTATGTGATGGTTATATTGTTGAATTTCTTCATGATGCTACTAAAAATTATTACAGGGGAGGAACTTATGCTTGTGGGAATTGCAATAATATCAAGTTCCTCTCTATGTGTTGAAAATCTTGAAGTTATGCTTGTTTTGCCTTCCTATGCTAGTTGATTCTTGTTCCATAAGTTGTTTGCTCACAAAATCTCTATGCATAGGAAGTGGGTTAGACTTGTGCTAGTCATATGATTCATGATGCTCTTGTTATGTTTCAATCCTTATCTTTTATGTGAGCACCATTGAACTTATCATGCCTAGCTAAAAGGCATTAAAGAAAAGCACTTGTTGGGAGACAACCCAACACTTCCACCTACTATTTTTGTGTGTTCACATGATTATTCTACTGTAGTAATCATGTTTTATTGATTTGTTTTCAAATAAAGTGCCAAGTAAAGCCTTTGGGATAGTTTGGGTGATAGTTGATTTGATCATGCTGAAAAATAGAAACAGTTGCGCTCACGCAAATAATTCCCATTTTTAACATAAGAGTGCTTTTGAGTTGATTCTTTTTGCATAATATTAATAAAGAAATTTCTCACGTTGTCCTAATTTTTCAGAATTTTTGGAGTAGCAGAAGTATGGTTGGAGTACAGATTACTATAGACTGTTCTGTTTCTGATAGATTCTATTTTCAATGCATAGTTTGCTTGTTTCCTAGTTTCTATGGCTTATATTGCTCAATATAAATTGTGGAAAGGATATTCTACAGTATGCATTGTGTGGAAACAATTATGAATCTTGTCTTTCACAGTACCAAAAGTGAAATGGTTTGCTCTTTATCATACTGACCTATCTCACAAAGTTCCGTTAAGTTTTGTGTGATTGAAGTTCTCAAGTTTTGGGTGAGATGTCGATATGAGGAGAATAAGGAGTGACAAGACCCAAAGCTTGGGAATGACCAGGGCACGCCAAGGTAATATTCAAGGAATATCCAAGCAACTAAGCTTTGGGATGCCCCGGAAGGCATCCCCTCTTTCGTCTCCAACATTATCGGTAACCTCACTTGGTGCTATGTTTTCATTCGTCACATGATATGTGTTTTGCTTGGAGCGTCATTTTATTTTGTTATAATTTTCTTGCTGTTATTTAGAATAATGTTTTGCATCTTTTATTTCAATAAAATTGGCAATGATAGCCTTTGCCATGCTTATTTTGCAAGTCTACATGTTGCTGTTTCAAAACAGAATGTTTATCGATGTTGCAAAAATTCCCTAGAAAAGTTAGAATGTGATAAAATGTTGAAACGTTTTGCATAAGTAAGCTCTGAATTTTTTTCTATAGTCTGGTAAATTTTAATAACTTTTAGAGTTAGGGAAGTATTGATACTCTTGCATTCTTTATAGACTGTACTGTTTTGGTAGATTGTTGTTATGTTTGCTTGTTTAATGATTCTATTTGAGGATAGGAGTATTAAATATGCAGAGACATTTAGTATGCAATGTTGAATAATAATTTCAATGATTTGCTACAGTAGGGAATGATAAGGTTTTTGCATTGTTTTATACTAACTTATCTCACGAGTTCTTGTTGAGTTTTGTGTGGATGAACCTTTTGAGATTTAGGAAAACCGTGATATAAGAGGAATTAAGGAGACACAAAATCCCAAGCTTGGGGATGCCCAAAGCATCCCAAGCTAATATTCCAAGAAGTCTCAAGCATCTAAGCTTGGGGATGCCCCGATAGGCATCCCACCTTTCTTCTTCAACAATTATCGGTTAGTATCAGTTGAGCCTAAGTTTTTGCTTCTTCACATGATGTGTGCTATCCTTGGAATATAATTTTGTTTTGTTTTCCTTGTTGTTTATATAAAATACTTAGGTTTGAAAGTTTTTTAAAATAAGAGAGAATCTACAATTGGCTACCGATTTGCTTAACTACTCGCTTGATCTTCACTTATATCTTTTTGGAGTAGCTTGTCATTTACTCTTGTGCTTCACTTATATCCTATGAGTAAATTGTTTAATAAATTGAATATCATGAAGATGAAATTATATGTTCATATCATGCCTAGTGGTAGCTTCACATTGGGTTTAGAAAGTGAAAGCCTTTGAAGCCTGACAATCACAATATTGGTCATACAAGCAATTCCTGAATGATTACAACAAGGAAGAGAACTTTCACATGAAAATACACTATCTTGGAAATATTTTGTGATTGTGAGCCCCCATCAAAATATTATATGCCAAAATTGTTGACGTTGGACAAGGAAGACAACATAACGGTTTATGTTTGTTCATATTCACATAGAAGTTATATTGTCATAAATCCTTCAACATGTGGTGCTTGCCCCCTATCTATGGATTGAGCAAGATCCTTCACGTGAGTTGTCATCGGTGCAATAAGGCAATAAAAATTGCTTCTAAAAGTGTTAGATCATTTAATGTAAGAGAAAATTGAGCATTATACAAACTTGTGATGGCGAAGAATAAAAGCGGCAGACTGCATAATAAAGGTTGCTATCACAAGGGGCAATATAATGTGATGTTCTTTTGCACTAAGGGGTTGAGCATACAAATAAATAAGCGCACGACAACCTCTGCTTCCCTCTGTGAAGGGCCTATCTTTTACTTTTTAGTATTTAGTTTTATGCAAAGAGTCAAAGTTTTTCTCTCTATTCATTTTTATTTTTCTCTTTTGGCAAGCATCATGTGGTGAGGAAAGATTTAGGCACATATATCCAGTTGGATATGGGTAGCATTAGTTATTATTGTTGACATCGCCCTTGAGGTGATACGTTGGGAGGCGAAATTATAAGCCCCTATCTTTCTATGTGTCCGGTTGAAACGTTTTGCTCATGTGTATGCAGTGAGTGTTAGCAATCATAGAAGACTATATGATGGTTGAGTATGTGGAGCTCTTACTTAAACTCTGTTGAATAAGTTTAATTACAATTGCTTGGTGACTGAGAACATAGGTTGTTGAGTTTCAAGAGAATTCATTATTTGAACCTTAACATGTGAATTGGTTACTACTTTAACATGAGAAGTTTTATGAGAAAGAGTTGCTGTTATGATGCCAGGAAAAGTGATTGAAATTATCATTGATCAAACTTGTGCACTTTGCTAGCATTAACACTTCATAAATTATTTCTTTTATCATTTACCTACTCGAGGGCGAGTAGGAATTAAGCTTGGGGATGCTGATACGTCTCCAACTTATCTATAACTTATGAAGTATTCATGCCATGTTTACAACAATTTTATATGCTTTTGGTATGATTTGCTTGGAACTAACCCGGACTGACGTTGTTTTCAGCAGAACTACCATGGTGTTGCTTTTTATGCAGAAATGAAAGTTCTCCAAATGAGCTGAACCTTTTTGACAATTTTTTTGTAACAAAAGAGACCCCTGAAGCTTCGTGGAAGGACCAGAAGGTGAAGGAGTAGGGCACAAGACACCGGGGCGTGCCTGGTGGGCCCGTCTTGTCCCCGGTGTGTTGTCCTCACCTTGAGGCCTATCTTCGCGTGAAACCAACGCCAAAAACTCCTATAAATAGAGAAACCATCAGAAGTAACCCTAAATCAGAAGTTTCGCCACCGCAGGCCTCTGTAGCCACTAAAAACCAATCTCGACCACGTTCCGGCACCCTGTCGGAGGGGGGAATCATCTCCGGTGGCCATCTTCATCATCCCGGCGTCCACCATGATGACGAGGGAGTAGTGCACCCTCAGGGCTGAGGGTTTGTACAATTAGCTATGTGTTTAATCTCTCTCTCTCTCTCTCTCTCGTGTTCTTGAGATGGCACTATCCTGATGTATCATAGGCTTTGTTAATATATTCGGATCATATGGTGTTTTCCCCTCTCTATCTTGTCGTGATGAGTTGAGTTTTTCCCTTTGAGATTTCGTTGTTATCAGATTGAATACTTTTATGGATTTGAGAGCACTTGATATATGTATTGCATATGAATACTCATGGTGACAATGGGGTGTTATATTGATTCACTTGATATATGTTTTGGCACTCAACTCGCGGATTCCATAGGTGACATTGGGGTAATCTATGCATAGGGGTTGATGCACGTTCTCGTCTTTGTTTCTCTGGTAGAAATCTTGGGGCACTCTTTGAGGTTCTTTGTGTTGGATTGAATATTATGAATCTGAATTTGCTTTGGTGTTATTTTAGTACAAACTCTTCGTTAGATTGATCGTTAAGAATAGTTTGGTGTTATTTTAGTACGAACTCTAGGATAGATTGATCGGAAAGTATAGCATTGAGGTGGTTTCGTACCCTACAAACGATATCTCTCTTTTGTTCTCCGCTAATAGGAACTCGGGAGTGATTCTTTATTGCACTTTGAGGGATAATCATATGATCAAACTGTGTTAGCATTGTTAAGAGATTGCACTAGTTAAAGTATGCACCCTAGGCCTCATTTTCCATCATTGCAATATCGTTTGTGCTCCATTTTTCTATTTACTACCTTACTGTTTTTATTGTTCACACTACAAAAACTCATATCTACTATCCATACTACACTTTTATCACCATCTCTTCGCCGAACTAGTGCACCTATACAATTTGCCATTGTATTGGGCGTGTTGGGGACACAAGAGATTTCTTGTATTTGGTTGCAGGGTTGTTTGAGAGAGACCATCTTCATCCTACGCCTCCCACAGATTAATAAACCTTAGGTCATCCACTTGAGGGAAAATTGTTACTGTCCTACAAAACTCTGCGCTTGGAGGCCCAACACGAGTCTACAAGAATAAAGTTGCATAGTAGACATCACTCGCTACCCCTACTTTGTCACTGGGTGAAATCACGCAAGATTGAAGCCAAAACCAAGCACCTCCCCCATTGCAAGAAAAACCATTCTAGTTGGTCAAACCGAACCAATAATTCAAAGAGAAATACAAAGATACCAAATCATGCATATAATAATTCATTGAAGATTCAATTAATATTCATAGATAAGCTAATCATAAATCCACAATACATTGGATCTCGACAAACACACCGCAAAAGAAGATTACATCTGATAGATCTCCAAGAACATCGAGGAGAACATGGTATTGAGAATCAAAGAGAGAGAATAATCCATCTAGCTACTTGCTAGGGAACCGTAGGTCTGAGGTAAACTACTCACGCTTCATCATAAGGGCAATAAAGTTGATGTAGATGCCCTCCGTGATTGAATCACCCTTCAGCAGGATGCCGGAAAAGGCCCCAAGATGGGATCTCACAGTAACAGAAGGTTGCGGCGGTGGAAAAGTGTTTTCATGGATGCTTTTGAGGGTTTCGGAGTATATGTCAATATATAGGATGAAGAGCTAGATCAGGGACTCACCGAGGGGCCCACAAGGTAGGGGACGCCCCCCTAGGGTGCAGCCTCCACCCTTGCCACCACCTCGTGGCTCTTCTGGCTTGTACTCCAAGTCCCCTGGGTGTCTTCTGGTCCAAGAAAAATCATCATGAAGTCTTATTCCGTTTGGACTCCGTTTGGTATTCCTTTTCTGTGAAGCTCAAAAACAAGGAAAAAACAGAAATTGGCAGTGAGCTCTAGGTTAATAAGTTCGTCCCCAAAATAATATAAAATAGCATATTAATGCATATAAAACATCCAAAATAGATAATATAATAGTATGGAACAATAACAAATTATAGATACGTCAGAGAATCAAGCACCAGGCCGCGCTAGGGGCCTCTTGCATGCCCTGGTGGGTAGTGGGGCCCATGAGCCTCCTTTTGACCTACCTCCACCTCTATAAAAACTCTAAAATCCCAAAACCTGTAGGGGAGTCACGAAATACTTTTTCCACCGCCGCAAGTTCCAGAACCACAAGATCCAATCTAGAGGCCTTTTCTGGTACTCTACCAGAGGGGGAAACAATCACGGAGGGGTTCTTCATCATACTTGTTGCCTCTCCAATGATGCATGAGTAGTTTACCACGGACCTATGGGTCCATAGTTAGTAGCCAGGTGGTTCTTCTCTCTTTTTGATCTTCAACGCTGCAAATTAGATTCCAAAATAAGAGGAAAAGCGTTACGAAAAGTAGATACGACGGAGACGTATCAACTCCCCCAAGCTTAAACCTTTGCTTGTCCTCAAGCAATTCAGTTGATAAACTGGAAGTGAAATTGAAAAACTTTTACAAACTATTTTGCTCTTGTTTACATGAATAAGCTTAAGTAGCACCCAGGTTTTCAGCAAAGATTATAACTAACCATGTCGACAATAACTCTTAAAAGTTATATAAACTCATGTCAATGGCATAATCAACTAGCAAGCAATAATAAGATATCTCAAACAATGACACTTTATCAAAACAACCATGATATAACATCACAATAGTGGTATCTCGCTAGCCCTTTTTGAGACCGCAAAACATCAATGCAAAGCACCTCCAAAGTTCAAGCAGCGACTAAACATTGTAATTCTTGGTAGAGAAGATCTAATCATGATGCATCCAACATTAGCTGCATACAATGCATGAGGATGACAATAGTGCTCTCAGGTACTGGCCCTTATTTGAGAAGGTTATGACACAACATAAAAGTAAATAGATAGACCATTCGCAGAGGGAAGCCATGATTTGCAGAGGTGCCAGAGCTCAAGTTTTTAAAACAGATGTAAATGAAATTTTGAGAAATGCACCCTTCTTAGTTATCGGTATCTTCCATGCTAAACACATTAGTGGCGGTTCCCAAGCAATAAAATTAAAGGTTTACTCCCCCTCCACCAACAATCACACTCCACGGCTGATCCCAAACAATGGGTACCGTCCATACCAACAACAGTCCTGGGGGAGTTTTGTTTAATAATTTGCAATTTGAGTTCGGGACCGGGAATCCCTATTACCGCCCCTCTTGTGCAAGGATGAGCAAATAAACACTCATCATGAGAATAACCCACTTAGCATTGAAGATACTGACTACCTCCTGTGGTTCTATGAACCATCCAGGCACACAAAAATGATGTTTATTTGAAGGTTTTAGAGGTGGCACATGCAAATTTACTTAGGACAGCAGGCTAATACCGCATATAGGTAGGTATGGTGGACTCATCTGGGATAACTTGGGTTTTAGGATTTTGATGCACAAGCAGAATTCCTGCTTAGTACAGGCAAAGGCTAGCAATTAGGTTAAGAAGTATCTAGAGAGCAAAAACGGTCATGAACATGCATTATGCATAAGTAACATTGGATACTAGCATGAGTAGGATATGAACACCATGAACATAAATATCATAGAGGCTATGTTGGTTTTGATTCAACTACATGCATGAACATGTGCCAAGTCAAGCCACTCAAACATTCAGAGGAGGATACCATATCATCATACTACATCACAATCATTTTAACACAATGTTGACATCCAAGATAAATCATTATCCACTCCAAGCTACTTAAGCATGGCATGAGAAACTATAATCTCTAATTGTCATTGCAAACATGTTTGATCATAATAGGCTGAATCATGGATACTAGGTTAAACATATTTACAAAAATAGGACAAGTTGAGTTCATACCCGTTTCTCTATGCCATAGCCAGTTCATCCAATATCGTCATTATTGCCTTTCAATTGCATGACCGAACAATATGAAAATAATAATAGTGCAAGAGTAATGTGGACTAAGCTGGAATCTGCAAACATTTTATTCAAAGGATAACACAAGGTAATATGGGCTCTTTGTTAGATCAACAATAATGCATATGAGAGCCACTCAACATTTTCATCGTGGTCTTGTCCTCGGTATGAGTCAATGAAAAGAAAAGAAATTCAGAGAAACACACTGAAATATTTTTGGAGTTTTTGGGTTTTCTGGAAGAAAGCAAATTAAAGAAAGAAAAACAAAAATGAGAAAACTATTTACACGGGAGAGCTCCCAACAAGCCAAAGAATAACAAGGAAATCTTTTGGGGTTTTCTTTTTATGTATTGCAACTAACTACACTAGAAAGAAAAATCAAAAAGAAGAAAGAAATATTTTTGTATTTTCTCAAGGTTTTCCAACACACAAGAAGAAGGCGAGAAAATAAATCTAGCATGGATAATACAATGAAAAAGTGTGGACACCGACAACTGGAATGAAATGTGTGAACATGAATATAATGTCGGTGGAAGTATGTACTCCCCCAAGCTTAGGATTTTGGCCTAACTTGGCAATCACCACTCGAAAAAGCCATGAGGTCCCCCGTTGAAGTGTTGGGGAGCGGGCACCTGAGGGTCCCACTCCTGAGGCTCCTCCTCTGCCGCAACTAGGTTGTTTCGGTAGGCAACAATGTCCTTAGGCATGATCCTATATCCGCCCCTGGCAATAGGATCAACCAAAGCAGGTGTAGGCAATGGAATAACATCACAGGTAATCTCACTAAAGACCAAGTTATAAGGAATATCCACAATGGTGTTCTCGCTATCAATAATGTGGTGGTGTGCCATAGCCTGGCGATCTAAGTAAACCTTGGGCAAGGGATAATCATGCTGGCATATCTGAATGTTAAAGTGACTCGCCAAGCGAGTAGCATAAATATCACCATGTATTTTACCCTTGGATCTGTTAATGTGGAGGCGATGTGCCACAATAGCTCCCAAGCTATAAGTTTTGTCGCCGTAAAGTGCACGGTGTAAGACAGCGATGTCTGGGCTACTGAGTGCACCTACCTTCTCTCTAGCAAGCAAACATTTCACAATGAATAGAGCAAAATAATGCACGGCAGGAAAATGTAAGCTAGTGGCGGTGACACCTGACACCCCTCTCTCATCCCCTGAGGAAGTCCTAGATAAGGGGGTATCCGGACAGCCGGACTATGTGCTTTGGCCGGACTGTTGGACTATGAAGATACAAGACTCAAGACTTCATCCCGTGTCCGGATGGGACTCTCCTTTGCGTGGAAGACAAGCTTGGCGATTCGGATGATAGATCTCCTTCTTTGTAACCGACTCTGTGTAACCCTAGCCTCCCCCGGTGTCTATATAAATCGGTGGGTTTAGTCCATAGGACGAGAACAATCATAATCATAGGCTAGCTCCTAGGGTTTAGCCTCTACGATCTCGTGGTAGATCAACTCTTGTAATACTCATATCATCAAGATCAATCAAGCAGGAAGTAGGGTATTACCTCCATCGAGAGGGCCCGAACCTGGGTAAAACATCGTGTCCCCTGCATCCTGTTACCATCAGCCTTAGACGCACAGTTCGGGACCCTCTACCCGAGATCTGCCGGTTTTGACACCGACATTGGTGCTTTCATTGAGAGTTCCATTGTGTCGTCGTTGTAAGGCTTGATGGCCCCTTCAAACATCAACAACAACACGGTCCAGGGTGATACTTTTCTCCCCGGACAGATCTTCGTGTTGGGCGGCTTCGCACTGCGGGCCAATTCACTGGCCATCTGGAGCAGATCGACAGCTACGCCCCTGGCCATCAGGTCAGGTTTGGAAACTTGAAATACACGGCCAATATCCGCGGAGACTTGATCTTTGACGGATTCAGGCCTACGCCAGGATCACTGAACAGTCACGATGAGCACGGCTTAGATCTGCTATCAGACAATATTCAGGATATCGCACCTGTAGTAGCCCCGGACCTAAATCCGGGGCATGTCGTGTCGTCCGAGGATGGGTGGATGGACCCCGCCCCGGAGACCGCATACTCGTCGGCGGTAGAGCCGAACACAGAATCCACCTCTAAGGAAGCCTATGTCACCGGACCCCCAGACTTGTGTCCGGCTGTAGGTTCCAGACCGTACGCACCCGGGCCCATCGAATCCGATTGGGCTCCAATAATGGAGTTCACCGCTGCGGATATCTTTCAGCACTCGCCCTTCGATGACATGCTGAATTCATTAAGGTCTCTCTCTCTGTCAGGAGACTCTTGGCTGAACTATGTCTGACTCGAGTGGGAAGCAGGCAACGAGGAAATTCGTTACCCACCCACCACCCACTTCATTGCCACCGTCGAAAATTTTACCGACGTACTTGACTTCGACTCCGAAGACATCGACGGTGAGGACGACGGTGCAGGAGAAGAACGGGAACCACCGCCCATGGGGCGCTGGACAGCCACCTCCTCGTATGATATGTATATGGTGGACACTCCCAAAGAAACCAATGGCGATGAGGCAATAGAGGATAACCCCTTAGGGAAGAAATCAAAGCATGGGCGTCATCAGTGCCGCTCTAAGACCCGCCACAGCAATACCGGCACAGGAGATGAAAACAATCCGGATGGTGCCGAAGATGAATACAATACCGATCAGCCAGCCTCCGAGCAGGCCGGACAGGAAGACAGGCAGGTTAGCCCAGATGAACAGGCGACGAACAGATACTTGGAGGAGTACAACTACATGCCTCCCTCCGAAGACGAGGTGAGCCTCGGCGATGATGAATTCGGCGTGCCTGAGGATCCCGTACAGCAGGAGCGCTTCAAGCGCCGGCTCATGGCCACTGCAAGAAGCCTGAAAAAGAAGCAGGAGCAGCTCCAAGCTGATCAAGATATGCTCACAGATAGATGGACTGAGGTCCTGGCAACCGAGGAATACGGACTCAAGTGCCCCACCAAAGGATACCCAAAGCGCAAGTTGCTACCTCAACTTGAGGAGGAAGTCCTAATGCCCACACTACCAGCACATGACGAGGCTGACCGGCCACCTTGTGGCCGAGATAAAACGGTGTATCAGCCCAAATACTAGCCCACACCCCGACGCCAACACATTCTGGCCCGAGGCAATACGCAGGACCTGCGAGACAGCATCCATAAACCTTGACACAGCAAACATAAGCATCACAAGAACAATGATGACGCCTAAGACATGGCAGTCGATATCGGATCCCGCGGCTCCCAGTCCGGTCAGCGGAAAAAGAACAAATCGGGCCCATCCGGCCTGGACCGCATATTTGACCGCCCATGTCAAATTCATGGTACCCCAGGAACGGCAGCCAATCATACCAATAGAGAATGCCGGAACTTCAAACAAGCCGGCCGGTCACGCGCCTGAAACAATAAGAAGGGGTCTCAACGCAATAAAGACAACGAGGATCCCAGACCATTAAGCATTATAGGGCAAAGGAAATTTCTCCGCAAACCAACAAGGTGAACGTGATGAACAACATCCACATCCTCAAATGGGAACGAATGTGTAGTATTTGGGACGTCGACTCAACAAAGCAAGTCGCCCCAGGGTACAAAAATACGGCCGATCATCTTCGATCATACAGACAGTCCAGCCAATTCCAATAGTGGCACTTCAGTTGCACTTATCCTCGACCCAACAGTTGGCGGGTTCCACCAGACACGAGCCCCTAGAGGCAGTAACCCAAATTTGCTGCACCAGGACACAGTGCACCAGATAAATATTGATCGCTCAAGGATCAAACTCGCTAAAAACATCTTCTCAGGATGTTGTTAAAGGAAATATGCCCTAGAGGCAATAATAAAGTTATTATTTATTTCCTCATATCATGATAAATGTTTATTATTCATGCTAGAATTGTATTAACCAAAAACATGATACATGTGTGAATACATAGACAAACTTAATGTCACTAGTATGCCTCTACTTTACTAGCTCATTAATCAAAGATGGTTATGTTTCCTAACCATAGACATGTGTTGTCATTTGATTAAAGAGATCACATCATTAGGAGAATGATGTGATTGACTTGACCCATTCTGTTAGCCTAGCACTTGATCGTTTAGTATGTTGCTATTGCTTTCTTCATGACTTATACAAAGTTCCTACAACTATGAGATTATGCAACTCCCGTTTACTGGAGGAACACTTTGTGTGCTACCAAACGTCACAACGTAACTGGGTGATTATAAAGGAGCTCTACATGTGTCTCCAAAGATAGATGTTGAGTTGGCGTATTTCGAGATTAGGTTTTGTCACTCCGATTGTCGGAGAGGTATCTCTGGGCCCTCTCGGTAATGCACATCACAATAAGCCTTGCAAGCAATGTGGCCAATGAGTTGGTTATGGAATGATGCATTACATAACGAGTAAAGAGACTTACCGGTAACGAGATTGAACTAGGTATTGGATACCGACGATTGAATCTCGGGCAAGTAACATACCGATGACAAAGGGAACAACGTATGTTGTTATGCGGTTTGACCGATAAAGATCTTCGTAGAATATGTAGGAGCCAATAGGAGCATCCAGGTTCCGCTATTGGTTATTGACCGGAAACAGTTCTAGGTCATGTCTACATAGTTCTCGAACCCGTAGGGTCCGCACGCTTAACGTTACAGTGACAGTTTTATTATGAGTTTATAAGTTTTGATGTACTGAAGGTTGTTCGGAGTCCTGGATGTGATAACGGACATGACGAGGAGTCTCGAAATGGTAGAGACATAAAGATTGATATATTGGACGACTATATTTGGACACCGGAAGTGTTCTGGGTGATTTCAGAGAAAACCGGAGTGCCGGAGGGGTTACCGGAACCCCCCGGGGAAGTATTGGGCCTTAGTGGGCCTGAGGGGAGAGAGAGGGCAGCAGCCCAGGAGGTGGCGCACCCCCTCCCATGGGGAGTCCGAGTTGGACAAGGGGAGGGGGCGCGGCCCCTCTTTCCCTCTCCCTCTCCCTCTCCCTCTCCCTCTCTTTCCTTCCCCCTTCCTCCTTCCTAGTTGGACTAGGAAAGGGGAGTCCTACTCCCACTAGGAGGAGGACTCCCCCCTCCTTGGTGCGCCCCCTAGGGCCGGCCGGCCTCCCCCCTTGCTCCTTTATATACGGGGGCAGGGGGCACCTCTAGACACACAAGTTGATCATCGTGATCGTTCCTTAGCCGTGTGCGGTGCCCCCCTCCACCATATTCCACCTCGGTCATATCGTTGTGGTGCTTAGGCAAAGCCCTGCGTCGGTAGAACATCATCATCGTCACCATGCTGTCGTGCTGGCGGAACTCATCCCCGACACCCTGCTGGATCAGAGTCCAGGGATCGTCATCGAGCACGTGTGCTGAACTCGGAGGTGCCGTACGTTCGGTGCTTGGATCGGTCGGATCGTGAAGACGTACGACTACATCAACCGCGTTGTCATAACGCTTCCTCTTTCGATCTACGAGGGTACGTGGACACACTCTCCCCTCTCGTTGCTATACATCACCATGATCTTGCCTATGTGTAGGAATATTTTTGAAATTACTACGTTCCCCAACAGTTGTTCCGGGTGCAAAGTTCAGTCTTACAGGCCCACCACCCTGGAGGTTGTCTTCGGATCACCAATCACCATGCCGAAGAGTCAGTCTTCGGCATCGTCCCCCTATACGGTAACTATTACGTACTGCCAGGACGAACCGCGTTAGCTTGATTCAACACGGTACCACACCGTGCCTATGGCAAGCTTAAAATACCAAGCCCACGTTACATATTCACAATTACGGGCAGGGCCGAACTCCACCTCGGCACCGGAAAGTATACCATCGCTGAAGTAGCGAGTTGTGCCTTTCTATTGAACCTCGATTTGACAGCCAACCCCACGGACACCAACCAAGGAGTCCGAGCTACTTTACGGCATGATAGCCTGGCTCGACCAGGCTCCAACCAAGCACTCCGGCATAAGCTGGGGAGGGCCCCGTGGTTCAACCGCCCTATGACACACAAATGTCTCTAAACATTTTCTTTACAGTCTCACTTTTGCGCAGAACAAGAATGGCAACATGGAATCAGCTTGGATGCAAAAAGAGGGAATACATAAATATTCCCCAAGAAGACAATCCGGATACACTTTGGATTCGCACATAGCTTCCTCCCGCCCGGTCTCAACAGGTTCCGCCATCATACCTCTTTTTATAAGCATACACCGTACTCATACACATAGACGTGTCACTCAACTACAACATATAGAGTTATATGACACTTACCGGCTGCCATTCCTCATTGACACCTTTTCCGTCATAACGGCATCCGCACATTGTGTCATACACTAATATGCCAGGGACTTCATTGTACCCATAATATGGCAACAAAGTCCGGCCACCTTCTTGGTCGCCCGGCACCCCGAACTTATAGCATTATATGCATCAGCTCCGAATCATGTCTTGGGTCATTAGTTGGGTTTACCCGGCTCCCATGTTTTGGTACCTTACGTTCTGCTCTATCGGCTAAGGTAGCGCTAGGAGAACTACTGCGATTGTGTCCTGGTTCTTCCGGACGAGCACCTCAGTAGAGAGAGCCGAAAGCTGACTGTCGTGATACGGCGAGAGCTGGTCAGCTGTTCGAGAGGTTGTAAAATATTTAAGGATTCATTCCGCATAATGCCATAACAAATGCAGAGTGCGACAGATTGGTCTTCTGATCAGGTGTTGTTAGATCCCCTCGTATGGTCTTCCAAACACCAGAGGCTGCGCCTACCATACTCGAATTCCTATGGCTAAGTGAGAGTGATAAAGCCCTATAGTCTGATTGCCTAGTTCGTTGTGCTGAACACCTCCTTCAAGGACCCAAAAATGGGATAAAGAGTGTTCAGGTTTGTCCCGAACACCCCCATACTTTCTACATGGGGGCAGAAGCCGACGACTGGCCAACTCTCAGGATTAATATATATCAAACGGCCGCACAGGAGGAAAAACTCTTATATAACGGGCAATACATAATGAAGTGCCAGCGTTCCACATTACAAAGGAAAGCATGACTGTCTTCAGGGAAATATAACGTCTTTGGTACATCGCTCCGCCACAAGGCGAGCTCCTTTAAGGACACCATCATAATATAATTCAGGCTTGCGGTGCTCCTTACCCTCCGGCGGTCCCTCAGTCATCAGTTTTTCAGCATCAAGCTTCCCCCAGTGCACTTTCGCATAGGCGAATGCCATTCATGCACCTTCTATACAGACCGACCGCTTAATAACTTCGACCCGAGGACAAGCGCTCACGATCCGCTTCACGAGCCTGAAGTAACTGCTTGGAATTGGCTTGGCAGGCCATAGCCGGACAACTAAGTCCTTCATGGCTAATTCGGCCACCTGGTGGAGTTCGATCAGTTACTTCAGCTGATCAGCAAATGGCACTGGATAATTCGGTGCCAAATATTGTGACCAGAAATGCTTTTTCACAGTCTTCTTCTCCTTAGCTCAGTAGAATTGAGAAGCATCAGATATGTTGCGTGGTAGATCCGCAAACGCCCCTGGAGAAATAAGATTTCAATTTGTCATCTTGCATCTCTCCTGTCACTACATAAAAATCGCTTTCAATAAGAAAAAGCCTTACCGGCCACAATCCTCCTCGCCTCCCGAATGTCCTTCAGTGCACCTTGGGCTTCCTCCCGAGCATCATTTGCGGCTTGCAGAGCCTGGGCGAGTTCGGATTCTTTCCCTGATAGACTCTGCTCCAAGGTCTCGCTTTTCTTCATAGCCTTCTGGAGCTCTCGTTCAGCTTCAATGACCCTGGCCTCGTGTTTCTCGCGAAGAGCCTGCTCTGCGGAGGCCTTGTTTTCGGCTTCGGCCACAGCCTTTTTAAGCGCCTCAATTTCGGCATTCGCTCCTAGAGCACACAATACAAATAACTTCATCGGGCACAATTACTCATTTGTGCTAAACTTATCAAGGTTTCGACTTACCTTGCTTGTCCTCCAACTGCTTCTTCACTCGGCCAAGTTCTTCTTCGGCCCGCTCCAGACTCTGCTTCAGTCCGGATACTTCCACAGTATGAGAGGCGGTCGTCGCAACTGACGCCTGTTTATAAACAAAGAGAGATATGTCATCAACTGAGTCTCCTGCGAAGCAGATATTTGATCCCCTGTCTGGTTCTCTCTTTCACCGGACAGTGCATCAGGGGCTACTATCCATACTATGACAATCTTCAAAGGTTCTTAGAACATACTTCAAAGCCTTTTATAAGGCTGATGCAGGACTCATTCAGTCCGTTGTCGGCGAACTGAATCTTTTCAATCACCGCACCCATAAGGGCGCGATGTTCATCGACGATAGAAGCACTCTTTAGTGCTGTCGATAAGCTGCCCTGCAGCTCTGGTTGGACAGAGGTTGCTGGCGGAGCGGGCTCACTTCCTTCAGTCAAGGAGGGCCGCCTGTCTGATCCTGGAGCCTCAAAGGTCTCCAGGACCGTGTCCGGCTGCGGGTCGAATCTAAGATCGCCCCCACCGTCGACACTCATGGGAGCCGTCGCACCCGTGTATCCGGCCCCAGAGGTGTGCCCTCCCTGGTCTGGGTCCTGCTGAGACAACACCTCGGTGTCACGCCCAGGCTTCAGGGAAGGGGCCTCCGGAGGCGTCTCGCTCTCTAGGCATCTGAGCCCAACAAATCCTCCGATGAGGACTATTCAGCGCGAGACCTTGCCGGACTGCACAAAGTATGGCGCAAGTTAAAATATTACACCTTAGTGATCCTGGACGCGTAGGCGTGTTCGGATTTCAGGTACTCACGATTTTACCAGGGGTTGGGCCCTGTGTAACGCCCCGGATTCGATGCGCTAGGTGTCTGCTAGTTTTTCGCCGTCATTGCCATGTCATTTTCTTGCGTGTTGCTTTTTGCCATGTCATCATGTGCATTCATTTTGCATACGTGTTCATTTCTTGCATCCGAGCATTTTCCCCGTTGTCCGTTTTTCCATCCGGCACTCCTATGTCCTCCGGCGTCCCCCTTTTGTCTCTCGTTGTGAGCGGGTGTTAAACGTTCTCGGAATGGACCGAGGTTTGCCAAGCGGCCTTGGTATAGCACCGGTAGACCGCCTGTCAAGTTTCGTGCCATTTGGAGGTCGTTTGGTACTCCAACGGTTAACCGCGTAGCCCGAAGCCCCTTCTCTTTGCAGCCCAGCACCCTTCCAAAGTGGCCCAATAACCCATCCAAACCCCCTCCATGCTCTCGATCGTTCGATCACGATCGTGTGGGCGAAAACTGCTCCTCATTTGGACTCTCCTAGCTCCCAGAATCTATAAATATGCCCCTCCCCCCGAAATTTCGCGGATGAATTCTCCCCCCGAAACCCTAACTTTTTCCCTCTCCGCCGTCGGACGCGTCCACCCCGGCCGGACACGTCAACACCGCCCGCCCAGCCAATCAGAGGGCGTCGCGTGTCCCGCGCCGCCGTTCCCCGCCCGCGGCCACCGCGGCCCGCCCGAGCCCATCGCAGGCCCGCGCAGGCCCGGCCGGCCGCCGCCGCC
>NC_041391.1:597800100-597807374 GCF_002162155.2 Triticum dicoccoides
AGCCCGCGCCTGGCCCGGCGCCCCGGCCGCTCCCGACCGGCGCTGCCCGGTCGCCCGCCTTCGCCCCACCGGCCCCGAACTCCGGCAAGCTCGCTGGCGCCGCCTCCGTCTCCACCTCGCCGCCCCCGTGCCTCTCCGGCCCGGATCCGGCGAGATCCGGCCGAGAGCGCCCAGGAGCCTTCTTCCCCGACCCCAGCTCCGCCTGCCCCGGCCGGTCCCTTCTTCCCCGAGCTCCTCCGGCGACTATTCCGGCGAGATCCACGCCGCCGTTGATTTTTCTGAGAGGGTAATAATTTGCTAAGTCCCGAAATATTTGCATATTTTTAGCTCCTGTTCATCGCATCATAATCTGCATCCGTGGCTCCGTTTTGGATGTGTAGCATATCAAATTGTTCGCCTCGACGAGTACATCATTTCATTCCATTGCATCATGTTCATTTGAGTCCATCTTGATGCCTGAATCATCGTTGCAAGAGTGCTATATAATGTTGTCTGCTGTCTGTTAACAGAACATGTTCATTTGTCTTTTTTGCCATGTTTGATGTCTGCATCCTATGAGGTTGATGTCTACATGTGTTTTGTGCTACATCATGCCATATTTACAAGGGTGTATGCCATGTATTTTTTTGAGCAATGTGGTGACTAGAACAAGCATGCAAACTAGGCTTCGTGATGTTGCTGATTTCAGTCCCTGTTCTGCTGTTATTTTTATGCCATGTAAACTTGATGCTACAGAGAGATACAAGCATATTTTGAGATACTCCAGTAAGGATGTTTTGAACATATGTTTATTCTCTATCCATTCATGCCCTTGTTTTGCAATTATGGAGTAGTCTAGCATGTCATTTTCTTGCTCTACTTTTGCTATAAAATATTTCCTGGCAGATTGTTTACATGTTATTCAATTTTGCCAACGTTGTTGTAGTTTATCCTTGCATGCTATGAACTTGTTCTTGCCTTGGTTAGTTTAATAAAGATGTCTTCTTGCTGATGCTATGCTTATCTTGTCATGCAATGACTTGTGATGAGTGAATCGACCTCGTGAAGTAGTGTACTTGTTGTTACTGTTTTGCTAGGCTGAATCTGTTATTTTGTGATGCTATGTAAACATGCTGCTACAAGTCATTCTATGCATAATCTGGAGATGTTCACTAAGGATGTTTTGTTATACATGTCATGCTATATCCATCCATGCCCCTGGTTGAATTTATAGCCTGTTGTAGCTTGTTGTAATCTTGCTCCCAAGTTGCTAAATAATGTTGCTGTCAGTCTGTTAACATTAAGTTCAGTTGTTGCCATGTGCTTTGCTAGTGATCCATGCACCCTATGAACTTGCTATTGCCATGCTTAGCTTTATAAACAAGTCTTATTACTGTTGGTTGCCTTTTCATGCCATGTATTGCTCTGTGGTAAGTGGTATAAGCTCACCAACATGCCTACTTATTGTCGTTCCTGCCATGTATGAATTTGTCATATATAACTTGCCATGTTTACAAGGGTGCCATCATATTTTCTGATCCTTTTTGGCTCATGGTCGGTAAAGGACTTTTGTTCTATGCATTTAGTAGATTCATGTCACGTATTTGTTTGCCACGATAAGATCCTGCAACATGTTGTTTGATAGCTCTAAACTCTGCAACCTGATGTTATTTCTGCAAAGTCTGAAACTGTTATTATTTGCAATCTTGCCATGTGTGTTTGAGCATGTTATAGTGATTTCTGGAGATACCTCAGTGTTCATGTTTTGTTATGCTTTACCTGTACATCATGCCCATGCCTTTTGTTATTACGTTGAGATGTTGTAGCATATTGTTTTGGTGCTTGCTTGCTGCCTAGTTGTTGTTTTGGACAGCTTGTCCTTTAAACTTGTATAGTGTGTGTGTGTTGAACCGTTGCTCTGTTTTGAGTGTGCTCTATATGAAACTTGCTTGATTTTGCATGTAGTTTCATATTATCATGTTGCATCCTTGTTTTGGTGTGTTTGCTTGATGTTTGTATGCATTTTGCATCAATGCCATGTTTGACTTGTTTTGCTCATATCTTCTAGGATGTAGCTCCGAATTAAATGAACTTCATATGTAACTTGACTAGAATCTCGTGTAGATCATCTTGGTGCATCTTAACTTGCTGTTTAACAACTTGAACATAAGGTTTATTCAGATCTGGACCAACTTCGAAATTTGCATATGAGGACTTACCGGAATTGTTATATGTTGTTCCCGGCCTCATTTAAACTTGCCTTGATGTGTTGCTCTTGTATGCATCATCTCTTGCCATGAGTAGCTTCATGTAGACTTGTCATGCATCATGCTTGTTGTGCATCATGCCTTGTTCATGCGTAGTGTGTTTACCATGTTGTGTGTTTCTTCTCGATAGTTACTGTTTCGTTGCGTTCGTGAGGATTCGTTCGTCTACGCTCAGTTCGTCTTCGTGGCTTCATCTTCTTCATGGACTCGTTCTTCTTCCTAGCAGGATTTCAGGCAAGATGACCACTACCCTGGATCTCACTACTATCATTTCTATGCTAGATGCTTCGTTCTATCGCTTTGTTGCGCTACCTATCTTTTGCTCATCAAGCCTCCCAAAGTGCCATGAACCTCTAACCTTTGACACCCTTCCTAGCAAACCATTGCTTGGCTATGTTACCGCTTTGCTCAGCCCTCTTATAGCGTTGCTAGCTGCAGGTGAAGTTGAAGATTGCTTCATGGTGGACAGGATTATGTTGGGATATCACAATATCTCTTATATTATTAATGCATCTATATATTTGGTAAAGGGTGGAAGGCTCGGCCTTATGCCTGGTGTTTTGTTCCACTCTTGTCGCCCTAGTTTCCGTCAAACCGGTTTTATGTTCCTGGATTTTGCGTTCCTTACGCGGTTGGGTGATTTATGGGACCCCCTTGATAGTTCGCTTTGAATAAAACTCCTCTAGCAAGGCCCAACCTTGGTTTTACCATTTGCCTCACCACCACCTACATTTCCCTTGGGAGTAATTAACCCAAGGGTCATCTTTATTATAGCCCCCCCCCCCGGGCCAATGCTTGTCTAAGTGTTGGTCCGAACTAGAGCCACTTGCAGCGCCACCTCGGGGAAACTTGAGGGATGGTTTTAGTTGTACGTAGTGTTCATCCGGTGTTGCCCTGAGAACGAGATATGTGCAGCTCCTATCGGGATTGTCAGCACATTGGGCGGTCTTGCTGGTCTTGTTTTACCATTGTCGAAATGTCTTCTAAACCGGGATTCCGAGTCTAATCGGGTCTTCCTGGGAGAAGGTATATCCTTCGTTGATCACGAGAGCTTATCATGGGCTAAGTTGGGACACCCCTGCAGGGTATAATCTTTCGAAAGCCGTGCCCACGGTTATGCGGCAGATGGGAATTTGTTAATGTCCGGTTGTGGATAACTTGACACCAGATCTGAATTAAAACGCATCAACCGCGTGTGTAGCCGTGATGGTCTCTTTTCGGCGGAGTCCGGGAAGTGAACATCGTCTTGGGTTATGTTTGACGTAAGTAGGAGTTCAAGATCACTTCTTGATCATTGCTAGCTTCACGACCGTTCCGCTTGCTCTCTTCTCGCTCTTATTTGCGTATGTTAGCCACCATATATGCTTAGACGCTGCTACAACCTCACCATGTTACCCCTTCCTTTACCATTAAGCTTTGCTAGTCTTGATACCCATGGTAATGGGATTGCTGAGTTCTTGTGGCTCACAGATTACTACAACAACAGTTGCAGGTACAGGTTACGCGATGATCTTGACGTGAGAGCGATGCTTACTTGTTTTGGAGTTCTTCCTCTGCTTCTTCTTCGATTAGGGGATAGGTTCCAGGTCAGCAGCCTGGGCTAGCAGGGTGGATGTCGTTCAAGTTTCTGTTTGTGTTTCATCCATAGTCGGATGTTGCTCTTATGTATGATATATTGTTGTATTCATGTGTCATTGGATGTATTGGATGTATCCCCACTATTATGTAATGTTGATGTAATGATATCCACCTTGCAAAAGCGTTTCAATATGCGGTTCTATCCTTGGTCAGACCTTCGAGTCTCTTTAGGATAGTATCGCATATTGGGCGTGACAAGTTGGTATCAGAGCCTCGACCGACCCTAGGAGTCCCCTTGATTGATCGTGTAGTTTGGTCATTGTTGAGTCTAGAAAAAAAACTGTTTTCTGAGTCTAGTTATATCGGAGAGTAGGAATTCTTTTTACTCCTCAGCCCTTTCGTCACTCTGGTAAGGAATCTTGACGTAGGTGTTTTGAACTACTCCTCTTCCCTTCAAATTTTTCTTTAGGATCACGCAGTTGGTTTTCCGATCGTTGTTCCTCAGCTCTTTCATCCGGTGCATTTCTCGTCAAGTTAACTCGAGCCTCTTCATCTTTGCCAAGTTCAATCCACAGTCCGCTCTCAACGAAGTTGTTTCTCTGTCCTCAGTTGTTTTGTTTTCCCACCCGCCCACCCTTCTTCTTCTCAGAGCCGGAGCCCCTAATCGAGTATCCATCCTACTCGTGTGAAGCCTTTGTTTTTTTTTCCTCAATGATTTCAACCGATGTTCTCTTCAAGATATTCGTCGGTTCTCCCTTCCAGTTGCCTTTGTTTTCCCACCCTTCCACCCTCTTCTTCCCGGAGCCTGAGTCTACTTCGAGCATCAATTTCATTCGTGGGGAGCCTCTTCAGTCTTCCCTCAATTATTTCAACCGGTGAATTCTCATTTTGTTCGACATTCTTCATCTCTTTTCCGGTGGATTCAATTCCAATTTTCGGTAGTGATTACATTATTTTCCTTGGATCAAGTGTTTTCCTTCCTCGTTCGCCTCTCGCCAGTTTATCCTTCCGGAGTGTTCAAGACATCTCAGAAGATTCGTCTGCGTTCCAATTAATTCGAGGTTGCCACCTCATTCAAATATTTCAATTGTTCCGTGCATCATCTATCTTTTCAACAATCCTTTCCAACGGTGTTTATTTTGAGTGGGCCCTAACCCACAGGTCTTTTTCCAGGATCTTACCTGACTCTTCTAATTCCCCCGCAGTTATTTTCAATTCTTTTCAAGTGTGATGTAAGAATGGATCCCATCAGTCACTTGCCTTCTCCAAGATCTCTTTCAAATCATTTCATTGTTGGCTCAACCTCTCTGCTTTTTCATTCTACTGGAGTATCTCAGTAAATTTTGGTGGTGTTTCTCATCGGCATTTGAAGATTGAAGAAGAGTTTTTCTTCTGATTCTTGTCCATTCTCTCGAATACTCGTGGTTCTAGCTTCATGTTATCCTCTCGAATTATTTCAGTTTGTCAGATATTCTTTTCTTACCCAGTCGGAGTATGTCAGAAGTTGTTTCCTGTTTCTTTTCACCGGAGGCCATCATTCTAGCTATCGTTACCCAATTATCCCGGCGCATCTGTCAAGTATCATTTATCAGCTCGTTATGTCTTTGTTCTTTTGCATCTAAATTCCCTCTAGCATATGTATTCTTCTAATTCTTCCCGGTGATTCAGTCTCTTTCATCAGTCATTTTCGAATTCTTACGGTGGTTCATTCAGATTCTTTTCCTTCCTCATCATATTAATCCTTTCGTTCGTTTCGATCCTACCGGTGGTTCATGAAGACCTTCCCAAATTTCACACTATTTTTCCCCTTTAATCTTTGTCAAGAAGAATAAGTAGTATGCAAGAATCCATTGCTTGTCATCAATTTAATTTGATGAAGGATAAGCATACAATAAATCTTATTCTTATTTCATCCAAGTGAGTAATCGCTTCCTTCGGAGTTTGTTCGTGATGAATAAATTCTAGTTCCAAGTGTTCTCCATCTTTTCTTTTCCCGGAGTTCAATTTTCCTCGGCCATTTCGTCGAAACCTCCATCTAAACTATCGCAAGGCTCATCTTATTCTTTCATCCTTCATTCTATCTCATCATCCTTTTTGTCAACGGAGTTCTTCATGGTGGTTCTTCATGATTTAATTCATTCTTCAAGAGTTCATCAAGACTTTGTTGGAGAAATCCAAGTATCCTTTCTTCTCGCATCTCGAAGTGTAATTAATTCTCTGTATTCTTTTGAAGTGGAGTTTTGCATTTCTTCGTTCCTCTCAGCTATCCAATCATTTCCGTTTCTGGCCGGTTATCACCTTATGATTTTGAGATGTTTTCCATAAGTCCACAACAAGCTTATTCTATCGTTGTTGATTTTCTCAACAACTCCGTTCAATCCGTCCTTCTAAGTTCTTTTCATTCAATTCTTTCAATTCTTCCGGATGCATTGCATTGTTCATCTCGTCAAGTGTCATCCTATCTTGTGAAGTTCATGTTCTATTCCTTTCATTTTTAGTCGGAGTGCTGCCTAAATCCTTTCAGTCTTATTCGTGCCTTATCTCCTTCTAACCGGAGTGGTTTCATAGTCTATCTGATTTCGTGAGCTTTCGATTCTCGTCATTCTCGTCGTTCCTCTCTTCTTCTCGAGTGCTCTCGATTCTTTGCTTCTTCTCTTGAGTTCTTGCTTCACCTCATCCCTTTTCTCTTCCGTCTCGGTCCTAAGATCTCAGGACGAGATCTCTTGTTAGTGGAGGAGTGTTGTAACGCCCCGGATTCGATGCGCTAGGTGTCTGCTAGTTTTTCGCCATCGTTGCCATGTCATTTTCTTGCGTGTTGCTTTTTTCCATTTCATCATGTGCATTTCATTTTGCATACGTGTCCGTTTCTTGCATCCGACCATTTTCCCCGTTTTCTGTTTTGCAATCCGGCACTCCTATGTCCTCCGACGTCCCCCTTTTGTCTCTCGTTGTGAGCGGGTGTTAAACGTTCTCGGAATGGACCGAGGTTTTCCAAGCGGCCTTGGTATAGCACCGGTAGACCGCCTGTCAAGTTTCGTGCCATTTGGAGGTCGTTTGATACTCCAACGGTTAACCGGGTAGCCCGAAGCCCCTTCTCTTTGCAGCCTAGCACCCCTCCAAAGTGGACCAATAACCCATCCAAACCCCATCCATGCTCTCGGTCATTCGATCACGATCGTGTGGGCGAAAACCGCTCCTCATTTGGACTCTCCTAGCTCCCAGAATCTATAAATATGCCCCTCCCCCCGAAATTTCGCGGATGAATTCTCCCCCCGAAACCCTAGCTTTTTCCCTCTCCACCGCCGGACGCGTCCGCCCCGGCCGGACACGTCCACGCCGCCACGCCCAGCCAATTAGAGGGCGCCGCGTGTCCCGTGCCGCCGTTCCTTGCCCGCGGCCACCGCGGCCCGCCCGAGCCCATCGCGGGCCCGCGCAGGCCCAGCCGGTCGC
>NC_041391.1:597808025-597847016 GCF_002162155.2 Triticum dicoccoides
CGCCGCCGCGCCGCCTGGCCCGCACCTGGCCCGGCGCCCCGGCCGCTCCCGACCGGCGCTGCCCCGTCGCCCTCCTCCACCCCGCTAGCCCCAAACTCCGGCGAGCTCGCCCGCGCCGCCTCTGTCTCCACCTCGCCGCCCCCGTGCCGCTCCGGCCCGGATCCGGCGAGATCCGACCGAGAGCGCCCCAGAGCCTTCTTCCCCGACCCCAGCTCCGCCTGCCCCGGCTGGTCCCTTTTTCCCCGAGCTCCTTCGGGGACTATTCCGGCGAGATCCACGCCGCCGTTGATTTTTCTGAGAGGGTAATAATTTGCTAAGTCCCGAAATATTTGCATATTTTTAGCTCCTGTTCATCGCATCACAACTCCGCATCCGTGGCACCGTTTTGGGCGCGTAGCATATCAAATTGTTCGTCTCGACGAGTACTTCACTTCATTCCATTGCATCATGTTCATTTGAGTCCATCTTGATGTCTGAATCATCGTTGCAAGAGTGCTATATAATGTTGTCTTCTGTCTATTAACAGAACATGTTCATTTACCATTTTTGCCATGTTTGATGTGTGCATCCTATGAGGTTGATGTCTACATGTGTTTTGTGCTACATCATGCCATCTTTACAGGGGTGTATTCCATGTATTTTGGTGAGCAATGTGGTGACTAGAACAAGCATGCAAACTAGGCTTCATGATGTTGCAGATTTCAGTCCCTGTTCTGCTGTTATTTTTATGCCATGTAAACTTGATGCTACAGAGAGATCCAAGCATATTTTGAGATACTTCAGTAAGGATGTTTTGAACATATGTTTATTCTCTATCCATTCATTCCCCTGTTTTGCAATTATGGAGTAGTCTAGCATGTCATTTTCTTGCTCTACTTTTGTTATAAAATGTTTCCTGGCAGATTGTTTACATGTTATTCAATTTTGCCAAGGTTGTTGTAGTTTATCCTTGCATGCTATGAACGTGTTCTTGCCTTGGTTAGTTTCATAAACATGTCTTCTTGCTGATGTTATGCTTATCTTGTCATGCAGTGACTTGTGGTGATTGAATCGAGCTCGTGAAGTAGTGTACTTGCTATTACTGTTTTGCTAGGCTGAATCTGTTATTTTGTGATGCCATGTAAACCTGCTGCTACAAGTCATTCTATGCATAATCTAGAAATGTTCACTAAGGATGTTTTGTTATACATGTCACGCTATATCCATCCATGCCCCTGGTTGCATTTATAGTCTGCTGGAGCTTGTTGTAATCTTGCTCTCAAGGTGCTAAATAATGTTGTTGTCAGTCTGTTAACATTAAGTTCAGTTGTTGCCATGTGCTTTGCTAGTGATCCATGCACCCTATGAACTTGCTCTTGCCATTCTTAGCTTCATAAACATGTCTTCTTACTGTTGGTTACCTTTTAATGCCATGTATTACTCTGTGGTGAGTGGTATAAGCTCACCAACATGCCTACTTATTGTCGTTCCTGCCATGTATGAATCTGTCATATAACTTGCCATGTTTACATGGGTGCCATCATATTTTCTGATCCTTTTTGGCTCATGGTCAATAAAGGACTTTTGTTCTATGCATTTAGTAGATTCATGTCACACCTTTGTTTGCCACGATAAGATCTTGTAACATGTTGTTTGATAGCTCTAAACTCTGCAACCTGATGTTATTTCTGCAAAGTCTGAAACTGTTATTATTTGCAATCTTGCCATGTGTGTTTGAGCATGTTCTAGTGATTTTTGGAGATAGCTCAGTGTTCATGTTTTGTTATGCTTTACCTGTACATCATGCCTATGCCTTTTTTTATTACGTTGAGATGCTGTAGCATATTGTTTTGGTGCTTGCTTGCTGCCTAGTTGCTGTTTTGGACAGCTTGTCCCTTAAACTTGTATAGTGTGTGTGTGTTGAACCGTTGCTCCGTTTTGAGTGTGCTCTATATGAAACTTGCTTGATTTTGCATGTAGTTTCATATTATCATGTTGCATCCTTGTTTTGGTGTGTTTGATTGATGTTTGTATGCATTTTGCATCAATGCCATGTTTGACTTGTTTTGCTCATATCTTCTAGGCCGTAGCTCCGAATTAAATGAACTTCATATGTAACTTGACTAGAATCTCGTGTAGATCATCTTGGTGCATCTTAAATTGCTGTTTAACAACTTGAACATAAGGTTTATTCAGATCTGGACCAACTTCGAAATTTGCATATGAGGACTTACCGGAATTGTTATATGTTGTTCCCGGCCTCATTTAAACTTGCCTTGATGTGTTGCTCTTGTATGCATCATCTCTTGCCATGAGTAGCTTCAAGTAGCCTTGTCATGCATCATGCTTGTTGTGCATCATGCCTTGTTCATGTGTAGTGTGTTTACCATGTTGTGTGTTTCTTCTCGATAGTTACTGTTTCGTTGCGTTCGTGAGGATTCGTTCGTATACGCTCGGTTCGTCTTCGTGGCTTCATCTTCTTCATGGACTCGTTCTTCTTCCTAGCGGGATTTTAGGCAAGATGACCGCTACCCTGGATCTCACTACTATCATTGCTATGCTAGATGCTTCGTTCTATCGCTTTGCTGTGCTAGCTATCTTTTGCTCATCAAGCCTCCCAAAGTGCCATGAACCTCTAACCTTTGACACCCTTCCTAGCAAACCATTGCTTGGCTATGTTACTGCTTTGCTCAGCCCTCTTATAGCATTGCTAGTTGCAGGTGAAGTTGAAGATTGCTTCATGGTGGACAGGATTATGTTGGGATATCACAATATCTCTTATATTATTAATGCATCTATATATTTGGTAAAGGGTGGAAGGCTCAGCCTTATGCCTGGTGTTTTGTTCCACTCTTGTCGCCCTAGTTTCTGTCATACCGGTATTATGTTCCCGGATTTTGCGTTCCTTACGTGGTTGGGTGATTTATGGGACCCCCTTGACAGTTCGCTTTGAATAAAACTCCTCCAGCAAGGCCCAACCTTGGTTTTACCATTTGTCTCACCACCACCTACATTTCCCTTGGGAGTAATTAACCCAAGGGTCATCTTTATTATAGCCCCCCCCCCGGGGCCAATGCTTGTCTAAGTGTTGGTCCGAACCAGAGCCACTTGCAGCGCCACCTCGGGGAAACTTGAGGGATGGTTTTAGTTGTACGTAGTGTTCATCCGGTGTTGCCCTGAGAACGAGATATGTGCAGCTCCTATCGGGATTGTTGGCGCGTCGGGCGGTCTTGCTGGTCTTGTTTTACCATTGTCGAAATGTCTTGTAAACCGGGATTCCGAGTCTGATCGGGTCTTCCTGGGAGAAGGTATATCCTTCGTTGATCGTCAGAGCTTAAGTTGGGCCACCCCTGCAAGGTATAATCTTTCGAAAGCCGTGCCCGTGGTTATGCGGCAGATGGGAATTTGTTAATGTCCGGTTGTGGATAACTTGACACCAGATCCGAATTAAAACGCATCAACCGCGTGTGTAGCCATGATGGTCTCTTTTCGGCGGAGTCCGGGAAGTGAACACCGTTTTGGGTTATGTTTGACGTAAGTAGGAGTTCAGGATCACTTCTTGATCATTCCTAGCTTCACGACCGTTCCGCTTGCTCTCTTCTCGCTCTTATTTGCGTATGTTAGCCACCATATATGCTTAGACGCTGCTGCAACTGAAGGAAATATGCCCTAGAGGCAATAATAAAGTTATTATTTATTTCCTTATATCATGGTAAATGTTTATTATTCATGCTAGAATTGTATTAACCGGAAACATGATACATGTGTGAATACATAGACAAACATGACGTCACTAGTATGCCTCTACTTGACTAGCTCATTAATTAAAGATGGTTATGTTTCCTGACCATAGACATGCGTTGTCATTTGATTAACGGGATCACATCATTAGGAGAATGATGTGATTGACATGACCCATTCCGTTAGCCTAGCACTTGATCGTTTAGTATGTTGCTATTGCTTTCTTCATGACTTATACATGTTCCTGTAACTATGAGATTATGCAACTCCTGTTTACCGGAGGAACACTTTATGTGCTACCAAACGTCACAATGTAACTGGGTGATTATAAAGGAGCTCTACAGGTGTCTCCAAAGGTACATGTTGGGTTGGCGTATTTCGAGAGTAGGTTTTGTCACTCTGATTGTCGTAGAGGTATCTCTCGGCCCTCTCGGTAATGCACATCACTATAAGCCTTGCAAGCAATGTAGCTAATGAGTTAGTTACGGAATGATGCATTACGTAAAGAGTAAAGAGACTTGCCGGTAACGAGATTGAACTAGGTATTAGATACCGACGATCGAATATTGGGCAAGTAACATGCCGATGACAAAGGGAACAACGTATGTTGTTATGCGGTTTGACCGATAAAAGATCTTCGTAGAATATGTAGGAGCCAATATGAGCATCCAGGTTCCGCTATTGGTTATTAACCGAGAATAGTTCTAGGTCATGTCTACATAGTTCTCGAACCCGTAGGGTCCGCACGCTTAACGTTACGATGACAGTTTTATTATGAGTTTATATATTTTGATGTACCGAAGGTTGTTCGGAGCCCCGAATGTGATCCACGACATGACGAGGAGTCTCGAAATGGTCGAGACATGAAGATTGATATATTGGAAGCCTATATTTGGATATCGGAAACGTTCCGGGAGAAACCGGGATTTTTCCGAAGTACCGGGGGTTACCAGAACCCCCCCGGGGGTTATTGGGCCTAGATGGGCCATGAGGGAGAAGAGGAGGGTCGGCCAGGGCAGGCCGCGCGCCCCCTCTCCACCTAGTCCGAATAGGACAAGGAGGGGGGCGGCGCCCCCCTTTCCTCTTTCCCCTCCCCCCTTTCCTCTTTCCCCTCCCCCCTTTCCTTCTCCACCAAGGCAAGAAGGGGGAGTCCTACTCCCGGTGGGAGTAGGACTCCTCCAGGCGCACCCCTTGGGGCCGGCCGCACCTCCCCCTCCCTCCTTTATATACGGGGGTAGGGGGCACCCTAGAACACACAAGTTGATCTACGTGATTGTTCCTTAGCCGTGTGCGGTGCCCCCCTCCACCATATTCCACCTCGGTCATATCGTCGCGAAGCTTAGGCGAAGCCCTGCGCCGGTAGAACATCATCATTGTCACCACGCCGTCGTGCTAACGGAACTCATCCCTGACACTTTGTTGGATCGGAGTCCGGGGATCGTCATCGAGCTGAACGTGTGCTGAACTCGGAGGTGCCGTATGTTCGGTACATCGATCGGTCGGATCGTGAAGACGTACGACTACATCAACCGCGTTGTCATAACGCTTCCTCTTACGGTCTACGAGGGTACGTGAACATTACTCTCCCCTCTCGTTGCAATGCATCACCATGATCTTGTGTGTGCATACGAATTTTTTTGAAATTACTACGTTCCCCAACAGTGGTATCAGAGCCTGGTTTTATGCGTAGATGTCATATGCACGAGTAGAACACAAGTGAGTTGTGAGTCATACAAGTCATACTGCTTACTAGCATGTCATACTTTGGCTCAGCGGTATTGTGATATGAAGCGGCCTGGACCGACATTATGTGTACGCTTACGCGAGACTGGTTTCACCGTTACGAGCACTCGTGCTTAAAGGTGACTGGCGGGTGTCTGTCTCTCTCACTTTAGCTAAATCGAGTGTGGCTACGCCTGGTCCTTGCGAAGGTTAAAACAGCATTAACTTGACGAACTATCATTGTGGTTTTGATGCGTAGGTAAGAACGGTTCTTGCTAAGCCCGTAGCAGCCACGTAAAATTTGCAACAACAAAGTAGAGGACGTCTAACTTGTTTTTGCAGGGCATGTTGTGATGTGATATGGTCAAGATGTGATGATATATTTTATTGTATGAGATGATCATGTTTTGTAACCGAAGTTATCGGCAACTGGCAGGAGCCATATGGTTGTCGCTTTATTGTATGAAATGCAAACGCCCTGTAATTGCTTTACTTTATCACTAAGCGGTAGCGATAGTCGTAGAAGCAATAAGAAGGCGTAACGACAATGATGCTACGATGGAGATCAAGGTGTCGCGCCAGTGACGATGGTGATCACGACGGTGCTTCAAAGATGGAGATCACAAGCACAAGATGATGATGGCCACATCATATCACTTATATTGATTGCATGTGATGTTTATCCTTTATACATCTTATCTTGCTTTGATTGACAGTAGCATTTTAAGATGATCTCTCACTAAATTATCAAGAAGTGTTCTTCCTGAGTATGCACCGTTGCGAAAGTTCTTCGTGCTGAGACACCACGTGATGATCGGGTGTGATAAGCTCTACGTTCAAATACAACAGGTGCAAAACAGTTGCACATGCGGAATACTCAGGTTAAACTTGACGAGCCTAGCATATAACAGATATGGCCTCGGAACACGGAGACCGAAAGGTCGAGCGTCAATCATATAGTAGATATGATCAACATATTGATGTTCACTGTTGAAACTACTCCATCTCACGTGACGATCGGACATGGTGTAGTTGATATGGATCACGTAATCACTTAGAGGATTAGAGGGATGTCTATCTAAGTGGGAGTTCTTAAGTAATATGATTAATTGAACTTAAATTTATCATGAACTTAGTCCTGGTAGTATTTTGCAAATTATGTTGTAGATCAATAGCTCGCATTGTTGCTTTCATATGTTTATATGTTCCTAGAGAATATTGTGTTGAAAGATGTTAGTAGCAATGATGCGGACTTGGTCCTCATTGCTGCACAGAAGAATTATGTCCTTGATGCACCGCTAGGTGATAGACCTATTGCAGGAGCAGATGCAGACGTTATGAACGTTTGGCTAGCTCAATGTGATGACTACTTGATACTTTAGTGCACCATGCTTAACAGCTTAGAATCGGGACTTCAAAGACATTTTTTTGAACGTCATGGACCATCTGAGATGTTCCAGGAGTTGAAGTTAATATTTCAAGCAAATACCTGAGTTAAGAGATATGAAGTCTCCAACAAGTTCTATAGCTAAAAAGATGGAGGAGAATCGCTCAACTAGTGAGCATGTGCTCAGATTGTCTGGGTACTACAATCGCTTGAATCAAGTGGGAGTTAATCTTCCAGATAAGATAGTGATTAACAGAGTTCTCTAGTCACCATCACCAAGTTAGTAGAACTTTGTGATGAACTATAGTATGCAAGGGATGACGAAAGCGATTCCCGAGCTCTTCGTGATGTTGAAATTGACGAAGGTAGAAATCAAGAAAGAGCATCAAGTGTTGATGGTTGACAAGATCACTAGTTTCAAGAAAAGGGCAAAGGGAAAGAAAGGGAACTTCAAGTAGAATGACAAGCAAGTAGTCAGTCCCGTGAAGAAGCCCAAAGCTGGACCAAAGCCTGAAACTGAGTGATTATACTGCAAAGGAAATGGTCACTAGAAGCGGAAATTGCCTGAATATTTGGTGGATAAGAAGGATGGCAAACTGAATAAGGGTATATTTGATATGCAGGTTATTGATGTGTACCTTACTAGTGTTTATAGTAACCCCTGAGTATTTGATACTTGTTCGGTTGCTAAGATTAGTAACTCGAAACAGGAGTTACAAAATAAACAGAAACTAGTTGAGGGTGAAGTGACGATGTGTGTTGGAAGTGGTTCCAAGATTGATATGATCATCATCGCACACTCCCTATACTTTCGGGATTAGTGTTAAACCTAAATAAATGTTATTTGGCATTTGCATTGAACATGAATATGATTTGATCATGGTTATTGCGATACGCTTATTCATTTAAAGTCAAAGAATAATTGTTGTTCTGTTTACATGAATAAAACCTTTGATGGTCATACACCCAATGAAAATAGTTTGTTGGATCTCGATCGTAGTGATACACATCTTCATAATATTGATGCCAAAAGATGTAAGTTAATAATGATAGTGCAACTTATTTGTGGCACTGTCGTTTGGGTCATATCGGTGTAAAGCGCATGAAGAAACTCCATAAAGATGGATTTTCAGAATCACTTGGTTATGAATCATTTGATGCTTGCGAACCGTGCCTTTTGGGCAAGATGACTAAAACTCCGTTCTCCGGAACAATGGAACGAGCTACTGACTTATTGGAAATAATACATACCGATGTATGCGATCCGATGAGTGTTAAGGCTCGTGGCAAGTATCGTTATTTTCTAACCTTCACAGATGATTTGAGCAGATATGGGTATATCTCCTTGATGAAACATAAGTCTGAAATAGTTGAAAAGTTCAAAGAATTTCAGAGTGAAGTGGAAAATCATCGTAACAAGAAAAATAAAGTTTCTACGATCTGATCGTGGAGACGAATATTTGAGTTATGAGTTTGGTCTTCATTTGAAACAATGTGAAATAGTTTCGCAACTCACGCCATCTGGAACACCACAATGTAATGGTGTGTCCGAACGTCGTAATCGTACTTTACTAGATATGGTGCGATCTATGATGTCTCTTATCGGTTTACCACTATCGTTTTGGGGTTATGCATTAGAGACAGCTGCATTCACGTTTAGTAGGGCACCATCTAAATCCGTTGAGACGACATCGTATGAACTATGGTTTAGTAGTAAATCTAAGCTGTCGTTTCTTAAAGCTTGGAGTTGCGATGCTTATATGAAAAAGGTTTCAACCTGATAAGCTCGAACCCAAATCGGAGAAGTGCGTCTTCATAGAATACCCAAAGGTAACTATTGGGTACACCTTCTATCACAGATCCGAAGGCAAGTTATTTGTTGCTAAGATGGATCCTTTCTAGAGAAGAAGTTTCTCTCGAAAGAAGTGAGTGGGAGGAAAGTAGAACTTGATGAGGTAATTGTACCTTCTCCCTTATTGGAAAGTAGTTCATCACAGAAATCAGTTCCAGTGATGCCTACACCGATTAGTGAGGAAGTTAATGATGATGATCATGAAGCTTCAGATCAAGTTACTACCGAACCTCGTAGGTCTTCCAGAATAAGATCCGCACCAGAGTGGTACGGTAATCATGTTCTGGAAGTCATGTTACTAGACCATGATGAACCTACGAACTATGAGGAAGCGATGATGAGCCCAGATTCCACGAAATGGCTTGAAGCCATAAAATCTGAGATATGATCCATGTATGAGAACAAAGTATGGACTTTGATTGACTTGCTCGATGATCAGCAAGCCATGTTAAATAAATGGATCTTCAAGAGGAAGACGGACACTGATAGTAGTGTTACTATCTACTAAGCTCGACTTGTTGCGAAAGGTTTTCAACAAGTTTAAGGTATTGAATACGATGAGATTTTCTCACTCGTATTGAAGCTTAAGTCTGTCTGAATCATGTTAGCAATTGCCACATTTTATGAAATCTGGCAAATGGATGTAAAAACTGCATTCCTTAATGGATTTATTAAAGAAGAGTTGTATATGATGCAACCAGAAAGTTTTTGTCAATCCTAAAGCTGCTAACAAAGTGTGCAAGCTCCAGCAATCCATCAATGGACTGGTGCAAGCATCTCGGAATTGGAATATACGCTTTGATGAGTTGATCAAAGTATATGGTTTTATACGGACTTTTGGAAAGACCTGTATTTACAAGAAAGTGAGTGGGAGCACTAGAGCATTTCTGATAAGTATATGTGAATGACATATTATTAATTGGAAATGATGTAGAATTTTCTGGAAAGCATAAGGAAGTGTTTGGGTCATATCGGTATAAAGCGCATGAAGAAACTCCATGCTGATGGGTTTTTGGAATCACTTGATTATGAATCATTTGATGCTTGCGAACCGTGCCTTTTGGGCAAGATGACTAAAACTCCGTTCTTCGGAACAATGGAACGAGATACTGACTTGCTGGAAATAATACATACTGATGTATGCAGACCAATGAGTATTAAGGCTCATGGCGAGTATCGTTATTTTCTGACCTTCACAGATGATTTGAGCAGATATGGCTATATCTACTTGATGAAACATAAGTCTGAAATAGTTGAAAGGTTCAAAGGATTTCAGAGTGAAGTGGAAAATCATCGTAACAAGAAAATAAAGTTTCTGCGATCTGATCGTGGAGATGAATATTTGAGTTACGAGTTTGGCCTTCAGTTAAAATAATGTGGAATAGTTTCACAAACTCATGCCACCTGGAACACCACAGCGTAACGGTGTGTCCGAGCGTCATAACAACACTTTATTGGATATGATGCGATCTATGATGTATCTTACCGATTTACCACTATCGTTTTGGGGTTATGCATTAGAGACAGTTGCATTCACTTTAAATAGGGCACCATCGAAATCCGTTGAGACGACGGCTTATGAACTGTGGTTTGGCAAGAAACCAAAGTTGTCGTTTGTTAAAGTTTGGGGCTGCGATGCTTATGTGAAAAAGTTTCAACCTGATAAGCTCGAACCTAAATCAGAGAAGTGCGTCTTCATAGAATACCCAAAGGAAACTGTTGGGTACACCTTCTATCACAGATCCGAAGGCAAGATATTCGTTGCTAAGATGGATCCTTTCTAGAGAAGGAGTTTCTCTCGAAAGAAGTGACTGGGAGAAAAGTAGAACTTGATAAGGTAATATTACCTTCTCCTGAATTGAAAAATAGTTTATCACTGAAATTAGTTCCAGTGATTCCTACACCAATTAGTGAGGAAGCTAATGATGATGATCATGAAACTTCAGATCAAGTTACTACAGAACCTCGTAGGTCTTCCAGAGTACAGTCCGCACCAGTGTGGTACGGTAATCCTGTTCTGGAAGTCATGTTACTAGATCATGATAAACCTACGAACTATGAGGAAGCGATGATGAGCCCAGATTCCACGAAATGGTTTGAAGCCTTGAAATCTAAGATGGGATCCATGCATGAGAACAAAGTGTGGACTTTGGTGGACTTGCCCGATGACCGGCAAGACATTGAAAATAAATGGATCTTTAAGAGGAAGACGGACACTGATAGTAGTGTTACTATCTACAAAGCTCAACTTGTTGTGAAAGGTTTTCGACAAGTTCAAGGTGTTGAATATGATGAGATTTTCTCACTCGTAACGATGCTTAAGTTTGTCCGAATCATGTTAGCAATTGCCACATTTTATGAAATCTGGCAGATGGATGTCAAAACTGCATTCCTGAATGGATTTCTGGAAGAAGAGTTGTATGTGATGCAACCAGAAGGTTTTGTCGATCCAAAAGGTGCTAACAAAATGTGCAAGCTCCAGCAATCCATCGATGCACTAGTGCAAGCATCTCGGAGTTGGAATATACGCTTTGATGAGTTGATCAAAGCATATGGTTTTATACAGACTTTTGGAAAGGCCTGTATTTACAAGAAAGTGAGTGGGAGCACTACAGCCTTTCTGACAAGTATATGTGAATGACATATTGTTGATCGGAAATGATGTAGAATTTTCTGGAAAGCATAAAGAAGTATTTGAAAGGAGTTTTTCAAAGAAAGACCTCGGTAAAGCTGCTTACACATTGAGCATCAAGATCTATATAGATAGATCAAGACGCTTGATAAGTTTTTTAATGAGTACACACCTTGATAAATTTTTGAAGTAGTTCAAAATGGAACAGTCAAAGATAGAGTTCTTGCCTGTGTTGCAAGGTGTGAAGTTGAGTAAGACTCAAAACCCGACTATGGCAGAAAATAGAAAGAGAATGAAAAGTCATTCCCTATGCCTCAGTCATAGGTTCTATAAAGTATGCTATGCTGTGAACCAGACCTATTGTATACCTTGCTCTGTGCTTGGCAAAGGAATACAATTTTGATCTAATAGTAGATCACTGGACATCGGTCAAGAATATCCTTAGTGAGGACCAAGGAAATACTTCTCGATTATGGAGGTGATAAAAGAGCCTATCATAAAAAGTTACATCGGTGCAAGCTTTTACACAGATCCAGATGACTCTAAGTCTCAATCTGGATACATATTGAAAGTGGGAGCAATTAGCTAAAGTGGCTCCATGCAGAGCATTGTAGACATAGAATATTTGCAAAATACATACGGCTCTGAATGTGACAGACCCGTAGACTAAACTTCTCTCACGAGCAAAACATGATCATACCTTAGTACTCTTTTGGGTGTTAATCACATAGCGATGTGAACTAGATTATTGACTCTAGTAAACCCTTTGGGTGTTGATCACATGACGATGTGAACTATGGGTATTAATCACATACAGATGTGAATATTGGTGTTGAATCACATGCTGATGTGAACTAGATTATTGATTCTATTGCAATTGGGAGACTGAAGGAAATATGCCCTAGAGGCAATAATAAAGTTATTATTTATTTCCTTATATCATGATAAATGTTTATTATTCATGCTAGAATTGTATTAACCAGAAACATGATACATGTGTGAATACATAGACAAACATAACGTCACTAGTATGCCTCTACTTGACTAGCTCATTAATCAAAGATGGTTATGTTTCCTAACCATAGACATGTGTTGTCATTTGATTAACGGGATCACATCATTAGGAGAATGATGTGATTGACATGACCCATTCCGTTAGCCTAGCACTTGATCGTTTAGTATGTTGCTATTGCTTTCTTCATGACTTATACATGTTCCTGTAACTATGAGATTATGCAACTCCCGTTTACCGGAGGAACACTTTGTGTGCTACCAAACGTCACAACGTAACTGGGTGATTATAAAGGAGCTCTACAGGTGTCTCCAAAGGTACATGTTGGGTTGGCATATTTCGAGATTAGGTTTTGTCACTCCGATTGTCGGAGAGGTATCTCTGGGCCCTCTCGATAATGCACATCACTATAAGCCTTGCAAGCAATGTAGCTAATGAGTTAGTTATGGAATGATGCATTATGTAACGAGTATAGAGACTTGCCGGTAACGAGATTGAACTAGGTATTAGATACCGACGATCGAATCTCGGGCAAGTAACATGCCGATGACAAAGGGAACAATGTATGTTGTTATGCGGTTTGACCGATAAAAGATCTTCGTAGAATATGTAGGAGCCAATATGAGCATCCAGGTTCCGCTATTGGTTATTGACCGAGAATAGTTCTAGGTCATGTCTACATAGTTCTCGAACCCGTAGGGTCCGCACGCTTAACGTTTCGATGACAATTTTATTATGAGTTTATATATTTTGATGTACCGAAGGTTGTTCGGAGTCCCGGATGTGATCCAGGACATGACGAGGAGTCTCAAAATGGTTGAGACATAAAGATTGATATATTGGAAGCCTATATTTGAATATCGGAAACATTCCGGGAGAAACCGGGATTTTTTCGGAGTACCGGGGGGTTACCCGGAACCCCCCCCCCCCCAGGGGGGGTTATTGTGCCTAGATGGGCCATGAGGGAGAAGAGGAGGGTTGGCCAGGGCAGGCCGCGCGCCCCCTCTCCACCTAGTCCGAATAGTACAAGGAGGGGGGCGGCGCCCCCCCTTTCCTCTTTCCCCTCCCCCCTTTCCTTCTCCACCAAGGCAAGAGGGGGGAGTCCTACTCCCGGTGGGAGTAGGACTCCTCCAGGCGCATCCCTTGGGGGTCGGCCGCACCTCCCCCTCGCTCCTTTATATACGGGGGCAGGGGGCACCCTAGAACACACAAGTTGATCTACGTGATCGTTCCTTAGCCGTGTGCGGTGCCCCCCTCCACCATATTCCACCTCGGTCATATCGTCGCGAAGCTTAGGCGAAGCCCTGCGCCGGTAGAACATCATCATCATCACCATGCCGTCGTGCTGACAGAACTCATCCCCGACACTTTGCTGGATCGGAATCCGGGGATCGTCATCGAGCTAAACGTGTGCTAAACTCGGAGGTGCCGTACGTTCGGTACTTGGATCGATCGGATCGTGAAGATGTACGAATACATCAACCGTGTTGTCATAACGCTTCCGCTTAGGGTCTACGAGGGTACGTGGACATTACTCTCCCCTCTCGTTGCAATGCATCACCATGATCTTGCGTGTGCGTACGAATTTTTTTGAAATTACTACGTTCCCCAACAACAACCTCACCACTTTACCCCTTCCTTTCCCATTAAGCTTTGCTAGGCTTGATACCCATGGTAATGGGATTGCTGAGTCCTTGTGGCTCATAGATTACTACAACAACAGTTGCAGGTATAGGTTACGTGATGATCTTGACGCGAGAGCGATGCTTACTTGTTTTGGAGTTCTTCCTCTGCTTCTTCTTTGATCAGGGGATTGGTTCTAGGTCGGCAGCCTGGGCTAGCAGGGTGGATGTCATTCGAGTTTCTGTTTGTGTTTCATCCGTAGTCGGATGTTGCTCTTATGTATGATATATTGTTGTATTCATGTGTCATTGGATGTATTGGATGTATCCCCACTATTATGTAATGTTGATGTAATGATATCCACCTTGCAAAAGCGTTTCAATATGCGGTTCTATCCTTGGTGGGACCTTCGAGTCTCTTTAGGATAGTATCGCATATTGGGCGTGACACCCTGGGATCCCACTCCGGGCTGCTATTGGTAGCCATGGTGGACGCCTCCGAAAGGGGATTTTTTTTCCTCTTCGGCGATTCGGCCTCCAAGGATGAGGAGGCCGTCCTTTTCTTTCCTCCCCCCATGGAGGACTCATCTTCTTCCTCCTCCTCTTCATCTTCGGAGGAAGTATGGGTGTTGGAGTCTTCAGATTTTGTGTCTGAAGCACCGCGGCGACAGAGGCCGCTCCGGGTCTCCTTGGCCTCCTTGAGGGCCTCTTTTTTTGGCGCCTTGTAAGGCGCTGGGACCAGCATCTTCGTCAGAAGTGGTCCTGCCGGTTCTTCTGGCAATGGGGCCGGACAATGTATCCGCCCTGCCTTCTTCGTCCATTCCTGGAGTAATTGTGGAAAGCATGATAAAGCGTCTCCCTTGGGATATGCCAGCTAAACTTGGATGGACAGAACATAGCGATAACTTACCGGACTTGCAGGGCGGGATAGTTGATACCCATGGTCTTCGACGGAGTCCGGCCATGGTTTGCCGGACTTGAAGAGCACCTTCCAGATATCCTTGTGTGAGGAGCCGTAGAGCTCCTGCAGGGTCTGGTGCTCGGCCGGGTCGTATTCCCACAAATTACAGGTCCGGTGTTGGCAAGGAAGAACCAGGCGAACTAACATCACCTGAACTACATTGACGAGTTTGACGTCCTTGTCTACCACGCCCTTGACGCGCGTCTGGAGCACAGACAGCTCATCGGACAAGGACCAGTTCAGGCCCTTCTTGGGCCAGGACGTAAGCCGCAGGGGCACCCCGGATCTGAATTCGGGAGCTGGGGCCCACTTTTTGCCACGCGGCTCAGTGATGTAGAACCACTGCTGCTGCCACTCCTTGACGGAATTATTGAAGGTGCCTGTCGGCCATGTGACCTTGGGCATCTTGCTCACCATGGCACCTCAACACTCGGCTTGCTCGCCGTTCACCACCTTGGGCGTCACATTGAAGATCTTCAGACGTAAGCCGAAGTGTGGTTAAATACGGAGAAAGGCTTCACACACGACGATAAACGTCGAGATGTTAAGGAAAGAATTAGGGGACAGATCATGAAAATCAATCCCATAATAATACATGATGCCGCGAACAAATGGGTAAAGGGGGAACCCGAGCCCGCGGATGAAATGAGGAAGAAACACAACCCTCTCGTGAGGCTCCGGATTAGGGACAATTTGTCCCGCTGGCGAAAGACGGTGGCCGATTTTCTTGGCCAAGTACCCGGCCTCTCGAAGCTTTTTGATATCCTTCTCCTGGACGGTAGAGGCCATCCACTTGCCTCCTGCTCCAGATCCAGACATCTTTGGAGAACCTCTTTTTGGTGGAGAAGATGAGCGCTTGGGCTCTAGGGCTCGAGTGAAAGGGAATGGACGAGCAGAAGGAAAAGATGTGGGTAAAAAGGAAGAGGCCTTATCTCTTTATAGAGGCGATAAAAACTTTTACGCCTCCCTACTTTCCTGATGGGACCTGCTCGTTCCCCATTCGCCGCGATTGGCGGTATGGTTGGGCTACCCGCACCCGTATTAATGAGAGTCCCGTGATAAGGGGGACACGATCTCTGCTTCGACAAGACGTGCCAGGGAAACTGCCTCGCAATATGTGCCGTAGATGGTTGAGAAACAGTTCGGGTAAGGGCCGGGCCACAATGTGATATCAAGTTATGAAGAAAAATGTCAGTGGATTCGGTTCGTGAAAAAGTATGCTCTCTACGGTGGTGTGTGTGGAAATTATTTTGCAGAGCCGGACACGATCCTTGTGTCTAGAATCTACCTTGGAGTATTCAGAGATGGAACTCGCCTTGCAATGCCAAAGACAATCTGCGCGCCGGACTCATTGTCATTGAAGCCTGGTTCAGGGGCTACTGAGGAAGTCCTGGATAAGGGGGTATCCGGACAGCCGGACTATGTGCTTTGGCCGGACTGTTGGACTATGAAGATACAAGACTCAAGACTTCGTCCCGTGTCCGGATGGGACTCTCCTTTGCGTGGAATACAAGCTTGGCGATCCGGATGATAGATCTCCTTCTTTGTAACCGACTCTGTGTAACCCTAGCCTCCTCCCGTGTCTATATAAACCGGAGGGTTTAGTCCGTAGGACGAGAACAATCATAATCATAGGCTAGCTCCTAGGGTTTAGCCTCTACGATCTCGTGGTAGATCAACTCTTGTAATACCCATATCATCAAGATCAATCAAGCAGGAAGTAGGGTATTACCTCCATTGAGAGGGCCCGAACCTAGGTAAAACATCGTGTCCCCTGCCTCCTGTTACCATCAGCCTTAGACGCACAGTATGGGACCCCCTACCCGAGATCTGCCGGTTTTGACACCGACATCCCCCTCAATCAAAGTGTAGTAAAAACCATCAAAATCTGTGGGCCTAGGCTCTGCTAAATCCCCATTAGAAGGGATCAAGCATATGTCACAAAATTCAATAAGTGGTATTTGATGGGGTTCAACATATAAGTTAAAATGCACCTCAGGGGGATTATTCCTACTCAAGAAATGAAAACTTTGCACAAAGGAATTTCTGAGGAGATGATATTGTTCACATTCAGCTGCGATGAAGTCGGTGAGGCCAGCATTAGCAGCATATTATGCAAACTCTTGACGGATTCCAGCTCCCTCCATGAATGGGTTATGCGACCATTCACACGGTCATACCTCCGCCATTCTTCGGGTGCAGAGATCATTGTCAGATGACTCCCCAATAACTCCCTTGGAGTTCTTCTTGGAAGAAAACTTCCTAAAGAAACTCATCTGTTTCCTATGAACAAAATTCTGCAATTTTTAGTCCACAAAATGTTTCTCAACAAAACTTCACAAGAATGATACTCATAGGGATGCATAGAGGCCATATCAAGCATTCAAACTACTTAGAACTCTAAGAATTCGACATGCAAGCTCATCTACAGCAGCACCAAGAGTAACTAATTATTCAAAATATAAACCACTAAAGCAAAAACTAATTGGACTAATGGAGGAGTCACATACCAAGAAAAATCCCTCAAAACAATTTTGGAAACGGAGCTTCGAGCAAAAAGATCGGAATCTGCGGGTTTGAGAGCAAGAATACGAGAGAGAGAGAGAGAGAGAGAGAGAGAGAGAGCAATGGTGAATTTTTTCTAGAGGTAGTTGATGACATGGGCTAAAGAAATAAGTAAGGGGGGCCACGTGGGGACCACAACCCACCAGGGCGCGCCTGGGGATGTTGGCGTGCCCAGGTGAGTTGTGCCCACCTGGTGCACCCCCTCTGATATTATTTGCAGCAAAAATTTGAAAATATTCAGAAAAAATCGTATTAAATTTTCAGGGCATTCTAAGAACTTATATTTTGGGGTCCTTTTTATTGCACGGGAAATTTAGAAAATAGACATAACATGGCATTTTATTTTATTTAACTAAGAAAAATACAAACAAAAGGAAAGATAGAAGGTAGTGCTCACTAAATTCATCAAGCTCATACCTCTCAAAAATGATTCATTAATAAGGTTGATCAAGTCTTATTAACAACCACTTTCGATTAGCATGAAATCGAAGAACTTTCGTAAAATACTAAGTTACCTCAATGGGGATATGAATGTCCCCAACAATAAGCATTTCATATTTATTTTTGGCAGTAGGTAGAGGTAGTTGAAAACTTCCAATAGTGATTGTCAGAGATTTTTCAATAACATTAATACCGTTCACTTGGAATTGTATCTTCAGAAAGTGCACTGTGTGCTCATTACCATTGATATGAAAAGTGACCTTGCTTTTATTACAATCAATAATGGCCCCTGCAGTATTCAAAAAGGGTCTACCAAAGATATTTGACATGTTGTTGTCCTCGGGTATCTCAAGTATAACAAAGTCAGTTAAGGTAGTAAAGTTTGCAACAACAACGGGCACATCCTCACAAATGCCGATAGGTATGGCAGTTGCTTTGTCAACCATTTGCAAAGATATTTCAGTGGGTGTGAGTTTATTCAAATCAAGTCTTTTATATAAAGAGAATGGCATAACACTAACACCAGCTCCTAAATCACATAAAGCAGTTTTCACATGTCTCTTTTGAGGGATCAAGGTATAGTTGGTATTCCCGGATCTCCATGTTTTTTAGGTACCCCATCCTTAAAGGAATAATTAGCAAGCATGGTGGATATTTCAGCTTCTAGTATTTTTCTCTTATTGGTGATGATGTCTCTCATGTACTTTGTATAAGGGGCCATTTTTAAGATATCGGTCAAACGGGTACGCAAAAAGACTGGCCTAAGCATTTCAGCAAAGCATTCAAATTCTTCATCATCCTTATTTTTAGTTGATTTAGGTGGATATGGCATAGGTTTTTGAACCATGGTTCTCTTTCCTTACCATGCTTTCTAGCAACAAAGTCCCTTTTATCATATCTTTTATTCTTGGGTTGTGGGTTATCAAGATCAACTACTGGTTCTATCTCAACATCATTGTCTAGTTCTTTATTATTTGTTTGAGTGTCCTCATGAACCTCATCATTATCTTTTTCATTATCAAAAGGTAAATGTTCATTACCAGATTGGGTTTCAGCATCAGAGATAGAGACTTCATTATCATTATCAGGAGGTTTTTCTACTTCAGGTTCACTAGAGGGATGCAAAGTCCTATCACTTTTCTTCTTCTTTTTATTTTTAGAAGGACTAGGTGCATCAGTGTTAACTCTTTTATAGTCTTGTTCAATTCTTTTTGGGTGTCCATCATGATAAAGTGGTTCCTGAGTCATTCTACCTCCTCTAGTCATTACTCTAATAGCACGATCATTGATATTATTGTTCATTTCATCAAGCATTTCTCTTTGAGATTTAGCGACTTGTTCTAATTGAGTTTGAACCATGGAGGCATGTTTTCCTACAACTCTAACATCATTGGTAATTCTAAATAACAAGTCATCCAAGCGAGCAATCATATCAGGATTGTATTTCAAGTGTTTCATAACATTTGCATTGAAGTGATCTTGCTTTCTAATGTAGTTATCAAACTCATAAAGGCATTGACTAGGATGCATATTGTAAGGATTGTCATTGTCATTGAATTTCATTAAAGAATTTACCTCTAATTGAGTTTGAACCATAGAGGCATGTTTTCCTACACCTCTAACATCATTGGTAATTCTAAATAACAAGTCACCCAAGCAAGCAATCATATCAGAATTGTATTTCAATTGTTTCATAATATTTGCATTGAGGTGATCTTGCTTTCTAATGTAGTTATCAAACTCATAAAGGCATTGACTAGGATGCATATTTTAAGGATTGTCATTGTCATTGAATTTCACTAAAGAATTTACCTCTACCACCTTAGGTCGTGGTGCTGTATCAAGCCCATGTTTTACTTCAATAGGAGGTAAATTTTTGACATCCTCAACTTTAATACCTTTTTCCTTCATAGATTTCTTTGCCTCTTGCATATCTTCAGGGCTGAGATATAAGATGCCCCTCTTCTTCAGAGTAGGTTTGAGCGGTGGTTCTGGAAGAGTCTAGTCATCATAATTTTTCGATATGTTATTCAATAATTCTTCAGCTTGTTCAATAGTTCGTTCCCTGAAACACAACCAGCACAACTATCTAGGGAATCCCTAGAAGCATTGGTTAGTCCATTATAGAAGATATCAAGTATTTCATTTTTCTTAAGAGGATGATCAGGCAAAGAATTAAACAATTGGAGAAGCCTCCCCAAGCTTGTGGGAGACTCTCTTCTTCAATTTGCACAAAGTTAAATATTTCCTATAAGGCAGCTTGTTTCTTATGAGCAGGAAAATATTTTTCAGAGAAGTAATAAATCATATCCTGGGGACTATGCACACAACCAGGAGCAAGAGTATTATACCAAGTCTTAGCATCACCCTTTAATGAGAATGTAAATAATTTGAGGATATAGTAGTAGCGAATTTTCTCATCATGAGAAAAAAGAGTGGCTATGTCGTTCAACTCAGTAAGATGTGCCACAACAGTTTCAGTTTCATAGCCATGGAAAGGATTAGATTCAACCAAAGTAATTAACTATGGATCGACAGAGAATTCATAATCCTTGTCATCTACAAAGATAGGTGAATTAGCAAACCTAGGGTCACATTTCATTCTAGCATTCAAAGATTTTTCTTTCAGTTTGCATAATAATTTATTAAGATCATCCCTATCATTGCAAGCAAGAAAGTCTCTAGTTGTCTCCTCATCCATAACATAACCTTTCGGTACCTTAGGCAATTCATATCTAGGAGAACTAGGTCTAATAGGTGTTTCATGATTTTTAGTTTCAAGCTCTTCATCAGTTTCAACAATTTCATCAGTTTAAGCATTCTCAAAAGCTTTAGTTCTAGCAAGTTGTTCATCAAGGAATTCACCTAGCGGCACATTATCATCAAGCAAGGTACTAGCATCATCATAAATATCATTCATAGCAGAAGTAGCATCATCAATAACATGTGACATATTAGGATTAATAGCATGTGGTGGTGTTGCAACTCTACTTATAACAGAAGGTGAATCAATTGCAGAGCTAGATGGCAAGTCCTTAGCTCCCCTCGTCTTGGAGGGGAAAATATTAGTCTTAGCGTCCTTCAGATTCTTCATAGTGATAATTTGATAATAATCCCAAGTGACTCAACAAATATAGCTATGCTCCTCGACAACGGTGCCAGAAAAAGGTCTTGATAACCCAAAAGTATAGGGGATTGCAACAATCTTCAAGGATAGAGTATTAAACGCAAATTTATTGATTCGACACAAGGGGAGCCAAATAATATTTGCAAGTATTAGCAGCTGAGTTTTCAATTAAACCACATGTGGAGATAAATTATCTGTAGCAAAGTGATCAGTAGCAAAGTAGTATGCTAGTTTTGATAGTAGTAGCAATAGCAATAGTAACGGTAACAGTGATAGCAATGATTCTGTAGCAAGTGCAATAGTAACCGTAGCAGTAGTAACTTAGCAGAAACAATATAAGAGAAATTCATAGGCATTGGATCAGTGAGTTCGTTGGATGATATTTATCATATAACAATCATAACCTAGGGCAATATGGCACTAGCTCTAGTTCATAAATATAATGTAGGCATGTATTCCGCAAATAGTCATACGTGCTTATGGAAAGAACTTGCATGACATCATTTGTCCTACCCTCCCATGGAAGTGGGGTCCTATTGGAAACTAAGGGATATTAAGGCCTCCTTTTAGTAGAGAGATGGAACAAAGCATTAACACATAGTCAATACATGAACTCCTCAAACTACGGTCATCACCGAAAAGTGTCTCGACTTCTGTCACTCAGGGGTTGCCGGATCATAACACGTAGTGGGTGACTATAACTTGCAAGATCGGATCTAGAACATAGATATAATGGTGATAACATAAACAGTTCAGATCTGAAATCATGCCACCCGGGCCCAAAGTGACAAGCATTAAGCATGGCAGGCAACATCAATCTCAGAATATAATGGATACTAGGGATCAAGCCCTAACAAAACTAACTCGATTACATGATGAATCTCATACAACTCCTCACCGACCAGCGAGCCTACGAAGGAATTACTCGCTCCCAGTGGGGAGCATCATGGAATTGGCGATGGAGAAGGGTTGTTGATGATGAAGATCGAAGATCCCCTCTACGGAGCCCCAAAAGGACTCCAGATCTGGCCTCCCGATGAAGAACAGGAGGTGGTGGCTGCTCCGTCTCGTGAAACGCGGTAATTCTTCCTCCTTGATTTTCTTCTTCGAAAAATGTGATTTTATATCATCAGGTTTGAGGTTTGCGGGGCCACCAGGTGGGGACAACCCACCTGGGCGAGCCTGAGGGGGCGCCCTGGTGGGTTGTACCCACCCAGGTGCCCCCCTCTGGTGGTTCTTGGCTCTAGAAGTTCTTTTTTATTGTATAAAACATCATTGCAAGTTTTGTTCCAATCCGAGAACTTTTATTTCTGCACAAAAACAACACCATGGTAGTACTGCTGAAAACAGCGTCAGTCCGGGTTAGTTTCATTCAAATCATGGAAATTAGAGTCCAAAAAAAGAAGAAAAGCATTAGGAAAAGTAGGTATGACAAAGATGTATCATCCCTCAACGTGTGAAAAGAGTCACTGCAAAGTTCCTATCTAGCGGAGATCATAAGATGAAATTGTTTGTAGGCAGCAAACAACCTCAAAGTTATCCTTACCGATCAATATATTGAGCTATCCCTATAACTGTCACAAACAACCCTAGAGTTTGTACTAAAATAACACCACATGAAAACACATCAATCAATCCTAATGTCACCTAGATACTCCAATGTCACCACAAGTATCCATGGGCCAATTATAAGATATGCATCAAACAACTTCAGATTCATAATATTCAATCCAACACAAAGAACCTCAAAGAGTGACCCAATATTTCTAACAGAGAAACAAGGACGAAAACATGCACCAACCCCTATGCATAGATTACCCGAATGTCACCTCGGGAATCCGCGAGTTGAATGCCAAAACATACATCAAGTGAATCAATATAATACCCCATTGTCACCACGGGTATTCATATGCAAGACATACATCAAGTGTTCTCAAATCCATAAAAGTATTCAATCTGATAATAGTGAAACCTCGATAAAAACTCAATTCATCACAACAAGATAGAGAGGGAGAAGCACCATATGAACCAATTATATTAACAAAGCTCGCGGTACATCAAGATCTTATCAAATTAAGAACACGAGAGAGAGAGAGAGAGAGAGAGAGAGAGAGATCAAACACATGGCTACTGGTACAAACCCTCAGCCTCGAGGGTGGACTACTCCCTCCTTGTCATGGTGGCTGCCGAGATGATGAAGATGGCCTCCGGTGATGATTTCCCCCTCTGCAGGGTGACGGAACGGGCTCCCAATTGAGTTTTCATGGATACATAGGCTTGCGGTGGCGGAACTTCTCGTCTAGGGTTATTTCCGGGGGGGTTTCTGTATTTATAGGACTTTTTGGCGTCGGTCTCACATGAAGATGGGCTACGATGGGCCCACTACCCACCAGGGTGCGCCATGGGCCCCTAGCGTGTCCTGATGCCTACTGGCCACCTCCTTCACCTTATGGTCCTCCCACGAAGCTTCTAGTGCCTCTTTTGGTCCAAAAAATCGTCAAAAAGTTTCGCTGCATTTGGAGCACAAAAAACAACACCACGATAGTTCTGCTACGCCGGGTTAGTTCCATTCAAATCATACCAAAACCATATAGAATTGTTGTAAACATGGCATGAATACTTCATAAATTATAGATACGTTGGAGACGTATTAGCATCCCCAAGCTTAATTCCTGCTCCTTGATATGTCTCCAACGTATCTATAATTTATGAACTTTGCATGCCATGTTTACAACAATTTTATATGGTTTTGGTAAGATTTGCATGGAACTAACCCATACGGACGTTGTTTTCAGTAGAACTACCGTGGTGTTATTTTTTGTGCAGAAATAAAAGTTCTCCAAATACAACGAAACTTTTTCGAACAAAAGAGGCACTAGAAGCTTCATGGGAGGGCCAAAAGAGCCACGAGGAGGGCATAACCCACCAGGGCACGCTAAAGGGGCCTAGCTTGCCTCGATAGGTTGTGCGCACCTCGAGGCCCATCTTCACGTGAAGCCGACGCAAAAAAATTCTATAAATAGAGAAACCATCAGAAATAACCCTAGATCAGAAGTTCCGCCGCCGCAAGCCTCTATAGCCACGAAAAACCAATCTAGACCCCGCTCTAGCACCCTACCAGAGGGGGAAATCATCACCGGTGGCGATCTTCATCATCCCAGCGGCCACCATGATGAGGAGGGAGTATTCCACCCTCGGGGCTGAGAGTTTGTACCAGTAGCTATGTGATCTCTCTCTCTCTCTCTCTCTCTCTCTCTCTCTCTCTCTCTCTCTCTCGTGTTCTTGAGATGCCACGATCTTGATCTATCGTCGGCTTTGTTTATATAGTTGGATTATATGGTGTTTCTCCCTCTATATCTTGTTGTGATGAATTGAGTTTTCCCTTTGAGATTTCATTTTATCAGATTGAATACTTTTATGGATTTGAGACCACTTGATGTATGTCTTGCTATGAATACCCATGGTGACAATGGGGTATCATATTGATTCACTTGATATGTGTTTTGGCACTCAACTCGTGGATTCCCGAGGTGAAATTGGGGTAATCTATGCATAGGGGTTGATGCACGTTCTCGTCTTTGTTTCTCCAGTAGAAATCTTGGGGCACTCTTTGAGGTTCTTTGTGTTGGATTGAGTATTACGAATCTGAAATTGTTTGATGCATATCGTATAATCAACTAATGGATACTCGCGGTGACATTGGAATATCTTAGGTGACATTAGAGTTGGTTGATGTGTATCATATGGTGTTATTTTAGTACAAACTCTTGGTTAGATCGATCGGAAAGAATAGCTTGGTGTTCTTTTAGTATGAACTCTAGGCTAGATTGATCGGAAAGAATAGCTTTGAGGTAGTTCCGTACCCTACAAACAATTTCTTCTTATGTTCTCTGCTAGATAGGAACTTTGGAGTGATTCTTCATCGCACGTTGAGGGATGGTTATATGATCCAATTATATTAGCATTGTTGAGAGATTGCACTAGCGAAAGTACGAACCCTAGGCCTCATTTTCAAGCATTGAAATACCATTTATGCGCACTTTTGTTACTTGCTACCTTGCTGTTTTTTATTGTTACTATTACAAAAATCAATATCTACTATCCGTATTACACGTGTATCACCATCTCTTCGCCGAACTAGTGCACCTATACAATTTACAATTGTATTTGGTGTGTGGGGACACAAGAGACTCTTTATTATTTGATTGCAGGGTTGTTTGAGAGAGACCATCTTCATCCTACGCCTCCCACAGATGGATAAACCTTAGGTCATCCACTTGAGGGAAAATTGCTACTGTCCTACAAAACTCTGCGCTTGGAGGCCCAACACGAGTCTACAAGAATAAAGTTGCATAGTAGACATCAGCAGCACATAAAGAAAATTGGTAATGATGCAAGCACTGACTTGACTAGGAGCAACCTACCTGCGTGAGTCATAAAACTAGAGATACCAGCTAATCTCTTAGCAATTCTTTGAACTAAGGGTAGGCATTGCTCCATAGTTGGTTTATAGATTCCTAGTGGCAGGCCTAGGTTAGCAAAAGGGAATTGCCCTCTTGCACATTGCAATGTGTTGGTGAAAATGCTTACTCTGTCTTATGCAATGTTTATGGGCACCATGATTGATTTCCGATAATTGACTTTTAATATAGTGGCTAACACAAATGTGTTTAACAGAGCTTTGAGGCATATCAGTTGTCTGGCATTTGCTTGCATAAGAACCAGTGTGTCATCTGCATATTGAATTATTGGAAAATTGGGACACAAGTTGACTTGAAGTGGTGGAGTAACAATACCCGGTATCACGGCCTTGTTAAGAATTGGTTGAAGTAGGTTTCTAGCCAACACAAAAAACAAATGAGAAAGGGGATCACCCTGTCTTACTCCTCTTCTGCAGTAAAACTTTTTGCCAGGGACTCCATTTAACATAGCAGCAATGAGGCAGATGTGAAAATTTAGTGCATCCAGGAGATCCATTTTCCCCCTAATCCTTTTGCTCTAAGTATATCAATAATTGCCTGATGTTCAACAGTATCAATTTTTTTTTCAAAATCTAGTTTGATCACTAGCATTTCCTATTTTGATTTCTGGCATTGATGAATATATTCATAAGCCCAACCAAGATAGTCCTGGATCATTCTGTTCCTGAGGAACCCATATTGATTAATGTGAACCATCTGGATAATAACTCTTTGAAGTCTATTGGCCAACAACTTGGTGATAGTTTTAAGAAGTCCATTGAGTAGTGAAATTGGTCTGAAATCATTGGGTGAGAGAGGCACTTCTTTTTTTGGAATCAAGGTAATGAAAGATGTATTGATTCTTTCAAGGTTTACATTACCAGCATGAAAAGCCATAATAAGGTCAGTGATATCCCCTTTAATGATTTCCCAAAAAGACTTGATGAATTCATTATTAAAACCATCAGGACCTCACTATTGCAGGATGCTTCTAACGCGACACTACGATCAGAGACCCTTCGAGAAACTATGTGCGATGCAATAATCACAAATGGTGGTGTAAAAACCCGTCAAAAAGGTGCAAAATGTTTGTGATGACGGATGCATCAAACACGGTTCAGATTTTAGTTGCATGTGCGATCCAGGGCATACGGTTCAGTTCAGTTGAATGTTTGTGATGAGGACGTACAAAAGAAACGGGCAACCAGATAAAGGTGTGTGCGATATACAGCATACAGTTCACTCGGATGAACTGTTTGTGATTAGGCAACACAAAAGAAATGGTCAGCCAAATCAAGGTGTGTGCGATATACGGCATGCAGTTCACTCTGATGAGCTGTTTGTGTTGAGACAAGAGAACAGAAATGGTTCAATATAACAAGATGTGTGTGATACGTGGCAAACAGGTCTGTAATCAGAAATGTGTGCGAAGACCGATAATAACACAAACAATTGCTGCTAATAAGACGTATGTGTTGTGCGATAGGATTGCATACAGAACAACAACACACATATATATGCACACTTATAAGGACATGGTTGCATAACCAATTAGACATCTACTTACATAGGTGGCTACTACAACCATGGCATTTGCACACACCAAAGTAAACTATTACATGCATAATTACATAGGTGGCTACTACACACATGACATTTCTCCACACCAAAGTAAACTATATATTACATGCATGATTAACTAGGATAAACGATCATCTTCTCATCATCTACTTCTTGTGACGCTTGCTTTGGGTGTGGCTCGATCCAGCCTTGACGATCTCCGTAACAAGGCACTTCCTCATGTCAATGATCTGCATGTGCATCTCGTAGCATGTGTACACACTCTTGGCCACGAACCTGAGGTGAGGTTCATCTAGTTGCCGCATCCAGGCCCTGTGCTAGGATACGGGACGTGTTCTGTTGGCATCCTGCTTCATCTTTTCATAGTATGGGTCGATGATGGCCGAGGCGAGTTCAACCAGGGAGTCCTTCTTCCTGCTGCCCACACCCTGTAGTGATCACGGATTTCGACAAGGTTTTGGCAGGCCAAGCCTGTAACCTGAGCGCTTTTACATTGTCGGTGATTTCCACCGTGGCAAACTTGTAGTCGGTGCTGTTGAAAAAACTGGCGAAACAATCGCAAGGCTCGGTGGCCATGCAGTAGTGGTAGATGAGGACATGATGGTGCACACACAACTGGGCGATGACAACCTTCTGATCTATGTTGGGACGACCGGCGATGTACTAGAGGTCAATGCCGAACACCTTGTACTTGTCTCAAGCAAGCAACTGCTCAACGGTGTTGATGTAGTCGTCCACCATGGTTGGGTCGATGGTGTACACCACCGAGAGATCCATCTCCCTCGCATGGGTCTCCACTTTATGCTCGCCAAACTCCATTGGAGCGCCGCTAGACATCCCCTCTCTATGTGTCATCGTGGCTGTGCTTGTTGTGTTGTGGGGCGCGGTCGAAAGGTTGAAGACTAAGGTTATAATGGCCGCAAGAATTAAAGGGGAAGCCGGACGGCCTGGAATATCGGCAGGCCCTCATGGCAATTCTAATTTGCAGCGCGTAACTCCATCGTGCCGCATGTAACTGCATTGCGTGGCAACGCACGCGGTGCAACCACATACATATGGGGCCCCCGACGTGATCGTGTGCACACCCAACCGCTGGCAGACCGCGTGCGGAGGGACGCAAGCAGAGCGCTCCATGGTCGCCTCAACAGCGAGCAACCATATATATGCATATAGCAGTTGAACACGCAAGGAAAAGCTGTCCACAAGCCGAGCACGCCGACAGATGCGAGCAGAGCGCGCCGCGGCACCTAACGGCGAGCAGAGCTTGCCGAGGGACGCGAGCAGAGGCCGGCACAGTGATACGTGGCAAATAAGATGAACTGTGCAAGCGATGTCGGAGACATTAAGCACGAATCAGATTAGAGTTGCGTGTGCGATACGTGGAATATAGTTGATCCATCCGAGTTGTTTGTGATGGAATAAGCTGTGTGTATTGCGGGCAAACGCTTGCTGGTATATAACCTTATATTTAGCCAACAAAATGTTAATGCATGTTACAAAAATTGTACAATTGGAAACTATGTTCAAATACGAATCCAACGATATAATCTTTGGCGACATGCATTCATATTTGATTAGTTAAATCCTACTTATAAACCAGGACGGGGGTATAGTAGGTAGTTAAACCGCAAATGTTTTTTGTATTAATCATATGTGTACATGACCTTTCGTCCTCCTCTCGCACGTCTTGTCACCCCGTTACCGCAGACGGCTTACAGTGCAAGCTTGCGCAGCGCGCGGGGGCGTTCTTTTGGCCAAACAGTGGCTTGAAGTGGCGCCAATGAATCATCAGTGAGCCTGTTCCCGCGCAACCTCGCAGGTTCCCGCGCAAGCTTCCCATCCGACTTGGTGAAATCCCCCAAAATCCCAATGCTTACCGGCCTACTATATAAACCCTCACAGCTGGCGTGTCCTGCGTCGCATTTTCCCCTCCCTCCTTGTAGCTTATCTTGTTTGCTTATCCCGCAATCGCCAATGGCACTGGTCCGTCATCATCACTCAGCCACTCCATCGTCATCAGAGGACAGCTCCAGCTGGGGGGCTACACCGCGGTGGCGGCACAGTCCCCGGTGTAGTGTAGTGCATGTGGCGTCCCTGTTGGGTGTGCGCGGAATACCCACCACATGCTCTGTCGCCGCTGCCCGTCAGCAGCTGTTGCCGGACGCCGTTTTCTCCACACCACCATTGAAACCCAGGGCGATCGCCCGCTCTGCCCCCGTGGCCCGAAGGCGGGAGGTGGTCGTCGTGGCCGCCACCCCACTGCCGGCCACCATGGCCGTCACCCGCTCCGCCACCACGGCCTGAAGGTGGGAGGTGGTGGTCATGGCTGCCACCCCATTGTCGGCCTTCGTGGATGCCAGCCCACCGTCGACCGCCGGGATCATCACCCGCTCCGCCACCGCCGCCCGAAGGAGGGAGGTGGTGGTGGAGGCCCGCACGTGCATCTGCAATCTTGCGCGCTACATCGAGTTCCTACAGGAGGAGGAGGAGCGCCTCATTGAGCACGCAAAGAGCCTTACCACAGCCGTGGCTGCAGCACACGCCGACGCAGAGGCGAGGAATCAAGAGATCTACGAGCAGTCCGGCAGCTTTGAGAGGGGTCGTCTGGAGCGGCAGAGGGCGTTCGAGCTGCTGAGAGTCACTGAACATGCAGCAGCGGCAGGCACCGTATTGTAGTTGTCCAGCTTGTCGGTAGGCTCCTCCTCCTCCTCTGCCTCTTACTGAGCGCACTCGGCAGAGCAAAGGCAGCTGGAAGTAGTACAAAGCCCCTCCGTAGTAGTAGTATTTAGGGGCTATTTTGTTCAGTTCATCTGACTAAAGATGTGGTGGAACTGTACAACGTACTTAAAATTAGCTAGCATATATAGTTGAACTAGCTATTTTCGTACGTGGTTGGCAACAATTGGGGAAAAGTCTGGTCGGTTCAGCTGACAAGTTGAACTGTTTGTATAAATTAAGAATGACTGCTTAATCTATGAATGAAATCTATGCTTAATTACTGAATTTTAGTTGCAAAGATAGTGCTAGTGATTTTTAGCTGCATATTTTGACAAATCGCAGTGTTACAAGGAATGACAAATGGCAATGTTAGTAGATTAACAAATGTCAATCTTTACACTTTGACAAATGGCAACATACCCAATATGACAGATGCAAATCTTACCAAATTATGTGTACGTGGTTGCACACGGGTCGTCCAAAACAACCGTTTGCGTTGAAGGGATGCACAAATCCTGCGCTGCGAATTTTCCCTCGACTTAAGGGGGGAGACCATAGATCTCACTTTGCATACGGGTGTTCTATCTAAAATGTTTGCGATCAATAGCTGCAGAAATCCTACTCGGCACATTTTCTCTTGGCTTCCTGGGGAAGCTGTCGGTTTGCATACGGGTCTTCTAAATAAAACGTTTGCGATGAAGAGTTGCACAAATCCTGTTAGACACATTTTCCCTTGGCTTCCTTAGGAAGCTGACAGTTTGCATACATGTGTTCTAACTAAACCGTTTACGATGAGTGTTTTATATTTAAAAACCGTAATAAACTACGGCTTGGGCACCATTAAAGGAGAGGATGCAAGCAAGGCGGGCGGCCATGGAAGTCAAAGGGCTCGCTCCCCGGTGAGCCTGCATAGTGTACAGCTTGCATGCTTCCCGGTGAGCCTCCGCATTGGAGTACAGCTCACACGCCTCCCGTTTAGTCAAGCACTCAAGCACCTGTCTGCACGACACCTGCTAGCCATTAAAAGAGTGAGGCGTGGCGTCATGTGAATGGTTAATAGAATGCACACGATTTAAATTATACAAAACGTTTGAGATGTTACAGTGGCAGCTATTTGTTTCAAAATGCCTTTGTTGGCTGTTAGTCGAGTGCGCCTTCTCTCAAAATGGACACGAAAAATACCACATCATGTCGGGTGCCATTCCATGATAGCATGCCAAGTTTCATGAATTTCAGACAAGTTTTGGATTTACTAGAATTTAAAAACAAAGTATCTCAATGTTTTGCCAGCAATCAACAGTGCCTTGGTGTTTGAAATTCATTCCCATTTCTTGCATGGGACCTAAGCATGCACCCAAGGACACAGATTTGATTTTTCAGCCAATTTATATGCACTAGAGCATGTGCATGTAGTTCAAATTTGAATTACGCACATAAAATGCCTAGAAAACCCAGTTAATGTATAAAAATGTCCAAACGAACCCCGAAAAATTCCAAAATTTAACACAACACTCCTATTTTTCTATGTTGACACTAGAAATTATTTGAAAGCAATAAGAGGCAACGGATATCATTTCGTCCCCAAAGGTGGCACGTTCCCTACCGAAACCATCACGCTTATTGTGAGAAGCTCTGGTTTATGAGAAGCTTGTACCCAAACCTGCCCCAAATGGGACAAAAGATTTACCACGGCATGTTGATGCCTCTCCATGATAGCTTACCAAGTTTCATGAATTTATGACGAGTTTTGGATTTACTAGAATTTAAAAACATGGTATCTCAATGTTTGGGGCAAAGTGACGGTGGCATGGTGTTTGACATTCATTCCCATTTCTTGCATGGGACCTAAGCATGCAACCAAGGACACAGATTTGATTTTTCAACCAATTTATATGCACTGGAGCATGTGCATGTAGTTCAAATTTGATTATGCACATAAAATGCCAAGAAAACCCAGTTAATGTATAAAAATGTCCAAACGAACCCCGACAAATTCCAAAATTTAACACAACACTCCTATTGTTCTATGTTGACACTAGAGAATTTTTAAAAGCAATAAGAGGCAACGGATACCGTTTCATCACCAAAGGTGGCACATTCCCTACCAAAACCATCATGCTTGTTGTGAGAAGCTCTGGTTTGTGAGAAGCTTATACCCAAACCTACCCCAAATGGGACAAAAAATTTACCCCAACATGTTGATGCCGCTCCATGATAGCATGCCAGGTTTCATGAATTTCAGACAAGTTTTGGATTTACTAGAATTTAAAAAACTAGGTATCTCAATGTTTGCGGCCGAGTGACGTTGGCAGGGTGTTTGACATTCATTCCCATTTATTGCATGGAACCTAAGCATGCAACCAAGGACACATATTTGTTTTTTCAACCAATTTATATGCACTAGAGCATGTGCATGTTGTTCAAATTTGAATTATGCACATAAAATGCCTAGAAAACCCAATTAATGTATAAAAATGTCCAAACGAACCCCGAAAATTTCTGAAATTTAACACAACACCATGTTGTTCTATGTTGACACTAGAAAAAATTTCAAATCAATAAGAGGCAACGGATATCAATTCGTACCCAAAGGTGGCACGTTCCCTACCGAAACCATCACGCTTGTTGTGAGAAGCTCTGGTTTGTGAGAATCTTATACCCAAACCTTCCCCAAATGGGACAAAAAATTTACCATGGCGTGTTGATGCCGCTCCATGATAGCATGCAAAGTTTCATGAATTTCTGACGAGTTTTGTATTTACTAGAATTTAAAAACCAGGTATCTCAATGTTTGCGGCTGAGTGACGGTGGCAGAGTGTTTGGCATTCATTCCCATTTCTTTCATGGGACCTAAGCATGCAACAAAGGACATAAATTTGATTTTTCAACCAATTTATATGCACTAGAGCATGTGCATGTAGTTCAAATTAAAATTATGCACATAAAATGCTAAGAAAACCCAGTTAATATATAAAAATGTCCAAACGAACCCTGAAAAATTCCAAAATTTAACACAACACTCCTGTTGTTCTATGTTGACACAAGAAAATTTTTGAAAGCAATAAGAGGCAACGGATATCGTTTCATCCAAAGGTGGCACATTCCCTACCAAAACCATCACGCTTGTTGTGAGAAGCTCTGGTTTGTGAGAAGCTTATACCCAAACCTACCCCAAATGGAAAAAAACTTTTACCACGGCATGTTGATGCCGCTCCAGGATAGCATGCCAAGTTTCATGAATTTCAGACGAGTTTTGGATTAACTAAAATTTAAAAACCAGGTATCTCAATGTTTGCGGCCGAGTGATGTTGGCAGGGTGTTTGACATTCATTCCCATTTATTGCAAGGGACCTAAGCGTGCAACCAAGGACACAGATTTGATTTTTCAACCAATTTATATGCACTGGAGCATGTGCATGTAGTTCAAATTTGAATTATGCACATAAAATGCCTAGAAAACCCAATTAATGTATAAAAATGTCCAAACAAACCCCAAAAAAATCCAAAATTGAACACAACACTCCTGTTGTTCCATGTTGACACTAGAAAAAAATTGAAAACAATAAGAGGCAACAAATATCGTTTCGTCCCCAAAGGTGTCACGTTCCCTACCGAAACCATCATGCTTGTTGTGAGAAGCTCTGGTTTGTGAGAAGCTTATACCCAAACCTGTACCAAATGGGACAAAAGATTTACCATGTCATGTTGATGCCGCTCCATGATAGCATGCCAAGTTTCATGAATTTATGACGAGTTTCAGATTTACTAGAATTTGAAAACAAAGTATCTCAATGTTTTGCCAGCAATCAACAGTGCCCTGGTGTTTGAAATTCATTCCCATTTCTTGCATGGGACCTAAGCATGCACCCAAGGACATAGATTCGATTTTTCAGCCAATTTATATGCACTGGAGCATGTGCTTGTAGTTCAAATTTGAATTACGCACATAAAATGCCTAGAATACCCAGTTAATGTATAAAGATGTCCAAACGAACCCCGAAAAATTCCAAAATTTAACACAACACTCATGTTGTTCTATGTTGACACTAGAAATTTTTTGAAAGCAATAAAAGGCAACGAATATCGTTTCGTCCCCAAAGGTGGCATGTTCCCTATAGAAACCATCACGCTTGTTCTGAGAAGCTCTGGTTTGTGAGAAGCTTATACCCAAACCTGCCCCAAATGGGACAAAAGATTTACCACGGCATGTTGACGCCGCTCCATGATAGCATGCCAAGTTTCAGGAATTTATGACGAGTTTTGGATTTACTAGAATTTAAAAACTATGTATCTCAATGTTTGTGGCAAAGTGACGGTGGCAGGGTGTTTGACATTCATTCCCATTTCTTGCATGGGACCTAAGCATGCAACCAAGGACACAGATTTGATTTTTCAACCAATTTATATGCACTGGAGCATGTGCATGTAGTTCAAATTTGAATTATGCACATAAAATGCCTAGAAAACCTAATTAATGTATAAAAATTTCCAAATGAACCCCAAAAAATTCCAAAATTTAACACAACACTCGTATTGTTCTATGTTGACACTAGAAAAAAATTGAAAACAATAAGAGGCAACGGATATCATTTCGTCCCCAAAGGTGGCACGTTCCCTACTGAAACCATCACGCTTGTTGTGAGAAGCTCTGGTTTGTGAGAAGCTTATACCCAAACCTGCCCCAAATGGGACAAAAGATTTACCACAGCATGTTGATGTCGCTCCATGATAGCATGCCAAGTTTCATGAATTTATTACGAGTTTTGGATTTACTAGAATTTAAAAACCATGTACCTCAATGTTTGCGGCAAAGTGACGGTGGCAAGGTGTTCGACATTCATTCCCATTTCTTGCATGGGACCTAAGCATGCAACCAAGGACACAGATTTGATTTTTCAACCAATTTATATGCACTCGAGCATGTGCATGTAGTTCAAATTTGTATGTACATAAAATGCCTAGAAAACACAACTAATGTATAAAAATGTCCAAACGAACCCCCAAAAATTCCAAAATATAACACAACACTCGTGTTATTCTATGTTGACACTAGAGAAAATTTTAAAACAATAAGAGGCAACAGATATCGTTTCCTCCCCAAAGGTGGCACGTTCCCTACCGAAACCATCACGCTTGTTGTGAGAAGCTCTGGTTTGTGAGAAGCTTATACCCAAACCTGCCCCAAATGGGACAAAAAAATTATCATGGCATGTTGATGCCGCTCCATGATAGCATGCCAAGTTTCATGAATTTATTACGAGTTTTGTATTTACTAGAATTTAAAAACCAGGTATCTCAATGTTTGCGTCTGAGTGACGGTGGCAGGGTGTTTGACATTCATTCCCATTTCTTGCATGGGACCTAAGCATGCAACCAAGGACATAGATTTGATTTTTCAACCAATTTATATGCACTAGAGCATGTGCATGTAGTTCAATTTTAAATTATGCACATAAAATGCCAAGAAAACCCAATTAATGTATAAAAATGTCCAAACGAACCCCGACAAATTCAAAATTTAACACAATACTCCTATTGTTCTATGTTGACACTAGAGAATTTTTTAAAGCAATAAGAGGCAACGGATACCGTTTCATCGCCAAAGGTGGCACATTCCCTACCAAAACCATCATGCTTGTTGTGAGAAGCTCTGGTTTGTGAGAAGCTTATACCCAAACCTACCCCAAATGGGACAAAAAATTTACCCCAACATGTTGATGCCGCTCCATGATAGCATGCCAGGTTTCATGAATTTCAGACAAGTTTTGGATTTACTAGAATTTAAAAACTAGGTATCTCAATGTTTGCGGCCGAGTGACGTTGGCAGGGTGTTTGACATTCATTCCCATTTATTGCATGGAACCTAACCATGCAACCAAGGACACATATTTGTTTTTTCAACCAATTTATATGCACTAGAGCATGTGCATGTTGTTCAAATTTGAATTATGCACATAAAATGCCTAGAAAACCCAATTAATGTATAAAAATGTCCAAACGAACCCCGAAAAAATCCAAAATTTAACAGAACACTCATGTTGTTCCATGTTGACACTAGAAAAAAATGAAAACAATAAGAGGCAACGGATATCGTTTTGTCCTCAAAGGTGGCTCGTTCCCTACCGAAACCATCACGCTTGTTGTGAGAAGCTCTGGTTTGTGAGAAGCTTATACCCAAACCTGCCCCAAATGGGACAAAAAAATTACCACGACACATTGATGCCGCTCCATAATAGCATGCCAAGTTTCATGAATTTCAGACAAGTTTTGGATTTACTAGAATTACAAAAGCAGGTACATCGATGTTTGCCGGAGAGCCACAGTATCGTGGTGTTCGAAATTCATCCCCATTTCTTGCATGGACATTAGCATAAACCCATGAACACATATATGATTTTACAACCCATGTTGGTGCACTGGAGCATGTGCATGTAGTTTAATTTTGAATTGTGCACCTGAAATGGCTAGAAAACCAATTTAATGTATAAAATGTCCAAACGAACCCTGAATAATTCCAATTTTTTACAACACCCATATAGTTGCATGTTCACTGCAGATAAAAGTTCTAGCAATTCAAACACCATCCATTGTCGCTGTGACCCCATCAGGTAATTCAGATCAAGATGAAAAATCAAGTAGATCCCACACAGTTTATTATCACCAACCGTGGAGATGCAGTACAAAATATCCTGGAGCACCATCGGTGTATAGTATGCCTATGGCTTACGCGAGAAGGTGCGTCGGCTACAGTCCACAGCCGGCATGTCAAGCACACTAGCTCGCTCCCCAAATATCATTTCATTGTTTTATCGCCGCCGGTTAAAGATGGGGACATGGACCTTTGTCGTGAGGGCAACTTCGGCGGCCCACTCCAGCAAGAGCGCGGTCGCAGCCGCCATGCGCGTGCTAACAAGGTGCATGAGCGCGGCCGCAATCTGCGACCGGGTGGCCAGGGCAGCCCAAACGGTCGTTGTTGCTTCTTAGGTGGCAGCAGCAACATCTGCCTCGGGGATAGCAACTAGTGAGAGCGGCACATCAGCTGTTCATTCCGTAGCGGTGGCCTTAGCCCTGATGGAGGCTGCCCATGCCTAGCTCGTGGCGGTCACCGCACAAATCGAACGAAGCTTCTCCGACAACGGTCGGCAACCCATGGGCGAAGAGTTGGCAATCGCCGAGAGCGTTCGAGCGGTCGTCTGTTCCTCTGCCGCATACCTTGCCATGACGGAGCCCGTCCAAGCCCAGATTGCGGCCGCCCACACCCAGCTCATGGCGGCCTTTTCCAAAGAGATGGCAGACACGGATGGCGAGATGCTTGCCGAGTATGGTGCGATTGCTGCCATGGAGCCCCTTCCCCAAGAGACTATCAGGCGCGAGCTGGACATGGAGGCGGCGGCGGAGATCGATGAGCACCAACTGTAGTAGTACTCTTTGTTTTGTTTAATTAAGAGTGTTGGCCTTTAATTTGTTAGAGTAATTTTTAGGTTAGCTTGCTCTGTTTAATTGCTAAACTTGCTCGATTAAGAAGTGTGGGTGTGTTGTAGTGTCCTTTGTCTACCCAAATTATGCAATGACGTGGATGACCACTGTAACCAGGGAAATTCAAACCAAAATTTTTTACATTCAAACTCATCACACACGGGTTAAGCTATCTGAATTGTTTGTGATGTTCACATATCGTACATAGTTCTGAATAAGGGACCGTGTCTAATGACACTTTGCGCGCTAGTTTTTTCGCTAAACCGATTCCAACTTTTTGGCTTCTGCTGAAATATCTACCTTCCCGCCCCCTCCCCTTACCAAAAGCCACATTTCCCCTATTTCCGCCTTCCTTTCCAAGTTGAAACCTTCACTCCTTGCTTGCAGCGCCGCCTCCTCGCTAGCGACCCTCCTTCACGCTTCTCGGCCTAGTCTATCCAGGCAGGTAATCCACATCCGACCCCCATCCTCCTCCTCCTTCCACATCCCACATGCCCCGACCACCGGTGCGACACCTTCCACCCAAATCAGTGACCCCTCCACCAAATAAGTGCCTCCCTAAGCATGGTGCATGCAGTATAGCCAGGATCTCAAGGAGCATTTGGCAACAGAGAAGCAAATCACGGCCGCACGCACGGATGAGGTCATGATGGCTGCCATTCGTTCCGACCCCTAGATCTTGAAGGAGCACCTCGCCGTTGAGGCCACCGTCGACGCCTCGCACACCGATGTCGCGGTGCGGTTAGCTGCTTTAAACGATAGTTCCTGGTGTTTTCTCGAGGCCACCCTCGGTGCCTTCGACAAAGACTACGAGGTGTTTTCTCAGCGTGCACATGCTTACCTCATCTCGAGAGCCAGCAGGTTGGTGCCCGAAGCGGCTCAGGCAACTCACCACTACGACGAGGGCACCCACGATGCGGAGGCCTCGCCCTCTTCCATGTCCAAGGAGCCAATCATTATTGATATCTCCGACAATGAGGAGTAGCTTGTCTTATTAGCTCACTATAAGGACCCATATTCAGTTTGCTAGCTACTGCCTTTCCTTAACAAATTCTAGTGAATTGTGTTATCTACTTTTACCATGCAATCTATTGCTCTAGTGTATATGTTCTATATGTCGTGCAATGTGGTGCACACTTATTAACTGTGGGTTAATTAGTTGTCTGTTTAGTTAACTATTCGGTTCAATTCTGCAAATGTGATGTTCAATTCTTCGGGGTGCAATTTTGTATTTTCTTCCATGTGAGAAATAAATCGAATTTTTCTTTACAAAATAAATGAGAAACAAGTACAATTGCTATATTTCCAAGTTTTCAAGCATACTTGGTTTGGTTAACTGTCTGGTCTTCTAGTATGTTATACAATGTGCAATGTGGTGCCGAGTTAACGTTTGGTTCATTTGTTGTGGTGTTTGGTTAACTATTTGGTTCAATTCTGCAATGCGATGTTCAATTGTTGTGGGTGCATTCTGTTATTGTATACCATGTGAGAAATAAATCGAATTTGGTTGTACTAAATACATGAGAAACAAATACAATTTCTATATTTGCAAGTTGTTAAGCATGCTTGGTTTGGTTAACTGTATGATCTTCTATTAGGAGTATGTTATATTGTGCAATGTGGTGCCCAGTTAACATTTGGTTCATTTGTTGTGGTGTTTAGTTAACTGCTTGGTTCAATTCTGCAATGCAATGTTCAATTGTTGTGGGTGCATT
>NC_041391.1:597847254-597872456 GCF_002162155.2 Triticum dicoccoides
TGGTGCCCAGTTAATGTTTGGTTCATTTGTTGTGGTGTTTAGTTAACTGCTTGGTTCAATTCTGCAATGCAATGTTCAATTGTTGTGGGTGCATTCTGTTATTGTATACCATGTGAGAAATAAATCAAATTTGGCTGTACTAAATACATGAGAAACAAATACAATTGCTATATTTCCGAGTTGTTAAGCATGCTTGGTTTGGTTAATTGTCTGATCTTCTATTAGGAGTGTGTTATATTGTGCAATGTGGTGCTTAGTTAATGTTTGGTTCATTTGTTGTGGTATTTAGTTAACTGCTTGGTTCAATTCTACAATGCGATGTCCAATTGTTGTGGGTAGAATTTTGTATTGTTGTGCATGTGAGGAATAAATCGAGTTTGGCTGGACTTAATACATGAGAAACATATACAAGTGCTATATTTCCTAGTTCTTAATCATGCTTGGTTTGGATAAATGGGTTTTCCATGTGGCTTGAATTAATCTAATGAATCTCCAATGTGCTTATTTTTCATCAACATATTTTATTGATAGCATGCGAACCCTTACTTAATCTGATGACTAACTACCTATATGTGTTGCAGGGAAACAATAGGAAGCATTGAGGTTTACAATCGAGGTTAGCACGTGCATGGTCCATTGTCTAATAGCACATTATTGTGCAATTGCAGGAACCATTCTGATATTTAGGTTTTTAACAATTTGATCTTGCACATGTAGGTCCTGCTGTCAGAGGTTTTGACCCACTGTTCGACCCTTTTTGTATATGGGGAAATGAGTTGTCCATGAATATCAGTGAAGTCAAGAAACTCAAAAAGATTGTTAGGATAAAGAAATTAGCGACAAAAAACAACAAGATCTTTGTTTGCACAATGAAGAAGACATCAGTTCACTACAGGATGGTACTAACTATTATACCTTGCCTTTTTTATTCCTTTGCCCCATTTCAAATATAGAGAAGATATTTATGCGCATCCTTGTTTTCAGGCCTTTCCAAAGCAGTTCGCTGATGATTACCTCTCAATCCGCCTGTATGGTCAGGAGGCAAGGAAGGTATTCATACAACACCCACGGTTTAATATTGAAGTGTTCCTGAAGAGGACAAAGGATGGACGGTCAATCATCCACAGGCACTGGCCTAAAGTTGCAAAGACCTTCAACATCAATGAAGGCTCAATATTTGCCTTCTGCTTCAGCAGTTTTCCAGATGAGATACATCTGTCTATGTACCGTCTATGATGCTAATTTTGAAAGGTTGTAGATGTTTCATGTGAAACTTGGTGTTGGTGCAGTTGTGTAATGGGGTAGCTGAGTGCCGAAGCTATATGATGTTGTACTCTGATGTATTTCAATTATGAATGAAATATATTGTGTGCTTAATATGAAATGTCAATTAGATTAATAAATGGATTATTAATAATAGGATAATTAGCCTACTAATTGGGTTTTTCTATTGCAAACGGTTATTGAGAAAACATTGTGGGCGATGACCTTACGCAATGCACACAGTTTCTAGGAATAAACCGTGTTGGATTAATGAACAATCACACACGACATCCTCTTGAAAACTGTTTGTGATGGACAGGCTTTGCCACACAGTTTCTTCTACGCACCGTGTGTGATGCATTCAATAAAAATTGTCAATACCGTGTGCAATGGAAACACTATCATAATCGATTTAATGGGGAAAATTGTGTGTGATGTACCTAAGAACAGAAACCTTTTCCTTGGAGCGACTGTGTGGGATGTATATACGAACGGAAACATTTAGCGGGGACTGAGTGTGTGGGATGTACTTACGACCGGAAATGATTTTTCCTGTATAATTGTATTTTTTAGCACTACTGTATGTATAACCGTATTTGATCGCCCGCAGGTCGCACAGGACCTCATTTTGCCGAGCGTGTGTGCCAGGAGAGCATATCCCCAACGTTTTATGGGTCGTGTGGGAAGGACCCCCCTATCGCCCACACTCACTTGGCGACAGTTCCAAATGCCATCACGGAAAGGCGTTAAAAACTGTTTGTATAACACCTCGCTATACTAGTGCCTGGAGATTTGTCTGTAGGAAGGTTTTTCAACACTTCATGAATTTCCTCCTGAGTAAAAGGCTTCTCAAGGTCTTGGAATACCTCAGGATCAACTCTATGCTCATACAGATCATTCAAATCAAAATGCATTGTGTGACCATTAGATTGTCCCAATCTTTGTTTAAAAGCCTCCCAAAGAATAGCTGCCTTTCCTTCATGGTCAGTAATCTCCACTTGATCTTTATTCAATAGCATAGCAATTTTGTTATGTGTGTGATTGATGGAGGCTTTAGTATGAAAAATTTGGTGTTCTCATCACCAAACGTAACACCTTTTATTTTCCCCTTTGCTTCCAATAGATCTTCTGATTATTAAGCACTATCAGCAAAACTCTTTCAACATAGACATGCAGTTCCCTTCAAACACGGAAAGATCTCTGTATTCCTCAATCATATCCCAGAGGAAAATACAAGCATTTAAATCCTCAATCTGATTTTTAAGTCATGACAAGCTCTTGGCCCACAATTTTAAAGCTCTTCTCAAATTCTTAAATTTTGCATTATTTTTCTTAGCAGGATCAGTGAAACCCACAGGTATATTCCAGGCTGCTTGAACAATGTCTTTGAAAGAGCTATGTTTTAAACAATAATTTTCAAATATGAATACCTTGGACTTGGGAATTTTTGTACCAATTTGAATCACACATGGTAGATGATCAGAGATGGGCTTGGCTAAAGGGAGAGCAGTGGTGTCAGGGTAGGAAGTCATCCAAGCTGCAGAAGTGAAAACCCAGTCTAACTTTTCAAGGAGAGGGCTTTTCTGCATGTTACTCCAGCTAAATTGCATGCTTTCAAGAGGTAGTTCCACTAGACCTAAGTTACTTATGGCCTCATTGAACAGAAGCATTTGGTTGACATCCCCTCCAGGTCTGTTTCTGTCTTCAAGTGACCTAATGAAATTGAAATCCCCCATGATGATCCACTCCACCTCATTGGGCATTTGTATAGTGCCTTCAATGACGATGTAGTATGCGGATATAGGTCTTCGGCTTTGCAAGGCGGGTTCTCCACCATACTCCGGCTTGACGATAGTCCGGCATCGGCTTCTGTGTCCAGTCTTTATGATTCCTTCATGTCGTCGCCTCGATTTCCACGCGTCTTAAGCGAATGCAAACGGTCCGTTACCTTTATATTTTAATACTTTTAGTAGGCACAGACGGCGCCTATATAACGAGGTTAGATCTTCAAAACGACATCTTACATCGCCCCAAGAGCAACAGAGCAAACCACGAGAAAAAGGAAAATCATAGCCGGTGTCCCTGGCTCCTCCTCGCGCCCTCATGGCCCTCAAGAGGGGGATTGGCAAAGTTGTTATGTATCCCATCTTCAGCTCAATCATCTCCAGACGCAAGGATATCTTCCCCCCGTGGATCTAGTCTCCGTATGGGCAGGATTAACTTCTATGCGCGATGATGCATTGGCAGAGAATTTCCCCAATCCCAGCCAAGGGGAGAGGGTGTGCTTCATCTCGTTCCTTCTAAGGGGCGTGGGATTCCCGATCCACCCCTTCCTCAGGGGTCTACTGGAATATTACGGGATCCAACTGCACAACCTCACACCAGGTTCCATTTTGCATGTTTCTGGTTTTGTCGCCCTTTGCGAATTATTTTTAGGCTGCGAGGCTCATTTTGAACTATGGAAAAAGTTCTTCCGCCTCGTCCCCTGCCACCAGGGCGGCGGGTCCATATTTGAGGTGGGCGGCGCCGCAGTATGGCGCATAGCCGGATCCGGTTACCCAATTAGGACTCCGAAGAGGGTGTCCGACGAATGGTCTTCGGAATGGTTCTATATTGAGGATGTTCCCCTTTCGGACCCTGTTCGGCGCGGGCTTCCCAAATTCCCCCGTGCTCCTTTGAAGAAACTATTTAGTTGGCGCCCCAAGTCCCCCAGACAAGAGGATAGTGCGGAAGTGATGAGATTGGTCAGCAAGGTCAGATTGCTGACCCATTCCGGACTCTCCATCGTTGAAGTCATGGCTATTGCGATAAAGCGATGTATCTAGCCCCTTTAGTCTAGAGTGGGTCCTTTATGGAACTACAACATGGAGGACGACGCGTCTCGCTATACGTGAAAGGGTCCGAATAACCAAGCCGCATTGGCTGTCATGCTTGTGGACCTTTATAAGGGAGAAGAAGAAAACTTCGCCCGTCTACATTGTCGGGACGGTTTCTCCATGTACAACCCCGTTGATTGGGTAAGTTTGGTCATTCAACACCTTTTTTATCATTGGGGTGCATTAACTGAATACTCTGGTTGCTTGAAAACAGTCATGGAGGAAGGTAGTCAAGAACATCTATTGCCCTCCTCCCCAACCAGAAGACCACGCACGTCATGAAGACCCTGATTCCATGAGGATCCGGATATATTTGTGGAATTTGAAGACGGAGTCTATTACTAGGCGAGCCTTGACGGCTCGGAAGTAGCCATCATGGCCGATTACCCCGATCTCTACCCCTTCGTTAAGGTAAGTGTTCGGAAATCAAAAAAGAGTGACATTTCCGCTCATAACTTACTCTCCGCACTGGGCCATATTTCCCAGGATCGGTGCTCAGCGTACCAAACCCAAGGTCGGGCAAGAAGAAGAAGGACGACACCCTCAATGGGTGGTCATGTGATGCGAAAGGAGGCCGGGAGCGCCACTGAGCCTGCTCCATCACCAAAAAGGTATATTCCTTATTTCATATTTGGGCGTAAAGCCAAATTATCATCTTCATCCTCCCTTTATTATCTCAGGAGAGGTATCCAGCGAACCGTGCCAAATATTCCAGCAAGCCGAGCCACAGCTAATGTGATGCCGAATTCGTCAACTAGGACGAGGGTGCATACAGGGGTGGCACCATCTCATCCGCCTCAGGAAGATTCAAATGAGATATCGGTCACTAACTCCAAGGTGGAGAGCGCGATGAATCATCGTCGCTTAAAAGAGACCATGGGTGCCCCGGTCTTTTCAAAGAAGAGTTTGCCGCTCTCAACACCATGGGAGCGTATATCCAAGCCACCTGAGATGGACTTACGGGTGTTTCTCGTCTGTTCTCAAAGGATATCCAGGTGAAAAATTTATGCAAATCTTATATATAGATATCAGTAGCCCCCGAGACTTAAAGCGGTAGGAACTAACCGATTTGAGGATCGTTTATGACCGTGGGTTCTCAAGGAGAAGAACAACGCGTTGTCCCAGGAGCTCAAGACAAGCCAGACACAGCTAAATGCTACTGTCACAGAGCTTGTAGAAATGAAGAGTGCCCCAATGACTGCGGGAAAAGATAAAAAACTAGAAGAGGAAATGAAGAAGCAGGCCGAAGAGATAAAGAGCTTAAAGGCTCAACTTTTGGAGGCACAACAGGAAACCAAAAGCTGACGAGCGGCATATTCGGTATGACTTTTGAACCATCCAAAGTATTGATATAATCATATAATATGGAATGTTATAGTTCGGTTTATACATGCATTTTGACTGGCCTCCATGAGGAGGAAGTGTCCGGGCTTCAAAATGGCGTTCTAAAAGAACTGTCAAAACTGCACGAGCGTGCCCGGAAGGCCATGAAGAATATGGCCAAAGCCTTATGGCCATCCGATGCCCCTCCAGAAAGCATGGAGGGGTTGGCAGACCTGTTCAAGGGTGCTCGGCGTCGCTTCGAGCTGTGTGATGTCTACTATGCAATTTTATTCTTGTAGACACGATTGGCCTCCAAGCACAGAGTTTTGTAGGACAGTAGAAATTTTCCCTCAAGTGGATGACCTAAGGTTTATCAATCAGTGGGAGATGTAGGATGAAGATAGGCTCTCTCAAGCAACCCTGCAATCAAATACAAGAAATCTCTTGTGTCCCCAACACACCCAATACAATGGCAAATTGTATAGGTGCACTAGTTCGGCGAAGAGATGGTGATAAAAGTGTAGTATGGATAGTAGATATGAGTTTTTGCATTGCGAACAATAAAAAACAGCAAGGTTGTAAATAGTAAATGGAGCACAAATGGTATTTCAATGATGGAAAATGAGGCCTAGGGTGCATAGTTTCACTAGTGCAATCTCTCAGCAATGCTAACATTGTTGGATCATATGATTATCCCTCAAAGTGCAATAAAGAATCACTCCCGAGTTCCTATTAGCGGAGAACAAAAGATAGAAATTGTTTGTAGGGTACGAAACCACCTCAAAGCTATTCTTTCCCATCAATCTATCCTAGAGTTCGGACTAAAATAACAGCAAGCTATTCTTTCCGATCAATCTAATCAAGAGTTTCTACTAAATTAACACCATATGATGCATATCAACCAACTCTAATGTCACCTAGATACCCCCAATGTCACCGCGAGTACCCGTGAGTTAATTATACGATATGTATCAAACAATTTTAGATTCATAATACTCAATCCACACAAAGAACTACAAGGAGACCCCAAAGTTTCTATCAGAGAAAAGATAATAAAAATGTGCATCAACCCCTATGCATAGATTACCCCAAAGTCACCTCAGGAATCCGCAAGTTGAGTGCCATAACATATATATCAAGTGAATCAAAATAATAACCCATTGTCACCATGGGTATTCATATGCAAGACATATATCATGTGTTCTCATATCTGAACATTCAATCTGACAAGAAAAAACTTCAAAGGGTAGAGACTCAATTCATCACAACAAGTGTAGAGAGGGGAGAAACATCATATGATCCATCTATGTTAACAAAGCCCATGATACATCAAGATCGTGACATCTCAAGATCGCGAGAGAGAGAAAGAGAGATTAAACACATAGCTACTAGTACAAACCCTCAGCCCCGAGGATGGACTACTCCCTCCTCATCGTGGTTGTCGTCGGGATGATGAAGATGGCCACCGGTGGTGATTCCCCCCTCCGGCAAGGTGTCGAAACGGGGTCTAGATTGGATCTCGTGGATACACAGGCCTTGTGGCGGCATAACTTCTGATCTAGGGCTGCCCCAAAGGGTTTTGGAATATTTGGGAATTTATAGGGTGAAGAGGCGGTTCAGGGGGCACCCGAGGTGGGTACAACCCACCTGGGCACACTTGGGCCCCCAGGCGCGCCCTGGTGGGTGCTGCCTCCATCGAGGCACCCCCAGGTGCTTCCTTGGCCCACTGGATGTCTTCTGGTCCATAAAAAATCCACAAGAAATTTCGCGGTGTTAGGACTCCATTTGATATTGATTTCCTGCGATGTAAAAAACAAGCAAAAAACAGCAACTGGCACTAGGCACTAGGTCAATAGGTTAGTACCAAAAAATGATATAAAGTTGCTATAAAATGATCATAAAACATCCAAGAATGATAATATAATGGCATGAATACTTCATTAATTATAGATACGTTGGAGATGTATCACTGTGGAAGATGTCCGCATGCCGTGAAGGTACACGAGAGGCATGGGCCATGGTGAAGACACGCTACACCGGACTCGATTTGAATCATATGGCCCGAGTTGGACCTCAAGGACCTGATGGGAAGGAAATTCCTATAAGCTTGGTATATGACCAAGTAATGATAGCGGTGAAATATTCGCAACAAGATTGTAAGATAGATAGCCTATTAGATGGCATAGAAAGAGAGTAGGCATTCAATTCTATGTATCAATGTACTTTATGACCAAACTTATCTCCTGCCGAACTTATAAATTTTTTGTCATCGCAGACCTTCGCCTTTCGCCTCCAAACCAAGAAGTTGGAGTGTTTCCATATATTGTGTTTAACTATGAAACATTTAGTATCTTCGGAAACTAGTCAATCTGGTCATATTGCTCGAACAGACAAAATGTGTTTGGGGAGTTATGTTATATTACTATTTAACGTAAGAAACATCTTCCAAGAAAAATAGTTCCGTTAGGGGTTCCTTTCCTTGGGTTAGCTTGCTAAATGATGCACGCCTAGGCTCGTATCTGAAGTACAGGCAACCAATTCCGTAGTTGTTCCAAAAAAATAGTCTGTTGTATACATGCCAACCAACTATTCCCTTAAGAATGCTAGCTTTTGGCTTCACCCATCTGAGGTACAGGTCTGGATAACCCGGTTGTAACAATCACAGAGGTACTCACTTTACACCCTAGCCGAACAATCAGGAACATAGGGTATAAACACAGGAGCAAGGCAACCCAGCTTGGCAAAAACTTTAAGTCATAGAGGTGCATAAATTGGCAGAAGCAACAACCATCATGGACAAAGGAAGATTTTAAGCTTTCAATGAAATGCTTCGTTTAAAGAAGCCCCCATGTATGGTGGGGTGTATACATTTAAAGATGTGTACCCCGAATAATGCGGTTGATACGAACATACATTTGAGAAGAAAAGGAAAAAATCAAAAAGGGAGATAAAAAGGATAAAAACCTAGTTAAAATGAAACCTAAGGAGGCCGAACTATGCGTAGAATCTTCGGTGTCGGGCAGCGTTCCATGGGTTCGGCTCAAGGTGATTATCCGCTGCATTGCGAAGGCGATAGGCTCCTCTAGTAAGGACTTCATCTATGATGAAGGGGCCCTCTCATTTGGGTTTGAGCTTGTCCTTTTTCTTTTGCGGGAGGCATAAAACAAGTTCTCCGACATTGTATGTCTTAGCCAACACTTCTCTACTTTGGTAACACCTGACATGTTGTTGATAAAATGCGGAACGAGCTTTAGCAACATCGCGCTCCTCTTCGAGTCCGTCTAGGTCATCCTGCCGATCTAGTTTGGCTTCTCTCTCTTCGTACATGCGCACTCTAGGTGAGTCATGAATAATGTCGCAGGGAAATATAGCATCTGCGCCGTACACCATAAAGAAGGGTGTGTATCGGTCGTTCGATTGGGCGTGGTCCGGAGTCCCCAGAGTATGGAATCGAGTTCCTCAACCCAGTGCTTATCTGATTCTCGTAAAGAGTGCACTAGTCTGGGCTTAATGCCACTCATGATCAGACCATTGGCCCTTTCTACTTGGCCATTTGTTTGAGGGTGGTGTACGGATGCGTAGTCGAGTTTAATGCCCAACTTAGTGCACCAAGTTTTCACCTCATCAGCTGTGAAGTTGGAGCCATTATCAGTGGTGATACTATGTGGGACACCGCAGCGGTGGACTACGCTGGATATAAAGTCAATCACTCGCCCTGCCTCAGCTGTTTTTACCGGTTTGGCCTCTATCCACTTAGTGAATTTATCTACCATTACCAGCAAGTATTTGTTTTTGTGGCTTCCCCCTTTAAGGGGTCCAACCACATCAAGCCCCCAAAACACAAAGGGCCAAGTAATGGGGATTGTTCTTAATGCGGTGGGAGTCATGTGGCTTTGATTGGCGAGAAGCTGACAGCCCACGCAACGTTGGCCAAGGGCTTGAGCATCTACTCGAGCCGTAGGCCAGAAAAAACTTGTCCCGAACGCCTTGCTTACGAGGGCTCGAGCTGTGGCGTGATGACTGTCGAGACCAGCATGTATTTCTGCCAAGAGCTGCCATCCCTCCTCTTCGGAGATACACCTTTGAAGGACTCCGGTAGAACTTCTTTTGTACAGTTCACCCTCATGCACTTTAAAGGCTTTAGAGCGCCGAACTATGCACCGAGCTTCATTTTGATCGTCGAGAAGCTCCTGCCTATTAAGGTAGGCCAGGAATGGCTCGTTCCAGGGAGCGATAACCACCATGATATCATCAGAAGAGGGTATTATCTCAATATCCGGACCCCCGACGGTGTTTGCATTGTGTTTGGCAACTCGGGGTGCGATCAGGTCTGTATTGCCTTCTCTGCTCTCACCCTGCCACACTACGGATGGCTTAAAGAGCCTTTTCACAAAGGTGTTAGGTGGCACAGGGTCACGCTTAGCACCCATACGAGCGAGGATGTCAGTTGCCTGATTACTCTCTCGAGCAACATGATGAAACTCAAGTCCTTCGAACCGAGCTGATATTTTTAATATGGCATTTCAATATGCCGCCATTTTTGGGTCCTTTGCATCAAACTCTCCATTGACCTGGGATATTGCGAGGTTGGAATCACCGCGCACCTCCGGGCGTTGTATAAACATGTAGACAGCCATGCGAAGACCATGTAGCAGCGCCTCATATTCGACTGCATTGTTGGAGTTTGTATACATAATTTGTAGTACATAGCGGACTATGTCCCCAGTAGGAGATGTTAGGATGATGCCAGCCCCAGTCCGGCCAGCATTTTAGAGCCGGGAAAGTACATAATCCGGTTGGAGTATGAGCTATACTCTTTAGGGAGTTCGACTTCCGTCCATTCAGCAACAAAGTCGGCCAACACCTGGGATTTAATAGCCCGGCGTGGCTTATATACTATTTCAAACGGTAAAAGCTCGATGGCCCATTTGGCTATGCAGCCAGTGGCGTCCCTGTTATTGATAATGTCATTGAGTAGTACTTCAGATGCCACTGTGATCGAACACTCTTGAAAGTAGTGTCGCAGTTTACGGGATGCCATGAAGACTATGTAGGCTATCTTCTGATAGTGGGGTGTCACGCCCAATATGCGATACTATCCTAAAGAGACTTGAAGGTCCCACCAAGGATAGAACCGCATATTGAAACGCTTTTGCAAGGTGGATATCATTACATCAACATTACATAAATAGATGGGGATACATACAAAAGGCATACAATGCCACATGAATACAACATCACAATACATAAGAGCAACATCCGACTACGGATGAACCACAAACAGGAACTCAAACGACATCCACCCTGCTAGCCCAGGTTGCCGACCTGGAACCTATCCCCTGAACAAAGAAGAAGCAGAAGAAGAACTCCAACACAAGCAAACATCGCTCTCGCGTCATCATCATAGCATAACCTGTACCTGCAACTGTTGTTGTAGTAATCTGTGAGCCACGAGGACTCAGCAATCCCATTACCATGGGTATCAAGACTAGCAAAGCTTAAAGGGAAGGGAAGGGGTAAAGTGGTGAGGTTGCAGTAGCGCCTAAGCATGATATGGTGGCTAACATATGCAAATAAGAGCGAGAAGAGAACAAACGGAATGGTCGTGAAGCTAGCAATGATCAAGAAGTGATCCTGAACTCCTATTTACGTCAAACATAACCCAAAACTGTGTTCACTTTCCAGACTCCGCCGAAAAGAGACCATCACGGCTACACACGCGGTTGATGCCTTTTAATTCGGATCTGGTGTAAAGTTATCTACAACCGGACATTAACAAATTCCCATCTGCCCATAACCGCGGGCACGGCTTTCGAAAGTTTAAACCCTGCAGGGGTGTCCCAACTTAGCCCATGATAAGCTCTCGCGGTCAACGGAGGATATTCCTTCTCCTAGGAAGAACCGATCAGACTCGGAATCCCAGTTACAAGACATTTCGACAATGGTAAAACAAGACCAGCAAAGCTGCCCGGATGTGCCGACAAATCCCGATAGGAGCTGCACATATCTCATTCTCAGGGCACACCGGATGAGCAAGACGACGGGTTGGCATAGACCCTGGTTGCCCAGGGGGCGCCGAACATCGCTCGGTTTGGACCAACACTTAGACAAGCATTGGCCCAGGGGGGCTAAAATAAAGATGACCCTCGGGCTCCGGAAACCCAAGGGAAAAAGGGCTAGGTGAGGCAAATGGTAAAACCAAGGTTGGGCCTTGCTGGAGGAGTTTTATTCAAAGCGAATTGTCAAGGGGGTCCCATAAATCACCCAACCGCGTAAGGAACGCAAAATCCGGGAACATAACACCGGTATGATGGAAACTAGGGCGGCAAGAGTGGAACAAAACACCAGGCATAAGGCCGAGTCTTCTGCCCTTTACCAAGTATATAGATGCATTAATTAAATAAGAGATATTGTGATATCCCAACATAATCCTGTCCGTCAAGGAGAAATCTTCAACTTCACCTACAACTAACAACGCTATAAGAGGGGCTGAGCAAAAGCGGTAACATAGCCAAGCAATGGTTTGCTAGGAAGGGTGAAAAGGTTAGAGGCTGACATGGCAAATTGGGAGGCTTGAAGAACAAGTGATAGGTAGCGCAGCATAGCGATAGAATGAAGCAACTAGCATAGCAATGATAGTAGTGAGATCCAAGGTGACGCTCATCTTGCTTGAAATCCCGCAAGGAAGAAGAACGAGTCCATGAAGAAGATGAAGCCACGAAGACGAACCAAGCGTAGACGAACGAGTCCTCACGATCACAACGAAACGGGAACTATTGAGAGGAAGCACACAACATGGTAAACACACCACACATAATAGGAGACAGAAAGGGGGACGCTGGAGGACATAGGAGTGCCGGATCGCAAAACGGACAACAGGGAAAAGGCTTGGATGCATGAGATGAACATGTATGGAAAATGAGATGCACATGATGACATGATAAAATGCAACACGCAAGCAAATGACATGGCAACGACGGTGAATAACTGGCAGACACCTGGCGCATCGAATCCGGGGCGTTACAACACTCCTCCACTAACAAGAGATCTCATCCTGAGATCTTAGGACCGAGACAGAAGGGAAAAGGGATGATGTGAAACAAGAACTCAAGAGAAGAAGCAAATAATCGAGAGCACTCGAGAAGAAGAGAGGAACGACTAGAATGACGAGAATCAAAAGCTCACAGAATCAGATAGACTATGAAACCACTCCGGTTAGAACGAGATAAGAAACGAATAAGACTGAAAGGATTTAGGCAGCACTCCGGCTGAAACCTGGAGGAATAGAACACGAGCTTGAGAGGATGGAATGATACTTGATGAAGACATGACACAAAACCTCCGGAAAGAATTGAAAGAGTTGAATGAAAAGAACAGAGAAAAAAAATGACAACTTGTGCCACGAATGAAATTGAAAGCATCTTTAGAAGGAAGGTTTAAACGGAGTTGTTGAGAAAAATCAACAACGAAAAGAATAAGCTTGTTGTGGTCTTATAGGTAACATCTCAAGATCATAAGGTGATAACCAGCGACAAACGGAAATGATTGGATAGTTGAGAAGAACGAAGAAATGCAAAACTCCACTTCAAAAGAATACGGAGAATTAATTACACTTCGAGACGCAAGAAGGAAGATAATACAACTCCTTGAACAAGAATCTTGATGAACACTTGAAGAATGAATTAAATCCTGACGAACCACCATAAGAACTCCAGTAACAAAAGAATGACGAGATAAAATTGAAGGATGAAAGAATAAGATTAAAGCCTTGCGATGATTCAGGTGGAGCTTCAAGACGAGATCACCGAGAAAACTTGGAACTCCGGAAATAAGGATGAACAACACATAACTGAGAAATTGGTAACACGAACAAACTCCGGTAGAAAAGAATTAGACACTTGGATAAAACAAGAATAAGAATTATGTTATGCGTATCCTCCATCAATTAAATTGATGAGAAGCAGTGGATTGCATAGAACTTATCCGCGTTGAAAAGGATTAAGGGGGGATATAGCACAAAACTTGAGAAAGTCTTCATGAACCACCGGTAGGATGGAAAGAACAAATGGATTGAATGATAATCAAGGAAAAAGAATCTTGAACGAACCACCGTAAGAATTTGGAAATGACTGATGAAAGAGACTGAATCACCGGGAAGAATTAGAAGAACAAATATGCTAGAGGGGATTTAGATGCAAAAGAACAAAGAGATCCTGAGCTGATTAAGGAACACTTGAACAAAGCACCAGAATAATTGGATAACAGAAACTGAAATGTGAGGAAGAAGAATTCTTCTGGAATGATGGCCTCTGGTGAAAAGAAACAGAAATCAATTCCTGAAATACTCCGGATGGTTAAGAAAATAAATATCTGACACATGGAATAATTCGATACGATAACAAGAAGATGGAACCCCGAATCTTCGGGAGAACGAGCAAGATTTAGAGGAAAAACTCTTCTTCGGTCTTCAAATGACGACGAGAAACACCACCAAAATTACTGTGGTACTCCGGTAGAATGAAAAAGAGGAAGGGTTGAACCAAAGATGAAAAGAATTTGAAAGCGATCTTGGAGATGGCATCTGACTGATGAAATCCCTTCTTACGTCACACTTAATAGGAATTTGAGAATAACTCCGGGAGGATTAGAAGAGTCGGGTAAGATCCTGGGAAAAAACCTGTGGGTTAGGGCCCACTAAAGAGAAAAACACCGTTGGAAAGGGATTGTTGAAGAGATAGATGATGCACCAGAACAATTGAAATATTTGAATGAGGTGACAAGCTTGAATTAATTGGAACACAGACGAATCTCCTGAGATGCCTTCCGAACTCCAGAATGATTGAATGGCGAGAGGCAAACGAGCAAGGAGAACACTTGATCCAAGGAAAAGAATGTGATCAACCCGAAAAACTTGAATTGAATCCACCGGAAAGAAAAAGAGATGAAGAATGTCAAATGAGATGAGAATTCACCGGTTGAAATAATTGAGGGAAGACTGAAGAGGCTCCGTACGAATGAAATTGATGCTCGAAACAGACTCAGGCTCCGGGAAGAAGAGGGTGGGAGGGCGGGAAAAACAAATGCAACTTGGAAGGGGGAACCAACGAATATCTTGAAGAGAAAACACTGGTTGAAACCATTGAGGAAACAAGGCAAAGACTTCGCACGAGTAGGAAGGATACTCAATTATGGACTCCAGCTCCGAGAAGAAAAGGGGTGGGCGGGTGGGAAAAGAAGACAACTTAGGACGGGGAAAACCTCATCGCTGAGAAAGAACTGAGGATTGAACTTGGCAACAATGAAGAGGCTCGAGTCAACTTGACGAGAAATGCACCGGATGAAAAGAGCTGAGGAACAACAATCAGAAAATCAACTGCGTGATCCTAAAGAAAAATTTGAAGGGGAAGAGGAGTAATTCAAAACACCTACGTCAAGATTCCTCACCAGAGTGACAAAGGGGCTGAGCAGTAAAAAGAATTCCTACTCTCTGATATAACTAGACTCCAAAATCAGTTTACTTCTAGACTCGACAACGGCCAAACTACACGATCAATCAAGGGGGCTCCTAGGGTCGGTCGAGGCTCTGATACCAACTTGTCACGCCCAATATGCGATACTATCCTAAAGAGACTCGAAGGTCCCACCAAGGATAGAACCGCATATTGAAACGCTTTTGCAAGGTGGATATCATTACATCAACATTACATAAATAGATGGGGATACATACGAAAGGCATACAATGCCACATGAATACAACATCACAATACATAAGAGCAACATCCGACTACGGATGAACCACAAACAGGAACTCAAACGACATCCACCCTGCTAGCCCAGGTTGCCGACCTGGAACCTATCCCCTGAACAAAGAAGAAGCAGAAGAAGAACTCCAACACAAGCAAACATCGCTCTCGCGTCATGATCATCGCATAACCTATACCTACAACTGTTGTTGTAGTAATCTGTGAGCCACGAGGACCCAGCAATCCTATTACCATGGGTATCAAGACTAGCAAAGCTTAAAGGGAAGGGAAGGGGTAAAGTGGTGAGGTTGCAGCAGCGCCTAAGCATGATATGGTGGCTAACATATGCAAATAAGAGCGAGAAGAGAACAAACGGAACGGTCGTAAAGGTAGGAATGATTAAGAAGTGATCCTGAACCCCTACTTAAGTCAAACATAACCCAAAACCGTGTTCACTTTCCGGACTCTGCCGAAAAGAGACCATCATGGCTACACACGCGGTTGATGCGTTTTAATTCGGATCTGGTGTCAAGTTATCTACAACCGGACATTAACAAATTCCCATCTGCCCATAACCGCGGGCATGGCTTTCGAAAGTTTAAACCCTGCAGGGGTGTCCCAACTTAGCCCATGATAAGCTCTCGTGGTCAACAAAGGATATTCCTTCTCCCAGGAAGACCCGATCAGACTCGAAATCCCAGTTACAAGACATTTCGACAATGGTAAAACAAGACCAGCAAAGCCGCCCGGATGTGCCGACAAATCCCAATAGGAGCTGCACATATCTCGTTCTCAGGGCACACCGGATAGGCAAGACGACGGGTTGGCATAGACCCTGGTTGCCCAGGGGCGCCGGACATCGCTCGGTTTGGACCAACACTTAGACAAGCATTGGCCCGGGGGGGCTAAAATAAAGATGACCCTCGGGCTCCGGAAACCCAATGGAAAAAGGGCTAGGTGAGGCAAATGGTAAAACCAAGGTTGGGCCTTGCTGGAGGAGTTTTATTCAAAGCGAACTGTCAAGGGGGTCCCATAAATCACCCAACCGCGTAAGGAATGCAAAATCCGGGAACATAACACCGGTATGACGGAAACTAGGGTTGCAAGAGTGGAACAAAACACCAGGCATAAGGCCGAGTCTTCCACCCTTTACAAAGTATATAGATGCATTAATTAAATAAGAGATATTGTGATATCCCAACATAATCCTGTCCGTCAAGGAGCAATTTTCAACTTCACCTGCAACTAACAACGCTATAAGAGAGGCTGAGCAAAAGCGGTAACATAGCCAAGCAATGGTTTGCTAGGAAGGTGAAAAGGTTAGAGGCTGGAATGGCAATTTGGGAGGCTTGAAGAACAAGTGATAGGTAGCGCAGCATAGCGATAGAACGAAGCAACTAGCATAGCAATGATAGTAGTGAGATCCAAGGTGACGATCATCTTGCTTGAAATCCTGCAAGGAAGAAGAACGAGTCCATGAAGAAGATGAAGCCACGAAGACGAACCAAGTGTAGACGGACGAATGCTCACGATCGCAACGAAACGAGAACTATCAAGAAGAAGCACACAACATGGTAAACACACCACACATAACAGGAGACAGAAAGGGGGACGCCGGAGGACATAGGAGTGCCGGATCACAAAACGGACAACGGGGAAAAGGCTTGGATGCATGAGACAAACATGTATGCAAAATGAGATGCACATGATGACATGATAAAATGCAACACGCAAGCAAATGACATGGCAACGACGGCGATAACCCTTAGCGACAAGTCGAGCTTTATAGATGGTGACATTTCCATCCGCGTCCGTCTTCTTCTTAAAGATCCATTTGTTTTCTATCGCTCGTCGATCATCAGTCAAAGTCCATACTTTGTTTTCATACATGGATTCTATCTCGGATTTCATGGCTTCTAGCCATTTGTTGGAATCTGGGCCCGCCATCGCTTCTTCATAGTTCGAAGGTTCACCGTTGTCTAACAACATGATTTCCAGGACAGGGTTGCCGTACCACTCTGGTGCGGAACGTGTCCTTGTGGACCTACGAAGTTCAGTAGCAACTTGATTTGAAGTACCTTGATCATTATTTTCCTCTTCAGTTGGTGTAGGCATCACAGGAACATTTTTCTGAGCTGCACTACCATCCTGTTCAAGAGGTAGTACTTCATCGAGTTCTACTTTCCTCCCACTTACTTCTTTCGAGAGAAACTCTTTTTCCAGAAAGGATCCGTTCTTGGCAACAAAGATCTTGCCCTCGGATCTTAAGTAGAAGGTATACCCAATGGTTTCCTTAGGGTATCCTATGAAGACGCATTTTTCTGACTTGGGTTTGAGCTTTTCAGGTTGAAGTTTCTTGACATAAGCATCGCATCCCCAAACTTTTAGAAATGACAGCTTAGGTTTCTTCCCAAACCATAATTCATACGGTGTCGTCTCAACGGATTTAGACGGTGCCCTATTTAAAGTGAATGTAGCTGTCTCTAGAGCGTATCCCCAAAATGATAGTGGTAAATCGGTAAGAGACATCATAGATCGCACCATATCCAATAGAGTGCGATTACGACGTTCGGACACACTGTTTCGCTGAGGTGTTCCAGGCGGTGTGAGTTGTGAAACGATTCCACATTTTCTTAAGTGTGTACCAAATTCGTGACTTAAATATTCTCCTCCACGATCCGATCGTAAGAATTTTATCTTTCGGTCACGTTGATTCTCTACTTCATTCTGAAATTCCTTGAACTTATCAAAGGTCTCAGACTTGTGTTTCATCAAGTAGACATACCCATATCTACTCAAGTCATCTGTGAGAGTGAGAACATAACGATATCCTCCGCGAGCCTCAACACTCATTGGACCTCACACATCGGTATGTATGATTTCCAACAAGTTGGTTGCTCGCTCCATTGTTCCGGAGAATGGAGTCTTAGTCATTTTGCCCATGAGGCATGGTTCGCATGTGTCAAATGATTCATAATCGAGAGACTCTAAAATTCCATCAGCATGGAGCTTCTTCATGCGCTTGACACCAATGTGACCAAGGTGGCAGTGCCACAAGTATGTGGGACTGTCGTTATCAACTTTACATCTTTTGGTATTCACGCTATGAATATGTGTAACACTACGTTCGAGATTCATTAAGAATAAACCATTGACCATCGGGGCATGACCATAAAACATATCTCTCATATAAATAGAACAACCATTATTCTCGGATTTAAATGAGTAGCCATCTCGTATTAAACGAGATCCAGATACAATGTTCATGCTCAAACTTGGCACCAAATAACAATTATTGAGGTTCAAAACTAATCCCGTAGGTAAATGTAGAGGTAGCGTGCCGACGGCGATCACATCGACTCTGGAACCATTCCCGACGCGCATCGTCACCTCGTCCTTTGCCAGTCTCCGCTTATTCCGCAGCTCCTGCTGTGAGTTACAAATATGAGCAACGGCACCGGTATCAAATACCCAGGAGTTACTACGAGTACTGGTAAGGTACACATCAATTACATGTATATCAAATATACCTTTGGTGTTGCCGGCCTTCTTATCCGCTAAGTATTTGGGGCAGTTCCACTTCCAGTGACCCTTCTCCTTGCAATAAAAGCACTCAGTCTCAGGCTTGGGTCCATTCTTTGACTTCTTCCCGGCAACTGGCTTACCGGGCGCGGCAACATCTTTGCCGTCCTTCTTGAAGTTCTTCTTACCCTTGCCCTTCTTGAACTTAGTGGTCTTATTGACCATCAACACTTGATGTTCTTTCTTGATTTCAACCTCTGCCGACTTCAGCATTGAAAATACTTCAGGAATGGTCTTCACCATCCCCTGCATATTATAGTTCATCACAAAGCTCTTGTAGCTTGGTGGGAGCGACTGAAGGATTCTGTCAATGACCGCCTCATCCGGGAGGTTAATGTCCAGCTGGGACAGGCGGCTATGCAACCCATACATTTTGAGTATATGCTCACTGACAGAACTGTTTCCTCCATCTTACAACTATAGAACTTGTCGGAGACTTCATATCTCTCGACCCGGGCATGAGCTTGGAAAACTAGTTTCAGCTCCTCGAACATCTCATATGCTCCGTGTTGCTCAAAACGCTTTTGGAGCCCCGGTTCTAAGCTGTAAAGCATGCCGCACTGAACGAGGGAATAATCATCAGCACGTGTCTGTCAAACATTCAAATCGTCTTGCAGTGCTGGGAGAATAGGTGGGTCACCTAACGGTGCTTCAAGGACATATGCTTTCTTGGCAGCTATGAGGATGATCCTAAGGTTCCGGACCCAGTCCGTATAGTTGCTGCCATCATCTTTCAGCTTGGTTTTCTCTAGGAACACGTTGAAGTTCATGTTGACATGAGCGTTGGCCATTTGATCTACAAGACATATTTTGCAAAGATTTTAGACTAAGTTCATGATAATTAAGTTCATCCAATCAAATTATTTAATGAACTCCCACTCAGATTTGACATCCCCTTAGTCATCTAAGTGTTACACGATCCGAGTTGACTAGGCCGTGTCCGATCATCACGTGAGAAGGACTAGTCATCGTCGGTGAACATTCTCATGTTGATCGTATCTTCCATACGACTCGTGTTCGACCTTTCGGTCTCCGTGTTCCGAGGCCATGTCTGTACATGCTAGGCTCGTCAAGTTAACCCTAAGTGTTTTGCATGTGTAAAACTGTCTTACACCCGTTGTATGTGAACGTAAGGATCTATCACACCCGATCATCACGTGGTGCTTCAAAACGACGAACTTTAGCAACGGTGCACAGTTAGGGGAGAACACTTCTTGAAATTTTTGCAAGGGATCATCTTATTTACTACCGTCGTTCTAAGTAAACAAGATGCATAAAACATAATAAGCATCACATGCAATTATATAAAGTAGTGACATGATATGGCCAATATCATATAGCTCCTTTGATCTTCATCTTCGGGGCTCCATGATCATCTTGTCACCGGCATGACACCATGATCTCCATCATCATGATCGCCATCATCGTGTCTTCATGAAGTTGTCACGCCAACGACTACTTCTACTTCTATGACTAACGCGTTTAGTAATAAAGTAAAGTAGTTTACATGGCGTTCTTCAATGACACGCAGGTCATAGAAAAATAAAGACAACTCCTATCGCTCCTGCCGGTTGTCATACTCATCGACATGCAAGTCGTGATTCCTATTACAAGAACATGATCTCATACATCACAATATATCATTCATCATTCATCACAACTTCTGGCCATATCACATCACATGACAATTGCTGCAAAAACAAGTTAGACGTCCTCTAATTGTTGTTGCATCTTTTACGTGGCTGCAATTGGGTTCTAGCAAGAACGTTTTCTTACCTACGAATAACCACAACGTGATTTTGTCAACTTCTATTTACCCTTCATAAGGACCCTTTTCATCGAATCCGCTCCAACTAAAGTGGGAGAGACAGACACCTGCCAGCCACCTTATGCAACTAGTGCATGTTAGTCGGTGGAACCGGTCTCACGTAAGCGTATGTGTAAGGTTGGTCCGGGCCGCTTCATCCCACAATACCGCTGAAGCAAGATAAGACTAGTAGAGGCAAGCAAGTTGACAATATCTACGCCCACAACAATATTGTGTTCTACTCGTGCAATAGAGAACTACGCATAGACCTAGCTCATGATGCCACTGTTGGGGAACGTTGCAGAAAATTAAAAATTTTCCTACGGTTTCACCAAGATCCATCTATGAGTTCATCTAAGCAACGAGTCATGGGAGAGAGATTGCATCTACATACCACTTGTAGATCGCGAGCGGAAGCGTTCAATGGAACGGGGTTGAGGGAGTCGTACTCGCCGTGATTCAGATCACCGATGACCTAGTGCCGAACGGACAGCACCTCCGCGTTCAACACACGTACGGAGCGGCTGACGTCTCCTCCTTCTTGATCCAGCAAGGGGGAAGGAGAGGTTGATGATGATGGCTCCAGCAGCAGCACAACGGCGTGGTGGTGGTGGAACAGCAGCACTCCGGCAGGGCTTCGCCAAGCACGCGACGGAGGAGGAAGAGGTGTAGCAGGGGGAGGGGGCGCCAGGACTTCAGGGTGCGGCTGCCCCTCTCCCCCCCTCCCTTTATATAGGCCCCCAAGGGGGGGCGCCGGCCCTGGGAGATTCAATCTCCCAAGGGGGCGGCGGCCAAGGGGGGAGGAGTGCCCCCCAAGGCATGTGGTGTGCCCCCCCCCCACTGTAGGGTTTCAACCCTCGGCGCAGGGGGTGGGCCTAGGGGGGCGCACCAGCACACTATGGGCTGGCTCCCCTCCCACTTCAGCCCATGGGGCCCTCCGGGATGGGTGGCCCCACCCGGTGGGCCCGCGGGACCATTCCGGTGGTCCCGGTACAATATCGGGTGACCCCGAAACTTTCCCGATGGCCGAAATACCACTTCCTATATATAATTCTTTACCTCCGGACCATTTCGAAACTCCTCGTGACATCCGGGATCTCATCCGGGACTCTGAACAACATTCGGTATACTGCATACTCATATTCATACAACCCTAGCGTCACCGAACCTTAAGTGTGTAGACCCTACGGGTTCGGGAGACACGTAGACATGACCGAGACGGCTCTCGGGCAATAACCAACAGCGGGATCTGGATACCCATGTTGGCTCCCACATGCTCCTCGATGATCTCATCGGATGAACCATGATGTCGAGGATTCGAACAACCCCGTATACAATTCCCTTTGTCATTCGGTACGTTACATGCCCGAGACTCGATCGTCGGTATCCCAATACCTCGTTCAGTCTCGTTACCGGCAAGTCACTTTACTCGTACTGTAATGCATGATCCCGTGACCAAACACTTGGTCATTTTGAGCTCATCATGATGATGCATTACCGAGTGGGCCCAGAGATACCTCTCCGTCATACGGAGTGACAAATCCCAGTCTTGATCCGTGTCAACCCAACAGACACTTCCGGAGATACCTGTAGTGCACCTTTATAGTCACCCAGTTACGTTGTGACGTTTGGTACACCCAAAGCACTCCTACGGTATCCGGGAGTTACACGATCTCATGGTCTAAGGAAGAGATACTTGACATTGAAAAAGCTCTAGCAAAACGAACTACACGATCTTGTGCTATGCTTAGGATTGGGTCTTGTCCATCACATCATTCTCCTAATGATGTGATCCCGTTGTCAATGACATCTAATGTCCATAGTCAGGAAACCATGACTATCTGTTGACCAACGAGCTAGTCAACTAGAGGCTCACTAGGGACATGTTATGGTCTATGTATTCACACGTGTATTATGATTTCCAGATAATACAATTATAGCATGAATAAAAGACAATTATCATGAACAAGGAAATATAATAATAATGCTTTTATTATTGCCTCTAGGGCATATTTCCAACACGAGGTGGGCTTGGGAACCCTGCACACATCGTTTGGGGCCGTGAGCGACACCCCGGCCGGATCTCCTTGCGGATGGAACCCGAATAGGTGATAAACATGGACAAGAGACTTGTGTGGTTAGTCAGGTCGTGGCCGACACCCTCGCTGGGGCTTCCGCTTGAAGGTTGCCGAGTACATGTCGTGTAAACGGCGGTAAGTGGTGAGAGCGTGTGTGAAGAAGTACACCCCTGCAGGGTTAATATGATCTATTCGAATAGCCGTGTCTACGGTAAAGGACTTCTGGGTTGCATGTACAGTTCATAGACAAGTGAAAGTGGATACTCTAAAATACGCAAGATAAGCGTGAGTGCTATGGATGGAGTTCTCGTAGGGAGACAGGAGCGGATCCATAGTGGTGTATTGATATGGTGAATATGTGGACTCGTGTGCGCCACCTCAAAAGAGTTACTTGCAGTCGTAGTTTAGGATAGCCACTGAGTCAAAGCTGGCTTGCTGCAGTTAAACCCCACCATCCCCTTGTTGATAATGATGCATATGTAGTTAGATCTGATGTAAGTCTTGCTGGGTACATTTGTACTCACGTTGCTTAATTTATGTTTTTGTAGGGAGACTTCAGTCTCGCTAGTAGTACCGCATGGACTTCGACGTTTAGCTTGTTACCTCAGCTACGATCTTGAGCCTTCGGCAGGATCTAGTAGTTAGTCAGGCTTCTCAGCCTTTTTCATTTGTAGATGTCTGTACTCAGACATGTTAAGCTTCCGCTTGTGCTTGACTTGTTTGCTCTGAATGTTGGGTCATGAGACCCATGTTTGTAATATCTCGCTCCTCGGAGCCTATTGAATAAAATACTTGAGTTGTAGAGTCATGTTGTGATGCCATGTTGTATTTGCACATATCGAGCATATTGTGTGTATGTTATTGAAATGCTTGGTATGTGTGGGATCTGACTATCTAGTTGTTTATCCTTAGTAGCCTCTCTTATAGGGAAATGTCTCCTAGTGCTTCCACTGAGCCATGGTAGCTTGCTACTGCTCCGGAACACTTAGGCTGGCCGGCATGTGTTCTTCTTCGTTCATGTGTCTGTCCCTTCGGGGAAATGTCACGCGATGAATACCGGAGTCATGTTAGCCCGCTACAGCCCGATTCACCGGAGTCCTGTTAGCCCAGTGCTACAGCCTGGATTCACTCGCTGATGACCGACACGTTCGATGCTGGGTCATGGATGCCTGTCCCTGTAAGTATGTGCCACTTTGGGTTTACGACTAGCCATGTCAGCCCGGGCTCCTTATCATATGGATGCTAGCGACACTGTCATATACGTGTGCCAAAAGGCGCAAACGGTCCCGGGCATAGGTAAGGCGACACCCGTGGGGATACCGTGCGTGAGGCCGCAAAGTGATATGAGGTGTTACATGCTAGATCGATGTGGCATTGAGTCGGGGTCCTGACAGCTAAATGCACATGCATTGCTATGGAGAAAAAAAATATCATCACCGAAATGCAACTTTCTCATATCCTAATTAATACAATGCACCTTGTTCCACCATGAACTATCTTTTCACTCAAAAACCAACAAAACCTACTTTAGTGTTACAATCAAATGGCATCAAAGTACTAATAAAATAGTCGTCCTTCATATATACTTTCTTATGCATTGTCGGTGCACAATATATGATAAAAAAGACAACATTATTGAACTCCTTGTGCATATCTGAGTCAAAAGATGGAACCACGGTAAATGTCCAGTTTAAGGGCAAAGAAGATACATAATTTAGTTCACCGCATATCTGCATGAAAAGAATAGTCAGGGTTAAACTGTACAAAACATTGCATCGCAGCTTCTGTAGTTATGCCCACTGTGATAGTTTCTCTAACAAAAAAATGAAGAGCAACTTTTCTGGAAAGTCTACGTAGGGGCTACATGTACTCTCAACACAGTATATTCCCTGGGCTTCCTTCATCTTCACACAACTCATCAACTTCATATTTTTCTCTATATAGCTTACAAAAAGAATTAGTTTAGCAATATTCTGACTTCGGTCTAGAGCACCAACTTCCCTCTTTGCTGAAAATTTGAGAACGACCAAATAACATTAGAATAAGTTATTTTAAATTACCAAAAAAAATAGAGATAGGGTGTGTGATGTGATTTGTGACTAAGAGGCATTGAAAAGCATTTTTGCATGCTCAAGGCGGACATGAAAAGTTCAGCAAACAACATATGGAAAGAACAACAACTTGCTAAATAATAATAGTAGTAATAAAATATGCATATAACAGTTTACTGATATAAGTGCAGCACTAATTACGAGGATTCCCGCCGATTGTGATGCACACACATCAGAATATCCAGAAATAAGAGAAGGATGGATGTACAAGCCTCCTCGGAGCTCAGTGACTTTCAGCCGTTGGATCGGTTTGCTTGATGCGTTTCTGGACGTCGGATCAGCATCTGGATCAACCTGCGCCGTCGGACCTCGAGCTGGCACTGCTGGAATGAATAGTAATGGCAGAAAAATGTAAATACCATGCCCCCACCGGGGTACTTTGGTCATTTCAATCGTAGGGGGTATAAAAGGGCCGGCTC
>NC_041391.1:597872790-597931013 GCF_002162155.2 Triticum dicoccoides
GCCACCCGGCCTCCTCCCCGCCCGCGCCTCCCTCTCCTCCTTCCACTCCTCCGATCTGGCGCCGCCAAACCCTAATGCCCTGCCCTGGCCCCGGCTCCCATGGCAGGGAAGGAGGAACGCCGCCAACCATCCTCCCCGTCCATCGCCGCCACGCCATCGCTGGCACCTACCCGAGGCGTGGGTGCTGCGGGTCAACCGCGTCGGGGAGATGGGCGCCACGCAGCGGTCGCCGGATCCGTGCGTCGGATCCGCTGCTCCTCCCGCCCCGCCGCCCACGACCCCCTCTCCCACAACTCCGGTCAGCCGCCGTCGAGAGGTCAACTCTGGCCGCCTCCACCACCACCCATTGGCAGGAGCGCACCTCCCCTCCCCCACTACTCCTCCTCTATCATGTGTTCATCACCAGGAGGAGCAGCGGATCTGCCTGGTGGCGTCGCCGTCGGCTGAAGGAGTGGCGAACCATGGTCCTCGAGTTACTGCACCTCCGGGAAGAAGACGACCTGAGGTGAGCAGCTTCCAATCCGCCATGCGAAGCCACCACTAAGTGCCCTCACCACTTTCTCCATCCCCCCTCTCCTTCTCGCACGGATTTACCAGTTCGTCTGCTCATGATTTGATATGTTGATTTTGTCATTTGCAGGGGGGTTGGATCCTAAGGGGCAGAGATGCAGTGCTCCAGAGTTGTTGGGAAGAAGAAGATGGGTAAGCTCCTATTTCTCTTCTATGTTGATTTAGCAGATGAAAAAATTAGGAAGAGGACTATGTTGGTGCTCTTAGTCTCATGATTTATGCTAATCAGCAGCTAGAGGACAAGTTGCATGATAATTATTTCGTTCTTAGGGAAATATTCGTTGCCGACTTGCTATTGACTCTCAGATTTGCAAGGTCGATCGACATATGCGACAAAGATCCTGTTGTGCACAAGCATACTCCATACATTGTTATCCTCGTGAGGCTTGCAGAAAATGGGTCGATGCGCGTGATGGTCAGTGACCTTCGGCCAGGCAAGAGAAAAGGGAATTTAAGGTACATGATTTTTTGGGTTTGTTGGCCAAATAACTAAACAAATTTCTAGGATATTCTGATTGTTGACAAAGCTACTGTCTTTGCCACGACCTAATTCGAGTTGTATGCTTAAACCGCGAGCCATCCAAGAAGTGGTCCAGTTTTACACAGTGCTCCTAATAGTACAATTAAGGAAAAATAGTTAACTCCCTCAATGATTTGGCCCTTGACTCCCTCTCAATATGGTTTCTCGATGCATAATGGACTACCAAACAATGTTAAGGAGCCATAGGTAAGCAAGAATTCACAATTAACAGCCCTTGTAGCTGTGATAATATGACATCATGATAGTTTGGTAAGCAAGAATTCACAATTAACAGTCCTTGTGGCATTTACATACATGTTGGGTTCAGATAGACATATGAAATACCTTGATGCTGACCCTAACAAGCCCAACTAGACCATATGAACGTGCAGCAACCAAGACGGCATTTGCACTTCTGCAGATACTATCTAATTTCGATACAGAACTCTTTGGAAGCTGCAGTGGTGAAAATTTGGTGCATACTTCATATAGATGTTCTTCTAGAATGTGCATTTTAGGATCAAGCATTTTCTTGATTTTCATATTGAAGATGAAGCATTTTCTTGATTTTCTTAATATGGAGCTTTGACCATCTCTTTGGTGACCAGTTTGGATAATTTTAGTTATAGCACCCACGCAAATTTTGTTTCTTTCTGTATATTATCAGTCTTCTCAAAAATTGAAGGATTGGTAAGCCTTTTGGTATTATATATTTTTAGTCCATGTTAGGATATCTGTCTATTGTAGGTGAACTGGAGCTTCCACTTTTATCAATGTTGCTTGTGTAAAATATAGACATAGCTTTTCAGGCAATTCTGCTTTGTCATGGAGATGAAAAGCAATTATTTTGGTGTGGTGAATCAATTGTTTTGCTGGGTGAGATATATCCCTCTCCTTGTTTTCTATTTGTCAGGTTTCATTTGATTGAGGTTTATAAGACAAGATCGCAAGTTGTAGAAAGGATGTACATATATGTACTTTTCTGTATAGGTCTTGCCCTGTGAAATTATGTAGTAGTGTTTGTACTTTTTTTTCTTATATCATGGTGTCGCCTGTGAGTGTTCCCAATAGTGTGGACTAAGTATGCAGCAATAGTGTGAATCAATCTACACTTGCAGCATGACTGTTTTTTCGCCCTGGGCCTTTTTATTTATGTGATAGAACTTTCTTTAGCAATACACCAATTCAGAATATTCATATATTCTTTTCTTAGTCATTTTCAATTTTTATATGTTGGCGAAGAACTTACTTTAGCAGCATAGTGCTAACAAACTTACTTAGGCTATCAAACAGTGTACAACTAAAGAGAATTCAATTAGCTGGCTTGTTTGTAATCAGTGGTCTAGGTAGGTTGCAAGGAAGAGGGCTTTTGTATCATTCTTCTTTTGATTTTTTGGATCAGTGGCCTAGGTAGATTCCAAAGACGGGGATTTTTGGTGTTGGCTTCTTTGGAATTAGTGGTCTAGCTAGGTTCCATGGAGGAGGGATGTTTGTTTGTATGTTGGATATAAAAGTATCAAGTATCAACTTGATCTACATCTGCTCTTTTACTTTTACATGGCTCACACGGTCATGTTATGCAGCTTTAGAAGAGATTGCAGATCATAAGCTTGCAAGGATAATTGGTTAGTGACTCTTTATCTTTGAGGTTCACCAGGATCACATTACAGGTATAACCTTCATCTCTTTTTCAAAAACATGCATCTTATGTTTTGTATAAATATATGTTTGCTGTTTTGTGAGTGTGCTACTGCGCATTGCTTATATATTGCTAGATCTTCTATGATTTAAAGTGAAGATGAGTATGTTCCTTGCATCTCAGCGTTTCACCCTTTCCGCTTTAGCAGGATATACTGAGGAGATGCTTTCTTTGACCGTCCGTTAATTATATATTATTTACTCACAGTTGATAAATATATATGATATTTTGAGTAAGAATTGAATCTGAACGTGTGCTCTTGTCCAAAAAAGAGAGCATGAAATGATATATTTTACCTATGAATCCTCTTCATGTATAAATAAGCATGCAGATTGTTTTTGATGTCCTCATAACCTGTTATTATAAACCATATATGATTAGAAGACAAGAAAGAATGGCAAAGAGGCACAAGATTCTCATGCCAAAGAGATACACCTCACTCAAAGGATTTTGACTGACGAGTCCAGGTTTGGTACTAATTATGATCACTTTCAGGTCCATTTGCAGGTTTGGTTTGATTTTCCTTTATGATGCAGCACCATCATTTGGACTTACAACTCTGAACCAGTATATGAAGAAATTTAAAGTTCTGGATATATATTCCAATGATGCAGTGTAACATCCATTCTCAGCAATCCTTTCTAATTTGGTTTTCGATGTGATGCCATTGCTCGACTCCTCCCTTCTATTGGAAAATGGTGCTCTTCTATATCACTCTTCATCTTCAAAAAAATTAGTTATTTTGTTTTTATGTTCCTTTGGTTATACCATGCTTAGATATGTAAGCATACCAATAGCTTGGCATTTACCTCCTGGTTATGCCAAAAACTTTATAATATTCGATTTGAATAATTTTGTTGCAGTGTCATGTAGTATTATTCTTGTGAGAATTCAGTTGCCAGAACTCTCTATTTCTGATGGTTTTCAACCATTTTTATATGTTGGTTCTCATATTTTTTTTGTTTGGGAAATCCGTTGACTAAGAATTTGCTATGCCTGCTGGTTAGGTAATTGGTCTTTGTGTCTGTGTGTGTGCGCGGAGATCGATAAGGCTAAGTAACTAATTTTTGTTGTGATATAAATCTTTTGTACATGCATGTTTCCCACATCAAGCTCGGACATGCTTTTGCTTTCCTGATTTTTATGCGGTATATTATGTGTACATGTGCACGTTGCTTCTCCTTTGATGATGCATTCACTCTGGATTTTATTTTTCAGAACCATTTCTCCTGCCAGTCCTTCCAAGTCCCTCAAGAACTCAGCAGATTCTCATGTTCTGTTCAAGCTGGCATTTGTGTGACGAACATCGAATTGATGCATTTGTATCTCCTTTGGCTGGATACAGAGTTCCATATTCTGAGAAGAAGGGCTTAAATGATGTATGTGAATAATTGAAGGGCAGATTGCTGATACGACACGGATCATATTTCTTTCAAATACAATGTTCTTTTGTGTTGGCCTTTCTATTTGGTCATTTGATTGCACCAAAGATTTATTATTGTCCACTACTTTAAGGATACAACCAATGAGGCAATTTCTGAAGGTAAACAGTTGTATGTGTTTTTCATGTAGTGAGTGCTTTGCTTTATTTTCTTCCGTCACATTGGTTGAAACTTCTCTACTGCTGAGATACTTATTGCTTAATTACCGAGGTAGAATCTCCATTATTATGTATATTCTTACTAAAATTAACTCATGAGAATATTAATTAATGTCCATGCTATTTCACAATCAACTATGAACTTAAGGTGGTGTTGCCAAAGGCAGTGCTAGCTAATGCATGGACGGCTGACAAAGCATGTCATCACCACTAGCATGTATACATCATCAAGCAAGGCAAAGCTTGTTGGCGGAACCAAGATGATGACTTTTTTTTGGGTGATGCACCTATAGTAATCAGTGACCTATACTAACTGAACATGGACGAGAGAACAAAATAAGAAAGAGGTGGCCATTGAATTGTCACGATAGATCAAAATCATGATCGGTTAGTTGTTCCTCCAATAGCATTGCATGTAAATGAATCTTAATATAGCTCACCACAGCTCGCTCCTCCCTGTTTCTTCTTCAATTGTGCCAAGCTTAAGGCCGTAGCTACTATTCAGATAGGTAACCTAGATTTCTTTGGTCGGCGTCCTGCCTGGCAATGATGGAAACAGAGGTGGCACGACTCCGTGATATGGATATGAGTATGATAGTGTTTGACAATGGCGCATGTGACGGTGCTTGCGGGTGCCCATACCGCTAGGAGGGTTGTCTGCACGGTGTTGGAGTGGTCAGTGACAGTGCAGCTATGCCATGTATGGATCAATAACAATAGGCATGAGTGCCAGCGGGTTGTAAATACCATGATTCAGTTGCACATATGTCTTTGGTTGGGTCAACACGTCGCATTTTACTTAGTGATTTGTCGTGAGTGCTCTCGTGTGATATTAGCACGTCTTTCATACCTGCCTTCAATGTATGCTTTTGTTTTACCAGTTGCTAGTCACAAGGCTTGATTAGTACCCTGAATGATTTAATATCTTCTGTTGTTTAAGGTTTGATCTTGCTTATTTTGCTAATACCATATGATGCGAATGGATTAAAGCTTTCTGTCATTACTATTTAGATTGTATTATCCTATGCTTTTGTTGGATAAATGAGTGGTGGTGCTGGATATTTCATTTCTTGGATGGTTGTGTCTTGCCTGTTGTATCTTTCTACAACTGAATTCATGGTGCTGTTGGATGTGTGTATATTTTGTGCTAAATAGTAATTCCTAAATAACTGTTTCTGATAAAGAGCGATGCCTTTCTTACACAGGTTGTTTGATGCATTTGTGCTCGTCGGCGGGATGGTGCAAGGCGCAACTCCGCCGCGGTTCCTCGCCGGTTGGATGGCGTTCAGGCGCAACCCCAGCGCGCACTGAGTACTGCCTCGGCTACAACCTCTCTCGGTGAGGTCCATCTTCCTCCTGCTCCTCTGTTTTGGCTACTATATGGGACATGGCCATGGCTATATTGATGTGGCGCTCGTCTGGTTGATGCTCTATGCCCTACTCATGCATCAGTTCCTACTTGAGCTCTATAGTTGTGGATCCATGCCATTTTAGGGTTTCTAGGCTACTGTTCATGTTTAGTTGCTATCATAGGGAGTTCATGTGATCCTCTGGTTTACATGTGGATTCCCTGGTCCTATAGCTATGCTCCTGGATTTGCTAGATTAATCAGTGGCGTTCATGCTAGGGCGATGATGATTAATCGTGGCTGAAATAAGTGTGCCTTTGAGCAATCATGGCACCTGTGAATATTAGGTTGGACCCTCCCTCTTGTCTCTAGAATCCTTTTTGATCATGTGATACTTGTTGTTGTCCTTGGATGGTCATTCTTGTTGAGTGATAACCAGGGCAGCTCCACTGTATAAACAGATTGATCTGGTGATAAGAGATGATGGGGGTAGGTTATATGATCGAGGAAAGGTGAATCTGAGCCCACTATGCAATGAACCCTAAATCCTCATAGCTCAGCGACTCTGGGTCGTTCGATCGAAAGCCCCTCGTGATACCGACCATCCGATCTCGAGCCCGATCGCCGTGAGCCATCCAATTTTGACCCCGATCGACCTGGGCCGTTGGATAAAATTCCAGTTGCAACAAAATGTAAATACCGTGCCCCCACCAGGGCATCTGGGTCATTTCGCTTAGGGGGGGGTATAAAATGACCGCGGCTTCCTGCAATGAAAACCTAGCCGCCTCCTCTCTCACTCGCTCCTACAATTGCCTCCCTCCCTCCCTCCCACACAGGTGGCTCACACCAACCACGATGACGGTGACAGTGGCCACGGAGGAGGGCGGAAGAACAACGGCGCCGGCGATGGTGTCCGTTGCGGCTATGCAATTAACCCTGAACCATTTTTATTTGTATTTAAAGGTGTTGCTTATTTATGCTCAAGTGGTGTTCGTGCTAGGGCGATGATGATTACCTTGGCTGGAATTAGTGTGCCTTTGAGCAATCGAGGCACCTGTGGGTATCAAGTTGGATCCTCCCTCTTGTCTCTAGAATCCTTTTTGATCCTGTGATGCTTGTTGTTGTCCTTGGATGGTCATTCTTGTTGAGTGATAACCAGGGCAGCTCTACTGTATAAACAGATTGATCTGGTGATAAGAGATGACAGGGGTAGGTTATATGATCGAGGAAAGGTGAATCTGAGCCCACTATGCAGTGAAACCTGAACATTTTTATTTGTATCCAAAGTTGTTACATATTTTGTGTTACTGTCTTGGCGCGAGGGTGCCGGTCCCAACATTTTACTGTCCAGGATTTAGCTTGTATTGTCGTTTCTGAAAGACCGTAACACAAAAAGGTCTTATCCAACTCCATAATTTTACTGTATGAGACAACCTGTATAATTTTCAGTTTGTAGAGCTCTGTGGTGCCCTGTTTTTCTGTTGTTATATTTTTCTATTGCTGGTCAGATCCATGTTGTCGTGAATTGTGAAGTACAACTACAAGTCCAAACCTGGACATTTTTAGAAACCTGACATTTTTAGAACCTGAACATTCTCAGTTAGTGGCTCAAAACTGCTCCACTAGAGTAGACATTTAACTTAATCAATTCACCATCTATTCAAATACTCCTATTAATTCCATCTGAGGAGTAGACATTTAACATAAGGTAGCCCCATTTTAATTTAAATGTAGACTATTTTTGTTGTAATAGCCCATTAGAGTGACTTTTCGTTCATGAGCGGATCCTTTTCTTAATGTGTTTGATTCGAGGCGCCTCCTCCCGGGCTCTCTCGTAGGTGAACTGTAGCGACAGCGTGTGCGTGGGGGTCAAGCACGATAGCGCTGATGGGTGCCGTCTCCGTCGACTGGAGAACCGCGGGTCGCGGCTCACGCCGCTGCTCTACTGGGGTCATCAGCCTTTGTACTCGCGTTGCGCGTGCACTCAGGTACTTCATCCCAGGTTCATATGTCACAGATGTCCATGCACACAGCTCTGACCCCCTTTTTTTGCTGCTCCATATAGTGAACCAACAGAGTCGTGGATGCAGTGTGAGCAGTAAGCCAGAGCTGCAATTCGTTGAACATGGGGTGCTATTGTGATGATCTCGTGCCTCACGCTCTATGTGTGTATCTCTCTGTCCTGTTCCCTTTTTGCTATTCATTCATGCCTGTTAGAATTACTAAGTTTTTTCTTGGTTTTGTAGTTGTGTGTTGCTATTAAGAATGATTACCCTTTTTTGTCAGAAAAGAACAATTACCCTAATTAGTTAGGATTTAAATGTCACAAGTGGATTGCTGTTAAGAATCATTGGACGGACTATTTAAGTTTCACTCATAAGTGTTTCCAGTTTATGAATTGAATTCTATTTTCGGACAATATATAAACTTTTGTGCATATTAATGCAGGTATTAGTAGTCCATTTCCTTTCTGAATATGAGTTTTGCTATGGATCTTGGGAGCAGGTCATCCTTGGTTTGCTTCCAGACCAGCACGTTCACCATCAGGCGACCAACTTGGATTGGCGCTGTTGTTGCACGTGCATAATTTATTCTCTACTATCTGCTAGCCTGTGATTATTTGATATGCGCATGTGTCACTGGTGGTACATGTGGTACTTCGCGACCTACTTGATTTTCCTTTTGGATGCACATATTCTTTATCTTCTTGAGCTACACTTTTTGGGATGATCTGTGATTAATCCATGTTGAAATGAGAAAGTACGTCATCTGTCTCTCTATATGATTATTTCATATCAAGAGTAAGAGTATATATGTGCTGGTACTTAGTTTGTGCAAAAGCAGCTACATACGGCTATTTGTTGTAATGGCATCAAGATTGACTTTGTGGTAAGAAACGCCTTACTTTATATGGATAAGATTTAGTACTTAGATATATGGGCCAAATGTCTATGCTCATGTGTGCAATCTGATAGAGAGACTAAAACCTTGAGTATATTTGAGTGCTGAGGATTTTTTCTTTTGTTCAGCTAAAATTATTTGGCGGCCATATCTTCCCACATCGCTTTGCTTCTATTGTATATCCATTGGGTTTTGTACAAAACCTTTGTTATACTAGATGCTATTAATAAATAAGTTCTCGCTGATTCGCAGAGAGGTACCCACCATTGAGACTTCTGGGAAACACTGCTCCGACCGGCTGGAGGTGTCGCCGTCGATGAAAGAGCGCCATGGAGAGGAGAGCTTTCGCCACTTCCTCCACCACGACATTTCAAAGCAGTTGTTGCCTCCCCATCGCTCAGTAGCACGAGCAGCGGTGGAAGCAGGACCATGCCGTCTTGGACCAGGTCGCGTCCCCAGAAGTGGACAATGAAGGCCTTTGACAAGTGCTCTCTCTCTCTCTCTCTCTCTCTCTCTCTCTCTCTCTCTCTCTCTCTCTCTCTCTCTCTCTCCACCGCTGCTGGATCCAAGTCGCTCGACAAAATGTCGGTGTGTGACACTTCCTCGGATTGTTTTATTTGGTTCTTCATGAGCCCATTAATAAATCTCATGTATAGCACCCCCTCACAGCTATGTTTCCATGAAATGCAAACTGCGGCGGATGACCACACTCCATAGAGACAAGGTATATTCTAAAATATGTGTATGGATCTTGGGTGGTGATTACTCAAGAAGGATAACTCATTTTTTTGTTGTCTAAACAATTTGACAGCAAACACGCTAGTACCGAATTTGCATACATTGCACGCAAAGATTTATTTGGAAACGGTCAACATGGCCAATCAGAAGGAAGGATACATCAGTCTGCGAAATCATTTTGCAATATATCTATGTCCCATGTGTAGTAGCCATCACCAATTCTATTTGTGATCCACAACTTTCAAATCTCTCTCTATATATAGGGGTCTGACTGAGTCAAATATAATGGTACATCGAGCTAGCTATCTAAGTTACTATCTTATCTAAGATGTAATTGATGCTTTCTTTTGCCCAGTAGTATGCATTTCAATGGATTAACTACTGTATTAGTCATGTTTCAATGGATTAACTATTGTGTTTGTCATGTAAAACTATGTGTCCTATGACATGTGACTTTCTATGCACCTGTAATCTCACTGCCACTGGCTCTACTCTTCTACACTGAACTTCATGTCTTGTTGCTCTTGAACAAGCTAAAATACTTCTGTTTTATCATGGGCATGAAATCAAATTATCTGAGCGCCATGGCACTCTCAGTGATAATAAATTTAATAACATACGCTTAACGTGAATTACTACTCCTCAGCATTACCTGCTTGATCAAAACATTGACACCGGCACCCTTGCGCCAAGGCGCAATTCTGATCTAGTAGTTTATGAACTGTGAACTTGCTCTTGCGAGGACAAGATAGCATGTTATCGTCGTATTCCCACACAGGTATGTGAAGCTCGCCCTCCGACCAGTCGCAAATCAGCTCGTGCTTCCACACAAACTGCCGACGCCGGAGCTCTCCACACAAAAGTATTGTGATTGGAAAAGGAGCGGCATGTTCATGTTGTTTCCAATATAACTGAATAAATAGAATTAGCATGGTCAATGGCAAATTGAATTAGCTAAACACACGCCCCATTTTTCCGAATCAACGAAGATTGCATGGCCGGAACGAGGTGCTCATGAAAATTCGCACCATCGGACATGGATGCTCACCTTGGCCTATGGAAAATAGGCTCTGCCGGCGGTGGCTAGGACGAGGGGCAGGGTGGATTCGCCCCGACGAGATTCCGCACAACCGCGTTGGATCCTCGCGTGGGCAGGAACACCATGTTGATCAGCTCGGCGCCGTGCACGCCCAGCATGACGTCGCACATGTTGGCCAGCTCCGCGAATGCTCGTGCGTGCCCTCGCAGACAACCACCTCGAACCCAAGCTTCTGCGCAGCGCCCACGATCTCATCGGCGTTCATGAACCGTCGCGTGTTGGCGCGGGCGATGAGCAGGACCCGCGGCCAGGTAGCGGCGGCGGGCACGGCAAGGCCGCGCGGGAGGCCGTAGGTGCCGCGCATGTGCCGGCCGGGCGAAGTCGACAATGGAGTAGGCATTGGGCGCGCTGCGCGCAGAGCGGGTAGATGCCGAAGTCGGCATGGCAGGTGAGGCCCACCTGGACTGGAGCGGAAGCAGCGTGCGGTTGGTGGCGGCGAGGGATGATCCGCTGGCGAGGTCGTACGTCGTAGTTGGAGAGGCTCTTGAAGACCAGAAGGAACTTGCCGATCCACCAGACCACCACATCTGCAGATCGGAGACGAGGGACGATCCGCCTGACGCACCACTCCTCGGCTTGGGGCGCGCCCACCAGGTGACCGTGCCGTTGGCATCTTCATCGCGGCATATGTAGAATAGCCTCTTCTGGCGGGCGGTTGGGACGAAGCCGATCGATTCATTCCCAGCAAGATTTCGGGCGGCCATAGCTGGATCACAGGACGGGCGTCCTCCTTGACATCGGATCATGCGGCGGTAGGGGAGGAGGGAGGAGGTAGGCGATGTCTCAGGCGGTGGCGGCGGGCAAGGGTAGCGCTAGCTAGGGCATTCGTCGCAAGGGAGTGGGGAAAGATTAGACCAGGACGGGAAAACCAACGCTTGTTGTTTCGGTGTTTTTTTAGAGAAAAATCGGGAAAACCAGCGCTCGCGTGGGGAGGGGGATCGACGAAGGCGTGGGGAGGGGGATCGACGAAGGGTGGGTCGACGTAATGGGGGAGACGGAACCTTCCGTCTCTTTTAGGTAGTAAGAGATTGCGTGAAAATGTCGGGCGCCCTCGCGTGCGTCCGTCTGCTGGGCTTCCGCTGAAGCGCACGAGCCAGGAGTGCGAACAGGCTGGCCCATTTCGGGTGTTGAAGCAGGGCCAGGCAAACGGTTTGGGGAACCTTCTAGAGGGTTCCCTCGACCGGTTTTTTTCATGTTTTTTTCTTTTACATGGTTTTCTGTTTTTCTTGTTTTCTTTTTTTTTTTGTTTCTGTTTTCTATTTCTTTATTTTTTCCTTTCCTTTCTTTTATCTTTTGTGGTTTTTCATCTTTATTCTTTCGTTTTAAGAAATGTTCGAAATTCCAAATTTTCTTCATGATTTCAAAACTTGCCCACAATTTTTTTTAAAGTTCTTTTTATACAAAATTCATAATTGTTCAGCATATATTAAAAAAATGTACAACGTATATATGAAAATTGTTCAACATATATCACAAAAATGTTCAATGTGTAGTTCAAAATTTTTCATAGTATATTTACAAAAAATATTTAATGTATATTTAACAAAAAATTCAGTGTATATCACAAAATTATTCAATGCGTATTTCAAAATTGTTCAACATGTATAATTTTTTTTGTCTATTTAAAAATGGAACATCGTATATTTACGAAAATGTTCAATGGTTGAATTTTTTCTATTTTTTTCTGGATCAGTCACGGCATGGAGTTCACAGAAATTTGCGCGATCAACTAAGCACAAACGCTTAGCAGCTAAATTGGTGAAGAACGCTTACTCATTGCCAGGTTATGAGTTCGAATCCTTGGTTAAGCGTTTTTTGTTCTTTTTTTTAGTTTTTTTAGGAGAGTTCTTTTATTTTTAGTAGCGCTTCGCTATGACGCCATCGAATGGGCTGGCACATTCAGTTCGCGCCTGCACGAAAGCTCGTCCTTTTGACGCTAGCGAGCGTCAGCTAGGGATGGAATTTCCTTTTGGACGCTCATGAAAGATTTGCAAGATTTGTTCGTGTTTAATTTTTAAAGTGGCATATCAAAAAATCTTCACTTCTAAAAAAAGGAATATAGCGAAATCACGGCATTTCAAAACTGCTCGCAATTTTAAGAAATGTTTTCCAAATCTCAACGCTTTCTGTGTGGTCTTATCATATTTTGCACCTCTTATAGCCAGCTCTTGTTGTCTGGTGTAGTGGCGATTGTCGAAGGGCTCGTTGTCTGTTGCATGAGGTCCTGGGATCAAATCCCATAAGTCTTATTTTTATGCCCTTTTTGACAGGAATCAGATTGGGCCGGCCCAGTAGCGCGTCTCCCCTGTGCGTCGAGCTGCTATATGACGCTAAACGCTGAATTCCCTAGCTGGCGCTCGCTGCTTTCAACTGTCGGGTTCCGCACAGGGATATCCAGTATCCATCCGCTAGGGCCGGCCCATTAGAAGAGTTCCACCGATCCCGGTTTTGGGAATCTGCTGGAAGGTTCCAGCCGGTTTTTCCCGGTTTTGGGAATCTTCTAGTAGGTTCCTGAACCGGTTTTTTCTTTTCTTTTTCCGTTTGTCTTTCTTTATTTTTTTCCAGTTTTTATATTTTTCTCTCTTCTTTCGTGTTTTTTTCTTTTTTTGTGTTTTTAGATAAATGTCCTTAAATTTCAAAAAATGTTTTGACCTATCATAAAAATGTTCTTTTTTCTTTCTCTTCTCCTTTTTGTATCTTTTCCAAACAATTAAATTTTTTAAAAAACCATTTTTTTCTAAAAATCTTCGTGTTTTTGAATTTTTGTTCTGAATTTCAAAAACTGTTCGCGATTACAAACTTTGTTCCTATATTAAAAAAAGTTCACAATTACAAAAAGTTATAAATTTTCTAAAAATGATCGTGCTTCCAAAATTTGTTCATATTTTTCAACAAAATTCAAAAACTTGGAAAATTGTTCACTTATTTAAAAAAATGTTCTGGATTACAAAAATTATTCATATTTTTAATTTTTGTTCTTTTACGAAATTTACTCTCTTTTTTCTATAAAAACCTTTGTTTTTTCGAAATTTGTTCTTGTTTTTCAAAAAATGTTTGGCATTTTCAAAAATTATTCATTTTAATAAATGTACAAAATTTAAAAAATTGTTCATTTTCTTTATGCTTTTCGAAAAAAAGATTTGAAATTACAAAAAATTGTTTGGGAGTTTGTAAAAATGTTCCCGTTCCAAAATTCGTTTGCAAATTTCAAAAAATGTTCATATTTAGAAGTTTTGTTCGGAGTTTCGAAAAATGTTCCGTTTCCAAAATTGTTAGCAAATTTTAGAAAATGTTCGGTTTTTCAAATTTTATTCTGGAGTTTCAAAAAATATTCGCGTGGTAAAGTTGTTCGTGTTTCCAAATTTTGTTTTGAAATTTGAAAAATTGTTCCTGTTGAGTTTTTTGGGTAGTTTATAAATGTTTCCGTTCTAAAAAATATGTCCGTGTCTCCATAATTCGTTTGTGTGTTGAAAAATGTTTGAGTTTTCTCAAAATTTGTAAAAAAACTAATAATGTTCATGTTTGATAAAACATTCACGTTTTGTTTTTGAAAAAAAGAGTTGTGTTCGAATTTTTGAAAAATGTTCGGATCAGCGTTTGAGTTTTCTTAAGGTCTTTGCAATGTTCGTTCATCAAGAAAGCTAGCTACCTCAACTGGTTCGAATTTTGTGCTGCGAAGCAGTGGGTCTAGCGCTCGATTCCTAGCATCGCACCTTTTTCTTATTCCAGCGTGATCCCCTTATGCGATCCCTCGACTACTTGACGCAGGGAGCGTCCGAAAACCCTATTCGCCGCTTGCTGCGGCGAAGTGTCGGGGATTCGCACAGGGACAGGAGATGGGCCGGCCCAGTTCGAGCTTTCTACGTCCAAATGTGAACCCAGTTTTTTCCTGTGTATTCTGTTTTTTCCGTTCTTCTTCTTCTTTTTCTATTTCTCTTTTTCTTTTTCCTTTGTTTTATAGTTTTCTTTTTTCTTTTTTCTTCTTCTTTTCATTTATATTTATTTCTGTTTCTTTTTTTTCTTTTTTCGATTTTTCTGTTTGTTTTCTTTCTTTGGTTTTTTATTGCTTTTTCCTTTCCTTTTCATCTTTTTTTATCAAAAGAATTTAAAAATATTCAAATTTTGTTCTTGTTTCCATAAAATGATAAGGTTTCAAAAGAAGTTCTCAAGATTCAAACATTGTTCTCGTTACACAAATAGTTGAAAGTTTCGAAATGCAGAAATGTACCGGATTTCAATTTTTTGTTCCCGTTTTCATAAAATGTTCGCGCTTCCAAAAAATTTCGGGGTTTTTCAAAATTTGTTCTCAAGATTAAAAAATTGTTCGTGCTTTAAAAATATGTTCGCGCTTCCAAATTTGCTCGGGATTTTTCAAATTGTTCTCCGTTTTAAAATTAGTTCTCAAGATTAAAAAATGTTCATGCTTTAAAAAATTGTTCGCGCTCCCAAATTTGTTCTCCATTTCAAAATTTGTTCTCAAGATTAAAAAAATGTTTGTGCTTCCAAATTTGTTCTCCGTTTCAAAATTTGTTCTCAAGATTCAAAAAATGTTTGTTCTTTAAAAAAAATTCTCTGTTTCAGAAAATGTTTGAAATATTTCAAAAAAATGTTAGTCATTTAAAAAAAACGTGTTTACAAATATGTTCTTGTTTCTCGAAAATCTTCGGAAATTTTAAAAACTGCGCGTAATTCTAATTATTTTCATGTAATTCAAAAACTATTTCGAAATCTGAAATTTTCCAAAAAATTGTTCGTGTTTTCTAAAATGTGTGCAACAATTGAAAAATCTGTACGCTACAGCAAATATGATCCTGCAAATCTGTATGTTATACTATCACTGTATATTAAAAGTGATGCGCGCAGGAAATTACCACGAACTCCCAGTTGGTGTGGTGGCTAGCATCTCACGTAATCAACTCTCTGGCGTTAGTTCGATCCCTAGCCGCTGCACTTAAACTTCTATTTGGGGATTTTTTTTGCGCTATACATGGGCCGGCCCAGTCGGAGCACTCCTGTGCGAGCGGCCGACTGTTTGCCGCAAGGAGTGGCGCATAGGAGCTCCCGGGAGCGTCACATAGGAGACAGGGAAAATACTATTCGCCGCTAGCTGCGGCGAACTGTCGAGCAATCGCACATAGCACCTCAGCGAGCGACAGACATGGGCCGGGCCACTTATGTCCAACCTGAACCGGGTTTTTCCATGTATCGTTTTTTATGGTTCTTTTCGGCTTTCTATTGTTTTTTTCTTTTTCTTTTTCGTTTCTTTTTTTATTTTATGTTTATTTTATTTATGTATTTTTCACAATTTCACAACTTTGCAAAGTTTGCTTGCAAATTAAGAAAAATGTTCGTATTTACAAATTTGTGTTCATAAGTTTCAATAAATGTTCCTAATTCAAAATTTGTTCGCATTTTTCAGAAAATGTTCGTGTTTGAAATTTTTGTTCGTGAGTTTCATAAAATGTTCCCTCTTCAAAAATTTGTTCACATATTTTCAATTTTCTTTGGGAGCTGTAAAAAATGTTCGCAATATTTTAAAAAATGCTTGTGTTTTCAAAAATATTTCACGAGATTGGACAATGTTCCCGTTTGAAATTTGTACACAAATTTCAAATTTTGTTCGCAAGTTTCAAAAATGTTCGTGAATTACAGAAAATGTTCCTGTTTTCAAATATTGTTCTCAAGTTTGAAAATGTTCAGTTTAAAAAAAACGCAGATTCAAATTTTTTGGGTGTGGGGATTTTGTGAAATATTTGTTTTTTCCAAAAAGATCCTAGTTTTACAAATTGTTCACATATTCGAAAATGGTTATGTGTTTAAATTTTGTTCGCACATTCAAAAATGTTTTGGGCAATTTTCATAAAATGTTCGTGTTTTTCAAAAAATGTTCATGTTTTCAAATTTTGTTCTAAAACTGAAAAAGTTCATGTTTTCATATATTTTTCACAAATTAGAAAAATATTTGGTGAACTTCATAAAACGTTTGTGTTTCCTATTTTTGTTCCTGTTTTTCCGAAAATGGTCACATTTTCAAAAAGTTATTAGTAGTTTCAAAAAATGTACTCATTTTCAATTTTGTTGCTTTTTTCAAATTTTATTTTGAGATTTCGAAAGATGTTCGAGTCTTACAAAATTTGTTCAACTTTCAAAAAACATTGACTTTTGTGAACAAGAAAAATTCTGTTCGAAAATTCAAAAAAAAAAGATTAAATCTTTCGCTCCCTACAGTTTATATGAACTGAGCTGCCAGATTTAGACAACAAAATTTATATATTATGGTGGGTAAGGACGTGGTTCACTCACGTTAGATCGTGTGTTCTATACTACTCATGCACACTTTTTTGGGAGTTCTTTAAGTTTTGCCACTGTAGTTTGTTTCTTTAATAGTCGCAATGTTATATTTCCATGAAAGGAGCCATGGTAAAATTCACCTTTCCTGCTGTAGATCTCGAGTTCGAATCCCACCATGGCACTTATTTTTCGTTGATTTTTCACGGCGCGCGGCCCAAAATGCCCGCCAAGGACGTGCGCCTGTGCGATGGCGCAGCAGTTTGACGCAGAACGCGTCACATAGGACCTCTCAGGAGACAGAGGGGACCCCTCGCTTAATATAGAGCCACCCGGTTGGGCCGGCCGAGGTGCGAGGGAACAACATCCTTGTTTTCCGTTTGTTTTTTTTTCATGTTTTTTTTTTCCTTTTTTTCCTTTCTTCTTTTAATTTTTTTATACTTCAAGATATTAAATTTCAATATATTATCAACATCACCCTACATTAAAATATTTGAAAAATATTTAACAAGCATTAAAAATGTTAGATGAATATAAAGAAATGTTTATCACATATATGAAAAATGTATACAAAAAAGTGTATGATATAATTTAATTATCTATTTAAAAATTTAATCAGGCATTTGAAAAAATGTTGAACAAGTCTTTGAAAATGTTAAGTGTGTGCAGAAAAAATGTTGACCATGTATTATAAAAATGATGAAACTAATTTTCTCACGTATTTAGAAATGTTAATCAAGCATTTAAAAAATGTTGAACAAGTATTTGAAAAATGTTAAATGTTTATAGAAAAAATGTTGACCAAGTAACAAAAAAAGCTGATTTTCTTTCATTATATATATCTTTCCCTAATAATAAAGCACAAATTGACTCCGTGGGTTCACGTCACAATACGCTTCTTCCCATGAACTTATGCTTTCAATTTTTTTCTTCAACACGCACTTTCAGGTTCCTTTTTCTTGCCCATGGACTGCCTCATCTGGACTATCTCATCCGTGACGTTTTCTTGCCCAAGGACCGTCTCATCGCACATGTGGAATTCGTCAGGTTTCATAGTCCTCCATCGAGTATGATTCCTTTCTTCAAACCTTCAATCAATATGTATGTTGTGGGCCAGGGGCTACTGGAGGCCATGATCGAGGCAGACGAGGAGCTCGGGGAGGAGAGGATGGAAGGATGGACACGGGAATCGCCACAGACGACGAGTCAATGGCATGTGCGGCACGCATGCCGGCGCATGCAGTTGGCCACCGGCAACGGAGGCACGGCTAGCAGCTACACCGTGTCCCGACGGCCAGCAGCACCCATGCGCTCGGTGTGACGGTGTCAGCCTTGCTCTCCAATGGCCGGGTACATATATATAAGGGTGTCCGACCGATCGATCTAGAAGTGGTTCTGATCAACGATGATGCCACGACGACACGAGCTGGTTTTCCAGGAAAACCTTAAAACATGCATGCATGCATATACGTGAGATCATTCACAACACTTACTAGATATGTATGCTTGTGTTTGGAGTTCTAGAAGGAAAACAAGCTAGGTTGTAACAAGATGAAGACCTAAGCTTTGAAGCATGGTTTCATCACATTGAAGCAGCGATGGGCGCTCAGGGTACTAGCTAGATTGCAAGGACTTGAAAGGCAATGCAAGTAAGCTATTCAGCTGGATGCATGCTTATCAATCAAGGGCAAGCAGCCAGTGGCGGAGCTAGCATTTGAGATCAGGGTGGTCCACCCCCCTCCCCTCCAATTTTTTTTACAAATATGACATGTGAATGTTCTGGCTTGTTCTTGGTATCACATAGAAATAGATGAATATGGTCTTACAAACACACTAGAATTTTCAACTAAGACTAAGTTTTGCATAAAGAAACCTACAAAGTACATAATACATGGACCATAGACATACCTTGAGAAGTTCAAAAGGGCTATGTTTCTGACCTATGCTCTTGCACTGTCATGAAGGTACCAATTATATCATCTTCATTCACCTCAGAGAAAGCATCCCTCTCAATGTATGTGATTAAGCAATCATCCAAAAGACTATCACCCATTTTATTTCTTAACTTGCTCTTGACTATGCTGATGGAAAAAAATGTCTCTGACCCTCTTCATGCTTCAACAATTCTATAATAAAAATTACTTTCTACCAATACACAAGTTAATTGAGGCATCATGTGCAAAATGAAAGTACTTGAGGCAGAAATGGTAGTTTGCTTTATTCAAGCCAGCTATAATGAAAGTAATTGAGCCAGAATTCAAGCCTTTGTGGGTTCATTCAAGCGAACAAAAATTTTACATCATTTTTGCATATAGACTGATTTAAGCAAAGTGCTTGTGCAAATTATGTATGTATTCATTCATGTGAAGGAAATTGAGGCAAAAACGGAAACCCTAGTCTGAAATTAGGGCAAGGCAAATCCTAAGTTTGAAGTTGGGGAAAAAAGTACCTGTAACTTGTTTACCACCATGGTGGGGCTTTGCTAGGGAGTAGGAACGGCGTGAAGCTGGGGAGTGGAGGCGGCACCGCCGGTCGCCGGAGGCCGGAGGGCAGGGCAGGGGCGCAGCCGCGCAGCCTCGTGCAAGGCAGAGAAGCGGCTGGACTGGGTGGGCGGCTGGGGGCAGGGCAGGCCGAACTGGACGGGCTGGGCCCTGGGCTCCGGTGGGCGGCGGGCGACCGGCGAAGCCGCAAGGAACGGCGACGCCGCGACGGCGAGGCAGCTGGCCGGCTGGGCGTCGGGGTCGGGCAGACGAATTGCTGCGCGAGGAGGGCGAGGGTTCTCCTCGTGCCTCCTGCTCGATGTGGACCGTGGCTGCATTCGTCCCTGGATAGGTTTAGTGGGGCTTTTTTCTTCTGTCTGGCCCAATTAGAGATATAGGTATATAGCAGTCTCAAAATTCCAGGGTGGGCCGCGGCCCACCCTGGCCACCCTTTACATCCGCCACTGCAAGCAGCTGGATGCATGCAGAGAAGCGGACCGAGAGAACACTAAAAACATAAACAACATCATAGGTACTCAGGTCTCGTACCTATGTACTTCCTCCGTTCCTAAATATAAGTCTTTTTACAGATTTCAATATAAACTACATACGGATGTATATAGACATAGTTTAGAGTGTAGATTCACTCATTTTGATTTGTATGTAGTCCATGTTACAATCTCTAAAAAGACTTATATTTAGGAACAAAGGGAGTACTATATTATTGTCTGCATGAAAGTATGGCTACATGCAGTTTTGACATCAACTTATTTGAGCGGGGACTTCAAGTTGATTTGTGTTTTTCATTAGTGCCACATCTCCCACATTTTATATTCACAGAATAATTACACACACCGCACTTCGTCTACATAAAACTCGAGGTCTACCACGACTAAGTTAAGTATATCTATCGCTGCATTATGGAGCCAATATATGTCACTATTTCAATTACAAATGTTTTATTAACTATTTTGATATAGATAGATATATCATATACATGAAAAAGTCTTCTCAGGTCAAAGTTCTAGAGTTCTGACTAGCAGTCAGCCGCACAAGGCAGCGAGAAGTAGGTAAACTCTCAAATACCTGAATTATCAAATATATTTCATACCCGTTGCAACCCATGGGATCTTTTGCTAGTATAAATTTAATCAAGCAGTTAAAAAATGTTGCACAAGTATTTGACAAATGGTAAATGTGTTTAGAAAAAATTGACCATGTATTAAAAAATATAATAATATTGCATTTCAAAAATGTTAATCAAGCATCTGGAAAATGTCAAAATGTTCATATTTTTTGGACCATGTATTAGAGAATGTTAATCAAGCATTCGACAAAAGTTCATAATTATGCATTGGTAAAATGTTGACTATGTATTAAAAATGTTAGTCTTGTATTTAAAAATGTTAATCAAGCATTGAAAAATGTAAAATAATATGTATATAAAAAATGTTGCCTATGTATTGAAAAATGTTAAATTTGTATGGAAAAATGTTATATGTGCATTAGAAAAATATTGTTGACATATAAAAAAATGTAGAATGAAAAGCAAAAGAAACAAAGGAAACCAAAAAATTGAAACCGAAAAAGAAACAAAACAAACCAAAAGAACAAGATAAATTAAAAATAAAATCGAAGAAACAAATGAAATAAATGATAAAACACAGGAAATAAAAAATAAAAAAACAGAAGAAAACCGAATAAAACAGAAGACAATGGAGATAGAAAAAACCAGGACACCAGTGTAAAACCAGATATTTTCATTATAGTCGGTTGCGCCCAAGTTGTTTAACATAAATTTGATGTTGGCTCAGTGGCTATTTAAAATGAAGAAAGAACTACATCAAAACCCAAAAAATAACAACATGAACGAAAAAAAGAAAAAAAGAGAAATAAAAGAAAACTCGGGACTTTATCCTCAAGTAGGGTACGCCTCCTGTCTATCCAAGAACACTACAGTGACGCAGTGGCTAGCTGCATCAGGCAGGGGAACTCCTATACGGCGCTGCAGGCGCCCGTTCGTGCTCCTGGCGCCTGCAGCGCCCCGCGCTGGGCCAGCCCATGAAATGCCAATCTTAGCGAATGCAAAAGCTCACAAAAAAAACGCGATTTTTTTTGCTATATACAGGTTTCCAACTCACCACGTTGAGTTCACGTACAGTTACCACCAACCACACGAGCTACTTGCTTTCTATGATTATTAACAGAGACAAATGCTTAATAACAATGCTGCAGCGCTGTTTCACTGCAAAAGCCTATCACACAACTTAATTTTTTTGAATAAAGAATACATCAATTTGAAAAGGCATTCATATAATCCATGAACTGAAAGGATAAGTTCACAAAAATGGAAAAAAGTTTGCGAATTTAAAAAAAGTTCATCGGATTAGAAAAAAGTTCATCAAATTTGAAAAAAGTTCGTGAATATGAAAAAAATTCATCAAATTTGAAGAAAGTTCATGGAACTTGAAAAAAAATCATCGAATTTGAAAATTTTCATAGATTTTTTTTAAAAATGTTCATTGAATTTCAGAAAAAGTTCATCGAATTTGAAAAAGTTCATCAAAATTCAAAAAAGTTCATCGGATTTGAAGAAAAGTTCAACAATTTATAAAAAGTTCTGAAATTTTTAAAGTTCAGAAATGTTTAAAAAAATTCAGGAATTAAAAAAAGCGCGCAATAAATAAATCAAAAAAGATGAGGAAAAGGGAAAAAGAATACACCGAGCTGAAGAACGAAAGAAAAAGCGAAAAGTGATCAATCTTTACAGTCACTAGCACAATGGCCGTGCGTTGCAACGGGGGTATAATAAATATTCTACTGATTCAACACCTATTGTATCAAACATATACCTTTAGCATTCTCGTCTTTTCCTTCATTCGTCCACTATCTCCACCTTTCCAATCCAAACATGTCTTGACATATGTTTTCCACTTGTTCTTCCGAAGAAAAGCACTATTGCATACTTATGTATCTTTTTTAGGGTTTCATACAAAGGTATCAAGATGATGAAACTTTTATTAACCATGAGCCATCATTAGAAAATGTTTCATGGAAAGCTGAGGACAATGCAAGCCATTAGCATGTTAATTTCATCGAATCGCTTCATGAGCCAACAGAGCTAGAGCTCCGTCTCTTCAATAACCATGGCCTCTGTTGCCTTGCAAGGTTAATCATCCCTAGAAGCCAGTGTCCATATCCCATCAACATCATACTTCTTTGTCTTCCCTTTAAAATTTTCTGGTTTTTGTTTGAGAGGAAATAAATTGTGCCCAATATTTTCATTAGATTTATTATTCACAACGAAATTTTATGTCGTAATGCTAATCTGTACATCGGGTCCATTTATGGAGCCTGTACATGAGAACAATGCCATCTTGATGTGCGTCAAGGTAATTCTTCATCAAAAAAATAATCCACCCAGATATTTCGTTAGATACAACTAAAAAGCAGAATTCACGTTCTTTCCCTCTCTCAAATGCCATCCGGCAAGGAAAAGCATCAACGGCAAGAACATCACGATAAACATTTAGTGTACCACAGAACCCTGCAAAAATTACCGCTATGTTTCAGAATCATTGGAGAATTTGAAGAAAATAAATACTTCCAGTACAAAACAAAATTTAGTAAGATACGAGACATTATTTAAATTCAAAGAGTACAAGAATAATTTGACCAGATTCAAACTCAAATCTTGCAGAGAATATTCTAATTCAAAGGATACAAAAAGTAAATGGACAAAATCTACCAAGAAGTGGTGCCACATGTGTCTACTGCCACTGCTGGAAATGCTCCAAGTATGGTCAGTATCAGTGGGAATGCCTAGTTCTAAATAAGGGAACTATAATTTGAACAACAGCAGGTCCCAGAACCACACCTCAAGCAACATGTCGTAGCCCATATAGCTCCTCGTCCTCTGTAGTGTAAAGATCCCAATCTCATTCTCACTAATCTATCCATGACAATGAACTGACATAAGTTTTAGCATGCCAAGGAAAGGAGATGGTAGCATTTGGTTTTGCCAGGGTAGGGAGGAGCTCGAACAGAAAAAGGAGCCGGTGGAGATAGCTTAGCCTTCCATGCAAAAATAACACGTCAGAAGGCTGGGAGGAGATCGTGCGTGGACGGCCAGGGTGTTTGCTCGAGCGAGCTGATGGCCGACAGCTGTGCTCGAGTGCAGACGGAGCGCTGAGCTCGAGTTTGATGGGAAGCAGCATAGCTGGGACAAATGCCTACATCAGTAAAAAAAATGTAAAAACTTCTCATAATTGCAGTCATCCATGAGAACAAAATTTTGCTAATTCACGAAGCTCATAGTCAGGACCTTAGAGGCATTATTCTCGTCTTGTTAGTGTGCTACATATCCATAGTCAGAACTCGTAAGTTGTAGTACCGTTATATGCTTGGACATGCATTTTTGAGATAGATTATTGCTTGTTTCATGGACTCATGGAATCAGAGTATCATAGTATCATTAGCAATGACAAGGAAGAGCTCCCAAATTAAGTAGAAGATTGCTTCATCCCTTCTTGAATGCCTTTTCAGAGAACCTGACAAACTAACATGGCACTACTTAAGCCACCTAACATCCAAAATTATAGAACCAAAAAGATGCAGTATGCTCATTTCCTGATGATTTAAAATAAAACAGATGTGCCTATAATAACATAAGTAGGCTCCACTTTTTCCCAAACCACGATGTTGGGACAGGAATAAGAGTATCACTCAACTCAAGCAAGTGCCACGCAAAGCAACCAGTGAATATCATTTAAGCTAGCTGATAATGACAAGCTATGTTGTATGAATATGATGTTAGTATACTTCAGCCATCATTGAATAAGCAACGAGCATCATAATAGCAACTTCACGATTAGTATAGTGTCTGATAAGAATGCCAAATTAGAGGAACAATTCATAAGTGCTTTAGTTGGCAAAACAATTTTATTTTGACTTGGATCCATCGACGAGAATTCAAGATGTCGTGGAAAACGCTTTGCTGCAGATCAGACTGAAGGAAGCACCTGAGCTGGCCACTGAGTCTTCAGGGAGAGTAAGCGTCAGCGGCTCCACATCGTTGGAGAAATAATCTTCAAACCTAAGTTACACCATTGATAAAAACAGTTGTGAGTAACATGAAACCTAAGATTCAGAGAGATCTATGAAGCCATAGTCAAAGGAAAATATTTCTGTTGCAATATTTTTGTAAAGCAAGTAAGTCTGAGTCATGTAAAATGAAGCAGATGTACCTGGCTCAGTGATGCACTATCTCATATAGTAGAACGCCCGTGCGTTGCTACGGGCTATAATACATAAATATGAATCGAACAAATGAATAAGATCATCTTTAAGGTCGAAACTCATTTCTTGCTCGTATGTCCGGATGGACATCAAACAGACGCCAAACGGGGGTGTCCAACAAGATGAAGACCAATGTTGTCCTAATTGTAGTAGAAAAATTCTTTGAATCAAAGAGGCTCTAAGTAGCAGAAAGAATGATATAGCGCAGAGTTTGTTTGGGACAACCAAAATAAATAGTACACCATCTAACGCCACTCTTTTTTGTATAACATGTTCTAAATAAATACTACTTCGTCCCACAATATAAGACGGAGGGAGGGAGTACCAGCTAAATTCTCAATACAAGTACACATATACACACTATGGAGTACTAATGCATGATGCGAATTGAGATATTCTTGAGCTACCTTCATTTACATCAATTAAGAAAGCACCATACCTTACGGTTGGTAAATGGAATTGCCATCTTACAGACGGGAAAAAACCATATGAAAATGCCTTTGATACTTAGTGGTAGGCCACCAGAGAACCTAGTGCTTCCCGGCCCCAAAATTCGACCTTGAGACTTCTCTTGCTACCAAAAGAGAAGCAAGCTTTGGCAGGAGCAGCGACAGAGGGTGAATTAGTCAACATCTTGCTGTTGAGGAAAATGAAACATGATTTATAAGAAGGAAGCAGCAACTGCAAATGTTGGCCAAAGAAAGCAAGGCATAGAAGGAACAACAACTACGTCTTCTTAGGATTGTTGACATCTTAGTTTCCAAGAGTTGCTTAATCAGCGAGTGAGAATATAATAAATCTTAGCTAGGATGTTGCACAAAGGAAACAACACATAAAGGCAAGGACGGAGCACCCAGTCGCACCTAGTTGCAGCTAAAGTCACTTCCTTTGCAAGCGTTGGCATCGCTTCAAAATAACATGAGGAAAGAAAAAATAATGGTAAGTCGAAGTGTATCCTTAGTAATGTACAAAAAAAATTGACAGACAACCAACATCAAACAAAAGGTGCAAGTGAAGGAAGCATTTCCTGCTCAATTCATATGATATAGCAAAACAAAATATTTAGTAGTGTGGGTAAGGTGAGAGAAGCTCATCATACAGAATAAAAAGGCATAGGAAATTTCATCCACACATAGCTATGTGTAGAAATCGTTTTGCGGCAGAAGTAAAAGGAAACAGAGGAAAATGCAAGGAGGGAACAAAACCATTTTGTGTGATTTTATGGTCAAAATATGGTCCTAACCACAGAAAAAACAAAATAGAGCAATGGTTGATATATATTTCAAAGTTACCTTCAACTTCCTCCTTATAAGTATCCACTCTCTGCTCGCAAAACAACAGAAATTCCTACAGATTTATGGTTGAGTAGTACCTCGGTAATCAGCTAGAAACTTTTCGGCTAACTCATCCTTCTGGTTTGCCATTTCCTGAAAATTAAGAGATAGATTTAGGTGTTTATAAAAAAAAAGCAAACTTGACTTTCCAAACTGAAGAAAAAGAAATCAAAGTTCAAGAAGGCGCTGGGCGTTACTTATGCGTTTTGTGACCTACTTGCGCACAACCCGCTTATGCGTCGCCTAGGCGCGCCTAGGCGTTTCCACTGTAGCATGAAGAAACAAGGTAGATGGGCTGATCTGGCCCATTAAACCACTGGCCCATCTATTCAATTCTCCTACTAAAGCCTCCCATACATGCACAGTCGACAGAAAATTAGGGATCCACCTCACGCCGCCTCTCTCCTTCCTCTCTCCCTTGCTGCACATGGGAACCAGTCAGCCAGTGAAGCTCGATTTCTCGCCGGAGATGCTTGATCCCTCGCCGGAATCAGTCGATTTCTCACCGGAAATGCTTGATCTCTCGCCGGAATCAGTTGATTTGTTGCTGGATTGGTTGAATCCTCGTCGGGGAGGATGGATCTTTGCTGGGGAGGTCAAATCCTGGCTGGGGAGATTGATTTCCTGCCTGAGAAACACGATTTCTTGCCGGAGGACCTTTCTGGGTGCTTTTCTGAGCGCCTAGGTCCAAAGCGAGGCGCTATGCCAGCGCCCAGAGCTTAAGCGCGCCTAGGCGAGCGCCTAGTAGCGCCTTCTTGAACAGATAATAAAAATATACAGGCACCTTAATCAAACAATTGCTAAGAAAAAGAAAGGAAATTAGATTGTTATTCACTCTTAGGTACCTGCTATATCTTTTAGTTTGCATGTAACAATATCATATGTTCCCTTTGGTTGTGTCACCGACAAAGAAAATAAAACATCGTCTCTGCTTATTGGAATTTCTGGGGTCAGACATCATAAGAGTCCATTTCTAAATTCAATGGGTCCTTGGGATTCAACTATTGCCTAGATTATTATTTATCAGAAGTCCTTGGCTAAAAGAAGAGCCCGGTGCACAATTGAGAAGACATCAGAATGTGTTGGAAAAACATTATTCAGATGATCCTGATGAACGAGCACCAACAGCCAGCATCCTTCATGTCACTCGATCTACGACCAGACAAGATAAAAAAGAAACTTCATTCTCTTCCCAGCTCATCACTAAAGTGTGCACCTTGCCATAGCTCTTTGTAGGTGGAGTAGACTGTAAGTGCTGATGGTATTTACCAACAATGATGCTGTTGTTGAGCTCATCACCAGTATCTGCAAAAGAAATGGCAAAGGTACATATGTTTTTGCACGGAAAGGTAAATTGATGACTAAAAAACCATAAGCAACATGCATCAGATAGTTGAAGGCAAGAAAAGGAAGGAATTCGATCGGCTCACATGAATACACCTTCGCTAAAACCAGCAAAAGAAAGACAATGAATGAATCCTAATGCTTACCGATCAGATGCATTACGCCAGCGAAGATATCAACAAAAAAAGAGATCTGCAGTTCATATTAATACAAAGAAAATATACTACAGGAAAACAGTGGTCCCATAGGTGGCTTGCTGACCATGTACACAGGCTGTCTAAAGTCATATTTCACATGAGCTTCCCTATAAGTTTCATGCAGTACATAAGATACTGAGATCAGCTAACCACCAATGGGGGGATAGTTTTCTGCCTGAGGGTTGTGCTGTTGTGCATATCTCATAGGTGACTCACTTCCCCTGCTGGCTCTTCAGATTGTCATGCACTGGTTTGTTTGTTATCCCAGTTGGCCGCTGGTGCCACAAGAACTGTGTATCTAAGTCATAAGGTTATATAAATGAAAAGGAATTACTTTAGATAACTAAGTTAATATGTGTTTTTTATTAAAAAATTATGTACAGAAAGTCCAAATCAAATCCACATACAAGTTACTGATGATTAGAAGTAATACCGTTTAGCCGACTATCTACAGAAAGTCCAAATCAAATCCACATACAAGTCCAATGTAGTTTGTACTATTAATTAACACAACCAAGTTATGGGTAAAAAAAATGCAGTGTCAAATACTTTTGCATATCATCCATATAAAAAACAGAAAAATGCTAGCTCTAAAAACTGTTTAAATGGAACCAGCGTGTCAGAGCCCTGAGATAAACAGATCTCAAAAAAAACTCCATACGTTATCAGCTGTATGATCTAGCTAGGTGTGCAAATAGGTTTTAAAGAAACTCACAGGAACAATCTTGGAGAGCATGTGTAGAATTGTAGATAGTCAGTCAAATTAAAAACTAAGGCCGTAGCATGGAACAGTTAATCCGAAAGACCCGCAATTCCAATGCACAAACATTCAGATGCGTGTTCAGGAAGATGACAAAAAGCACGAACATGACATCTCCTAGCTAGCTAATGTACAATGATAGATCATACATACTTGGCTCCGGTGAAGAGGAAGGCAGCGGGGTATGACCGATCATACATACATGCTGGAAGCCGAGTCAGGCAAACCGTCGAACGGCTGGGAGGTGGTCCTGACGGCCCTAGACTCAGGCCGGAGCAGCTGAAGGCTGAAGCATGGCCGGTCACCGCGGACGGCACGGCCTGCCCTGGACTCGGATGGGGATCGGGCAGGTGCCGATCTGATCTTGCGTTGAGTACTGGAGGCCGCATTCGGTCGTCCTGCAACCGCCGTCCGCGGCCGTGTCGACACAGGCCCAAGCGCAGCGGTACTTGGGCTTGCAGATCTCGCGATCGATGACGCGCTGCATCACCACCACCAGCACACAGAGGAGGGCAAAGCATGGCTGGCGGAGGAGTCCCGAAGGGATCGCTGACGGCGAAGGTTCGGCGGCGCAGGATCGAGGGCGCTTGATGTGCGAGCGAGGGCGGCGGCGAAAGGATCCTGGATGGGGATCGAGGGCACTCTGAACCCCTCGCTCGCTAGTGGTGCGAGTCGTCGATTTTTTTGTAGGCTTTTTTTCGTAGGTTTTTTTCTCATGGTTTTTTCGTTCTAGCGCTCGCTCCCTCCCTAGCTCTGATCGCCTCGCTCCTTCCTAACGTGGGTTTTGGTGGGTTTTTTTATCCATGGGATGGTTACGTGCGGGGAGGTGGGAGGTGGTAGTGAGGACGAAAAAAAACCGAACGAAAATGGTGGGACGAAAATAAAATTCGAACGCGACCTACCAACTGAGACATTAGGAGTAGAGATGAGTGGATAGCCTACAAGGGGAAGGTTGCAAGTTCGATCCCCCACCAGCACTCTTTTTTGACCTTTCACCTTTCCAAAAGCAGGAAAAGCAAGAAGGAAAAAATAGAATGGGCCGACCCAGTTTGGACTGCTGCAGGCGCCCGTTTGCAAATTGCACTGTAGCAGGCGCCTATAGCGCCAAATAAGAAATCCCCACTATACGAATGACCTGGGATCGAATCCCCTGGCAAAATAGATAGACGTGCATTATTTCTGGGCCGAGCCAACCTTAGCGCGATGGTATGTGCCCTTTTTTTTGGTTGGTTATCTATTTTTTGGGGTCTAGTTTTTTACTTTTAGATTTAATATTTCTACCAACTTCAATACAATATGGAACAAAATGTACATACATTAAATATGTTCTAGAGTTTTTAGAAAAAAATGGAATTTAAGAATGTTCATAAATTATTATTTTTTGAAAAGCTTTGAAAATTTTCACAAGCTTAGATCTATTCATGAACATATTTTTTTTGCAAGTTTGCAAAATGTTCCAAAGCTAAATAAGGTTCATGAGTTCTGTAAATATTCGCTATTTTGCATAAAATTAACAATTAAGAACATCACTAAGAGTAGAATGTTTTGAGTAGATATAATAAAACTATGTGTGACATGGTGAGATCAAAGATGACATCACTCAATTTGTGAATATACTTTTTAATATGATGCTTTAGAGACTGTGATTTTTACACTGAAAAGCAGCGCCATCAAATCTGTTGAAATGACACCCTATAAGATATGGAATGGTATGAGTACTACTCTGTTAGTTATCCCAAATAGTTGGGTATTCCTTTATCAGTACGACAAGGCAAAGTGTTTTGCCACAGAATGCAGGAAGTTTGGAAGAAAAATTTTTCTGCAAAATAGTGAGTAGGAGGACAATGCAACTCGATGGGATTACATAATCTTCGTAATTAGGTCAAAGAAAAGAAAATCTAGAATTAGTTCTAGAATTTCATACCGTGATTGATATGGAAGTCTCTACATAAGGTGTAGTGATTTCGGTTGAACTTGCAGCTGAACTATATAGGTTGGGCAAATTCGTGTAGACCTGCATGGTGTGCAGACGAAATATTGTTGAACAAACAATGAACCTATCATTTAGAGAGAAGTGTTGATGGAACCTGGCTCCGGTATTAGCTATATGCCAAAATAATCCAGATAGTATCCATATACATATTTCAAGTTTAGAACTTGAGGAACCCTCTGGAAGATTTAGAGTCTAAAGTATAGTAATGGATATATAGACTGACAAAGATAAAAGTGTTTTATAAAGCTTGACTTGTTATAAATAGTTTATGACAAGATCAATGAGTTGATTATGACGAGATTGTCTCATCATAGCAATACTTAAAGTTAGTTCGGGTTAAACTAGCAATTACTAAATATTTATATTATGAGATACTACCTTCGTCCGGGATTAGAAGTCCCCAGAGCCACCGAGCCCCGTACAAAATTAATAGGCCGCTTGCAGAGCTCTGCTCCTTTTTATTGGTCTGTGCCTCTGATAGTAAATGCAAGCCACGCATGCAGCGGTCGTTCCAGCTTTCAAGCTCCTGCATGCAGCTACAGTAAACAACGCAACCAATGCATGCACTCCTTTTTCTAAGGCAGCTGTGGGGCATGCGCTGCAATTACGCTTGGGAAGTTAGTAGCCAGAGAATAAATAGGAAACAAAGCCCTCTGGTTGGTTAGACTAGCAACAACTTTTGAGGAACCTCGAGCAGAGCACGTCTTGGTCTTGATGATTTGGGTTAGGGGACTTTTAAACCCGAACGGAGGTAGTACAATAGATGGATGTCAAAATTATTCCCATGAGATGGAGATAGAACCAAGGTTGTATATTTGATACGGTCCTAAGGTAATTTTGTCAATCCAGAGGATGCTAGTAAATGTGCAAACTTCAAGAGATCCTATAATGAATTGAAGCAAGCAAAGTGGAGTTGAAATCCTCCGATGAAATGGTCAAATAATTGATTTCATCGAGGAAAGCGAAGATGCTTGTATTTGCAAGAAAGTAAGCGGGAGCATGATAATATTTCTAAACACTATATGTGCATGACACATTGTTGATTGGAAATTATATAAATTTCTTGACACGAATTAAGGCTTCATTGAAACTAGTTTATCAGTAAAGTACTTAGGCAATATATAGTCCTGGTATTAGTCATAATGATCTATGGAGATAGTAGTGCCTAATCTGTCTTAGCCAAAATACATATTGACTATCTTAAAAAAATACATATTGATAGAATACTAAATCAATTTAGTATAAAATACGCAAGAAGAGTTTCTTGTCAAAGTCACATGGGAGGAGTTTTAAGCAAGAATCGGTGTCCTGAAAGCTGATAAACGAAATACATGATTTCAATCATTCTTTCTTGTGTTAAATATGTTCCATGGTATGTAAAACAACCAGATATGCCTAGTACTCCAAGTAAGCTGTGAGTAATAAAGTTACCAAAATGACCAAATTGTTAATCATATGACAATAGTGCAAATGTCATTAAGTACTAATGACATGTTTCTCACATACGGAGAAAATGAAGAGATTATTGTAAGGAGTGACATCAATACAGGCTCGTTGTAAGTAAGTACATCGATAAAATCTTCATCAATGCTCCAAGCGATTTTCAGTTTCAATTAAATGATTAATGGTTGCACAATAAGTTGGAATTGGTCCAAGAAAGTTACTGTTGTGAACTCTATAACAGAAGGCTGAGTATATTGTCGCTTTATAAGCAACAACGCTTTATACCCAACAATAGATGATGATAATCAAAGGTTCATTTATGAACTTGCTATGGTTTCTAGATGATTGTTGATACGTCTCCATCGTATCTACTTCTATAAACTCTTTTTCCCTTGTTGTGGACTCTAATTTGCATGATTTGAATGGAACTAACCCGGACTGGCGTTGTTTTCAGCAGAATTGCCATGGTGTTATTTTTGTGCAGAAATCAAAGTTCTCGAATTGACCTGAAAATTTATAGAGAATTTTTGTCGAAAATATAAAAAATACTGGCGCAAAAAGATACCAGAGGGGGCCACCCAGAGGCCACAAGCCCTGGGGCGTGATGACCCACAAGTATGGGGGATCAATCGTAGTCCTTTTGATAAGTAAGAGTGTCGAACCCAACGAGGAGCAAAAGGAAATGACAAATGGTTTTCAGCAAGGTATTCTCTGCAAGCACTGAAATTATAAGTAATGAGTAGTTTGATAGCAAGATAATTTGTAACAGGCAAGTAACGGTAATAGTAACAAAAGTGCAGCAAGGTAGCCCAATCCTTTTGAGGCAAAGGACAGACCAAAACGGTCTCTTATGATAAGCAAGCGTTCTTGAGCGTACACGGGAATTTCATCTAGTCACTTTCATCATTGGTTTGATTTGTGTTCGCTACTTTGATAATTTGATATGTGGGTGGACCGGTGCTTAGGTGTTGTTCTTACTTGAACAAACCTCCTACTTATGATTAACCCCCTCGCAACTATGAGAAAAGTATTAAGAATAAATTCTAACCATAGCATTAAACTTTTGGATCCAAATCAGTCCCTTACGGAATAGCACATAAACTAGGGTTTAAGCTTCTACCAGTCTCGCAACGCATCATCTAATATCTACTCCACAATGCATTCCCTTAGGACCAAATATGGTGAAGTGGCATGTAGTTGACGTTCACATGACACCATTAAGGGAATCACAACATACATACCATCAAAATATCGAACACATATAAAATTCACATGATTACTTGCAACAAGATTTCTCCCGTGACCTCAAGAACAAAAGTAACTACTCACAAATGATAATCATGCTCAAGATCAGAGGGGTATTAAATACATATTGGATCTGAACATATAATCTTCCACCAAATAAACCATATAGTAATCAACTACAAGATGTAATCAACACTACTAGTCATCCACAAGTACTAATCTATAGTTCCGGTACAAAGATTGAACACAAGAGATGAACTAGGGTTTGAGAGGAGATGGTGCTGTTGAAGATGTTGATGGATATTGCCCTCCCCAAGATGGGAGAGTTGCTGGCGATGATGATGACGATGATTTCCCCCTCCGGGAGGGAAGTTCCCTCTGCGGAATCGCTCCGCCGGAGGGCAAAAGTGCTCCTACCCAAGTTCCACCTCGAGATGGCGGCACTTCATCCCGAAAGTCCTTCCTTATTTTTTCTAGGTCAAGATGACTTATATACTAGAAGAGGGGCACCGGAGGTGGGCCGAGGAGGGCACAACCCACCAGGGCGCGCCTGGGCTCCCTGGCATGCCCAGGTGGGTTGTGCCCACCTGGTGGGGCCCCTCTGGTACTTATTGGCTCCAATATTTCTTATATATTCCATAAAAGTTCCCCGTAAAGTTTTAACTCATTTAGAGTTGTGCAGAATAGGTAGCCTGACGTAGCTTTTTCAGGTAATTCCAGCTGCCGGTATTCTCCCTCTTTATGTGTACCTTGCATATTATGAGAGAAAAGGCAATAGAAATACTCCAAAAAGCATTATTATACATAAAAAATATATAAATAAAAGTAGGTAAACATGATGCAAAATGGACGTATCAACTCCCCTAAGCTTAGACCTCGCTTGTCCTCAAGCGAAAATCGAAATCAAAAGACATGTCCACATGCTTAGAGAGAGAGAGAGAGGTGTCGATAAAAACAAAATACGGACACAGAAGCATCATGTATATTATTATAACAGCAACAAACTTTAACATAAAACTTTATCATAGAACTTTTATCATAGACTTTTCATGAATAAGTAACAATTCATCACAACATCGAAGTATAAAGCATAAACTCTATTGAAAACCAACAAACTATGTTCTCAGCCAATTTTGCAACTACGATTCATCATCTTTTCAGGAAGGGTCACGTATCGGAGCCTTGTTGGCAAGTCCACATACTCAACCATCATATAGTCTTATATGATTGCTAACACTCACCTCATACACATGAGAAAAAAGTTTCAACCGGACACATAGAAAGATAGGGGCTTATTGTTTTTGGCACCCAGCATACGCACCTCAAGGCTGATGTCAACAGTAATAACTCATGCTACCGATATCCAACTGGATATATATGCCTATATCTTTCCTCACCACATGATGCTTGCCAAAATAGAAAATAAAAAGGAATAGAGAGAAAAACTTTGACTCTTGCATGAAAGTAAATACATAAAAGTAAAAACATAGGCCCTTCACAGAGGAAAGCAGAGGTTTCCATGCTTTTATTCGTTTGTATGCTCAATCTCTTAGGCAAAAGAACGTCACATTATATTGGCCCTTATGATAGCAACCTTTATTATGCAATCTGTCGCTTTTATTCTTTGCCATCACAAGTTCGTACAACGCTCAATTTTCTCTTACACTAAATGATCCAACACTTTTAGAAGCAAACTTTGTTGCCTTATTGCACCGATGACAACTTACTTGAAGGATCTTACTCAATCCATAGGTAGGTATGGTGGACTCTCAAAACAAGATTTGGGTTTAAGGTTTTTTTGATGCACAAGTAGTATCTCTACTTAGTGCGGAATTTTGGCTAGCAAAGATAGGGGCAAGCACCACATGTTAAAGGATATATGCCAATATAACTTCTATATGAATATGAATAAACATAAATCATTACATTGTCTTCCTTGTCCAGCGTCAACAATTTTAGCATACAATAATTTGATGGGGGCTCACAATCACAAAAGATGTCCAAGATGGTGTATTTGCATGTGAATCTTCTATTCCCTTATTAATTCTTTCATGAATTGCATCATTGACAAATGCTATGTTTGTAAATCTCCAATAAAATTTTCTACTTATACTCTTCCTTATGTGATGTCATTACTTACCATAAGATTAGCATATGATCTTTTTCATTTATTTCCTTTATTTTTATTGAAACATGAAAGTAAAGAAAGCAAAACTCAAACTAAACTTTATTATATATCTTGCACACGATTATAAGGATAGATCACCAAGCAAACTCTCAAAAAGAAAGGATCGAACTAAATATTTATTCATCTAAAGCAAAAGATAACTATGGATCGAACTAAGGTAAGTAAAGGCAAAATATAGTGGAGGTGATACGATACCGGGGCACCTCCCCAAAACTTGGCACAAGCCAAGGGGAGTGCCCATACCCGATACTCAATTTTCCTTTGGTGATGAAGAAGGAGGTGGTGAAATAACTCCCAATATATCCATGAGTGCTTCCTTCAAGCCTTGAATCTCGTGAAGGGCTTTATGAAGCAACTTAGTGTTTTTCTCCACTTCAGCCATAATATGTTTATTCTCCGACCTCCAAGAATTTGTTCCTGCATCACTTTCTCTTGGACGGGATATGCCCCAATTATACGGTATATGCATACGAGGAGTATTTTAGAACCCATAATTGTGAATCAAATTGTGAGAATTGTTATGATGTAACCTATGTAAAGGCCTCCTTGGTGGGAGTTCATCTTGAACTTCAGGGTTCTCTTGACTGTTTGATGATCTTATGGCCTGATGAGGATTGGGACGAGTGTAGATGCCAGTCAATGTGCCCCTCTCGGAAGCCGGAGAGTGAACTCCAGGAGAATTTCCTTCATCTTCCTCCATGGCCACCTCCTCAACTCTCTCTCCTTAGTTCCCCCTGTGGCATCCAAGCATCACCTTCTCTATGGTTGGAGAAGGGAAAATCCATGGTGTGAGGCCTGATAGATCTGACAGAAAGCAGCAAGAAAAGGAAACAAAAGATTTCTCCGTGATATGGTGGTGAATAGGTTCGTTGGGTATATAAAGATTTTTATCTTAGGAAACAAGCAAATGTAAGAAAAATGGAGTCTAGAAGGTACCCGAGGTGGGCACAACCCTCCTGGGCACGCCGCCCTGGTGTCTTGTGCCCACCAGAGTCACCTTCCTGGTAGTTTCTTCTTTTCCTAATTTTTTAAATATTCCAAAACTGACAAAAAATATTTTTGCATATTTTTCGGAGTCCGTTTACTTACCGTATCACGTACCACCTCTTTTTAACGATTCTGGAGTGTTCCGGAAGGCTTCCTTTGTGTGTTCTTCCGGTGTCATAGTTTGGATAATATTTCTTTCAACATTAATGGGCGTACCTGAGATATAATGTTTTGTTCTTTGCCCATTGACAACCTCCGGTTAGTGCCTTATGCATTATTTATTTTGATGGCTCCCGATCGATAAACCTCCTCGATAACATAGGCTCCTTCCCATTTGGAGAGGAGTTTTCCTGCAAAGAACCTGAAACGAGAGTTGTACAAAAGAACATATTCTCCGACTTTGAACTCGCGCTTTTGGATTCTTTTATCATGCCATCTTTTGACTTTTTCTTTAAATAACTTGGCATTTTCATAAGCTTGGGTTCTCCATTCATCTCGTGAGCTAATATCAAATAACCTCTTTTCACCGGCAAGTTTGAAATCATAATTGAGTTCTTTAATTGGCCAATATGCTTTATGTTCTAACTCAAGAGGCCAATGACAAGCTTTTCCATAAACCATTTTATAAGGAGACATACCCATAGGATTTTTATATGCTGTTCTATAAGCCCAAAGTGCATCGTCTAATTTCATAGGCCAATTCTTCCGGGACCTATTGACAGTTTTTTGTAAAATTAATTTTGTTTCTCTGTTGGTAAGTTCAACTTGACCACTAGACTGAGGATGATAAGGTGATGCAATTATATGGTTAACATCATACTTAGTAAGCATTTTGCGGAAAGCACCATGAATAAAATGTGAACCACCATCAGTCATTAAATATCTAGGGACTCCAAACCTTGGGAAAATAACTTCCTTAAGCATTTTAATAGAGGTGTTGTGATCAACACTACTAGTTGGAATAGCTTCTACCCACTTAGTAACATAATCAACAGCAACCAAAATATGTGTATACCCATCAGAGGAAGGAAAATGTCCCATGTAATCAAACCCCCAAACATCAAATGGTTCAATAGCAAGAGAATAATTCATAGGCATTTCCTGACGCTTACCAATATTACCAATCCTTTGACATTCATCACAAGATAAAACAAACTTACGAGCATCCTTGAAGAGAGTAGGCCAATAAAAACCAGATTGCAATACCTCGTGAGCCGTTCTATCTCCCGCATGATGCCCTCCATAAGCTTCAGAGTGACATTTCCGTAGGATTTGTCCCTGTTCATTCTTAGGTACACAACATCTAATAATACCATCTACTCCTATATAAAGATGTGGGTCATCCCAAAAGTAATGTCTTAAATCATAGAAGAATTTTTTATTTTGTTGGTATGTGAATCTAGGTGGTATATATTTGGCAACATGTAATTAGCATAGTCAGCATACCAAGGAGTGCTATGAGAAACATTTATTGCAGCTAATTGTTCATCGGGAAAACTATCATTAATAGGTTGTGGGTCATCAAGAATATTTTCTAGCCTAGACAAGTTATCAGCCACGGGATTCTCAGCTCCCTTTCTATCAATTATATGTAAGTCAAATTCTTGCAGCAAGAGAACCCACCTAATGAATCTAGCTTTAGCATCTTTCTTTTCCATAAGATATTTTAACAATGTAAGATCTGAATTTATCACAAGCAAACACCACTGCTAAGAATTCTTTTTCAGTAGTAGCATAATTTCGTTGAGCACTGTCTAGAGTTTTACTAGCATAATGAATAACCTTTAATTTCTTATCAACTCTTTGTCCTAGAACAGCACCAACGGCATAGTCAGTAGCATCACACATAATTTCAAAAGGCAAGTTCCAATCGGGAGGTTGAACAATAAGTGCGAAAATCAAGGCTTTCATAAGTGTTTCAAAAGCTTCTACACAATCATCATCAAAAACAAATGGTACTTCCTTTTGTAAAAGATTTGTAAGAGTCCTAGAATATTTAAAGAAGTCTTTAATAAACCTCCTACAGAAACCAGCATGACCAAGGAAACTACGAATACCTTTGATATATTTAGGGCATGGCATTTTCTCAATTGCATCAACTTTAGCTTTATCCACCTCAATACCCCGTTCAGAAACTTTATGTCCCAAGACAATACCTTCGTTAACCATAAAGTGGCACTTCTCCTAATTCAAGACAAGATTAGTCTGCTCGCTTCTCTGAAAAACTCGATCAAGGTTGCTTAAGCAATCATCAAAAGAAGTTCCGTAAATGAAAAAATCATCCATGAAAACCTCAACAATCTTTTCACAAAAATCAGAGAACATAGCAGTCATACATCTTTGGAAGGTAGTAGGTGCATTACATAAACCAAAAGGCATACATCTATAAGCATAAGTTCCAAAAGGACAAGTAAAGGTGGTTTTTTCTTGATCAGGTTGTGAGACAGGTATTTGAGAAAAACCAGAGTATCCACCAAGGAAACAAAAATGTGTGTGCTTTGACAATCTCTCTAGGATTTGATCAATAAAAGGCATAGGGTAATGATCTTTTCTAGTAGCTTTGTTTAATTTTATAAAATCAATTACCATTATGTAGCCAGTGAAAATTCTTTGTGGAATAAGTTCATTCTTCTCATTAGGAACAACAGTAACACCTCCCTTCTTAGGGACACAATGGACATGATTTACCCATCTACTATCAGCTATAGTATAGATTATACCTGCTTCCAGAAGCTTCAGTATTTCAGTTCTTACCACTTATTTCATTTTAGGATTCAAACGTTGTTGGTGATCAACAACGGGTTTAGCATCAGGTTCCATATTAATTTTGTGCTGACAGAGAGTGGGACTAATGCCCTTTAAATCGCAAAGAGTATACCCAATAGAAGCTCAATGCTTCTTAAGAACCTTCAATAATCTTTCTTCTTCATGAACTGAAAGGTTAGCACTTATAATAACATGATATATCTTTTTCTCATCAAGATAATCATATTTTTCAAAGTGTCTGGCAATTGTTTTAATTCAAACACAGGATCACCTTTAGGTGGAGGAGGACCTCCCAGAGTTTCAATAGGAAAATTGTGTTTAAGCAGAGGACGTTGTTCAAAGAAAATCTTATGTATTTCATTTCTTTCATGCATATGCATATCATTCTCATGGTCTAGCAAATATTGTTCTAGTGGATCAGTAGGAGGCACAACAATAGAAGCAAGACCAATTATTTCATCCTTACTAGGCAATTCTTTCTTAAGATGTTTTCTATTAAACTTAGAAAAATTAAAATCATGAGAGTCGTCACCAAAACTAACACCGACAGTTTGTTTCTCACAATCTATTTTAGCATTAACTGTGTTCAAGAAAGGTCTACCAAAGATAATGCGACAAAAATCATCTTGTGGGGAACCAAGAACAAGAAAATCAGTAGGATATTTTATTTTCCCACACAAGACTTCAACATCTCTAACAATCCCAAGTGGTGTGATGGTGTCTCTATTAGCAAGTTTAATAGTAACAAATATGTCTTCTATTTTAGCGGGTGCTATATCATTCATAATTTCTTGATATAGGGTAAAAGGAATAGCACTAACACTAGCACCTATGTCACATAAACCATGATAAGAGTGATCTCCTATTTTAACTGAGACAACAAGCATGCCAACAATGGGTCTATGTTTATCTTTTTCATCGGGTTTGGCAATTCTAGCAGCTTCATCACAGAAATAAATAACATGCCCATCTTTATTTTCAACCAGGAGATCCTTAACCATAGCAACACTAGGTTCTACCTTAATTTGTTCAGCTAGTTTAGGTGTTCTAATATAACTTTTATTAACCACAGTTGAAACTTTAGCATGGTCCTTCATCCTAACAGGGAAAGGCGGGTTTTCAATATAAGCAATAGGAATAAACTGGATCAAAATTAAAAATAATAGTTTCATCTTTAGCTATTACCGGTTCTTGAATTTCTTCTTTAATAGGTGGGTGATATTTAAACCACTTCTCCTTAGGGAGATCAATATGAGTAGCAAAAGATTCACAAAAGGAGGCTACTATCTCAGAGTCAAGTCCATATTTAGTGCTAAACTTTTGGAAAGCATCAATATTCATAAAAGATTTAACACAATCATACTTAAGCTTAATACTTGACTCTTTACCTTCGCCGAGTTCCCAATCTACAGAGTTGCATTTAATTCTTTCCAAAAGATCCCACCGAAATTCAATAGTCTTCTTCATAAAGGAAACAGTACAAGAAGTATCAAGCATGGATCAATCATTATGAGAAAGCGAACATAAAAATTCGGAATGATAATTTCACTTGAGAGCTCATGATTGGGGCATGAATATAACATTGACTTAAGCCTCCCCAAGCTAGAGAGATACTTTCTTCTTCACGAGGCCAAAAATTATATATGTAATTCCGATCACGATGAACTAGATGCATAGGATAATTTTTTGGGTGAAATTCCAATTTCAATCGATTCCAATTCCAAGATCCAATATCATCGCATAGCCTATTCCATGCCAATGCTTTCCCTTCAAAGATAAAGGGAAAACCTTATTCTTAGCTTCATCATCGGGTAAACCTACAAGATTAAACAATCCACAAATTTCTTCCACATATATAGAGTGCACATCAGGATGTTCGGTTCCATCTCCTGCATAAGGATTAGCTAGCAGTTGTTCTATCATACCCGAAGGAATTTCATAACCAATATTTTCAATAGGTGCAGTAGGTTGAGGGGTGACTAATTGTGGTTCCTGTAGAAGTGAAGATACCCCAAACAAACCCCTCAAAGGATTGTTTTCCATAGTAACAAGTGACAGTAAATTTTAGCACGTAGTAATAATTTTTCCTTACCAATTTCCACTTACCAAGAGCAGTTCACTCCCTCGAAACGGCGCCAGAAAAGAGCCTTGATGACCCAAAAGTATAGGTTATCAATCATAGTCCTTTCGATAAGTAAGAGTGTCGAACCCAACGAGGTGCAGAAGGAAATGACAAGTGGTTTTCAGCAAGGTATTCTCTACAAGCACTGAAATTATAAGTAACGAGTAGTTTGATAGTAAGACAATTTGTACCGGGCATGTAACGGTAATGGTAACAAAAGTGCAGCAAGGTAGCCAAATCCTTTTGAGACAAAGGACGGGCCAAAACGGTCTCTTATGATAATATGACTCCCGGATAATTAAGCTACAGTAAATATCTACTAATGATGCCACGTCACTTCGATTTCTGTTGCCAATCTCGCATTAGGTCGAAACCGATTCAAATTCAAATTCAAAGTCAAATAAACATTAAAAGTTCTCAAATGTCAGAACTAAAATTTTCTAATGTGACAATTAAATCATATGTAATATTGGTGGAGAAACCAGACTCTTATTAATTGTTTAAATGCACTATAATAAATATACAGTGGCAAAACAGTTATTCAAATGCTTTCAAAATAATAAACAATTCCAAAACTATTTATTTTCGTACTAAACTGTTGGTGGCAGAGGCATAAATTGTAACACTATTTTAGGTGCCACTTCTGTATTTTATTGAAACTAAAATAAAACAGTTAAGAAGTAAAAGAGAATTAAGAAAAGGAATACATTACAAAAAAAGCAAAAGAGGACCCCCCTGGCCAACTGAGCCAACAGGCCCAGCTGGCCACCCACGCAACCCAGCCAGCCCATCCCGGCTGTATAACCCCCACGCACCCAAAACCCTAGCCCACTACCCCCACTATACCTGGCCAAACGGGCCGGCCCGGCATGGCACGACCCGGCCCATCATAATCGTTCCTGGCCCGGCACGGCCCGCCAGGGCACGATTACTGTACGGGCCATGCCGTGCTGGCCCGCGTGCTGCGCCCCCAGGCCCAGGCACGGCCCAGTTACTAAACGGGCCGGCACGTTGGCCCGTTTAGCATGGTGGGCTGCATATTTTTAGCCTGTTATTTGACACAGTGAGCGTTTTTAGCCTATTTTTACATATTGGACCATATATAAATATATAAAAAAATAAAAATAAAGTAATCGGGCCGTGCCGTGCCGGCCCGCGTGCCCAGCCTCCAGGCCCAGGCACGGCCCAGGGCGTGCCGCGTGCCTGGCCCGACCCGTTTAGCCCGTGCCATGCCTGGCCCAAGGCGGGCCGTGCCGGCGTGCTCACGGGCCGGCCCAAAAAACCCGGCCCATTTGGCCAACTATAACCCCCACCTTCCCCCATTCTCCCCACTCCCTCCCGATCCCCCTGGATCTGGATCGGGAGCACCCAATGCCGATGCCCCCGACCCCGGCACGCCGACGCCTCTCGTCGTCTCCGGCGCCGCCCCGGCATCGCCGCCTCGACCGCCCCTCGCCCGATCGCCCCGACGTCGCCGTCATCCCGCCACCTCGTCCGAAGTCGCCCCGTCGCCCTGGACCTCGCGGCCCCATCGCCTGACCGCCCCTCGTTGCCAGACGTTCCCGTCCTCCACCCCGAGCACCGCTGCCCCATGCCCCTACAACTCCTCCTGTGAGCTCCCCCATCTCCTCTACTCCCTCACGCCCGCCTCGCCTGACTCGTCGCGGCCGCTGCCTGTCGTCGACTGCTCCGCCACCCTGCCTTCCCCCGCCGCGAGCCTGCCTCCTCCCTCGCCTCATTGGTTGCTTGCACACCCGCGCACCGCGCCGCCGTGACCGAGACCTGCGCCCCTCGCCGCACGCACTCCGGCACCCGCTCACGGCCGCCGGCGCCCCGCACCGTCCTGCTGCCCCCTGCTCCACCATGGCCGCCTCCCCAACTGCTCCGCCTGTGGTCGTTCTCCCCTGCTGCCTCCTGCCCGACGCACCTCACTGCTGACGCCGGCGTTCCCCCTTATTGTGGCCCCGACTGGCCGCGCCCAGTTCGGGCGCCCACGCCCGTCACCCGTTTCGCTAGCGCCCACGACACGCTAGGCCCCCAGGGGCCTATGACAAGGGGGGCCCACCCCCGAGAACGTTAAAAAAAATAAACAAATAATAATTTAATTAATTAATTAATTAGTTAACTAATTAATTAACTTAATTAATCCTGTTTAGTTAAACTAATTAAACTTAATTAACCTAAATATCTAATTAAACTAACTAATCTATTAGTTAGGGCAATGTGTCAATGATAGATGGGACCCACACGTGAGCTTGACCCAGTCAACACCTCTGTTGACTGATGACGTCATGCTGGCGTCATGCTGATGTAGTAATGCCATTTTCGAATTAAATTAATAATAATAATTTATAAATTGATTTAAATCTTTAAAAATGAATATAAAATAAACGGTAACTCGGATGAAAATGTTTTGTACATGAAAGTTGCTCCGAACGACGAGATGAATTTGAATACACAACCCGTTTGTCAGCCACATGTCCCTAGCATAGCGAACGTGCAACATTTCCCCTCCAGTTCATTTGTGCAAAAATGTGAAACACCAGGAATACTTTCCCGGATGTTTCCCGCCTTCGCCGGTATCACCTACTACCGCATTAGGGCACACCTAGCACCGCTCATTGTCATGTCTTGCATCATGCTTATGTTTGCATTATATTTATTGTTTCTTCCCCTCTTCTCTCCGGTAGACTACGAGACCGACGCTGCTGCTACCCCGGTCGACTACGGAGTTGGCGACCCCTCCTTCTTGTCAGAGCAACCAGGCAAGCCCCCCCTTGATCACCAGATATCGCCTATTCTGCCCTCTACTGCTTGCATTAGAATAGTGTAGCATGTTACAGTTTGGTTAATCCTATTCTGTTGCATAGGCTGTCATTGCTGTTACAGTTGTTGATACCTTACCTACAATCCTAAATGCTTAGTATAGGATGCTAGTTTACCATCGGTGGCCCTACATTCTTGTCCATCTGCCTTGCTATACTATTGGGCCGTGATCACTCGGGAGGTGATCACGGGTATATACTTACATACATACATACATACTATACATATGGTGACTAAAGTCGGGTCGGCTCATTGAATACCCGCCGTTGATTCACGGATTGGGGGCTGAAAGGACATGACTTCCCGACGGCCCTCTGAGTGGATCTTTGTGGCGGAGCAACAGGGCAGGTTGAGACCACCTAGGCGAGAGGTGGGCCTCGCCCTGGTCGGCGTTCGCGGTTACTTCATAATAACACACTTAACGAGATCTTGGTATTTGATCTGAGTCTGGCCACTGGCCTATGCGCACTAACCAACTACGCGGGAACAGTTATGGGCACTCGACGTCATGGTATCAGTTGAAGCCTTCTTGACGTCAGCGACTGAGCGGCGCGCGCCGGGTTGGACTAGAACCCCTGCCCTTGTATAAGGGAGGCTAGGTCTGCTCACCGACCGCGTTCGCAACGTGCATGTGTGTAATGGGCGATGGGCCTAGACCCTTGCGTGCATAGGATTTAGACCGGCGTGCTGACCTCTCGGTTGTGCCTAGGTGGGCTGCGATGTGTTGATCTTCCGAGGCCGGGCATGACCCAGGAAAGTGTGTCCGGCTAGAGGGATCGAGCGTGTTGGGAAATGTGGTGCACCCCTGCAGGGAAGTTTATCTATTCGAATAGCCGTGTCCCTCGGTAAAAGGACGACCCAGAGTTGTGCCTTGACCTTATGACAATGAGAACCATATACTTAATAGAACACACCCAGACAAGTTCCAGAGATGACTCGGGTGATCGCTTTTCCACAGGGTGACGAGGGGAGGATCGCCAGGTAGGATTATGCTATGCGATGATACTTGGAGAACTTCAATCTACTGTCTTCTACATGCTGCAAGACGGAGGGTGCCAGAAGCGTAGTCTTTGATAGGACTAGCTATCCCCCTCTTGTTCTGGCATTCTATAGTTCAGTCCACCGATATTGCCTCTTTACACATATATGCATGCATATGTAGTGTAGCTCCTTGCTTGCGAGTACTTTGGATGAGTACTCACGGTTTCTCTGCTCCCTCTTTCCCCCCTTTTTTCTCTTCTTCTCGGATGCCGCAACCAGAAGTTGGAGCCCAAGAGCCAGACACCACTATCGATGACGACTCCTACTACACTGGAGGTGCCTACTACTACGTGCAGGCCGCTGACGACAACCAGGAGTAGTTTAGGAGGATCCCAGGCAGGAGGCTTGCGCCTCTTTCGATCTGTATCCTAGAATTCGTCCTTTTGGCTCAGACGTCATTTTAAACATGAGTTGGATCTCGACCAATCAAATTGTCGTCGATTGTACCCCTAAGCTTACGCAACTTATCCATCCTTAGTCAGAGCATTTGCTTCTGATCCCTTGATTTGGAAATCATAATCCCTTTACATTTGAGACTTGAATTAGTAAGTTGTTTCTATCATCTGATCCCCTTGCAGTATTTCTTCTTCTGGTTGAGTACCGATGCTCACATCAGATCCCTTGTGGACCGCCAGATCCTTTGTTGGATTTCATTCGACATCGTCCTTCATATTCAATAACCTTGTGAGCCTTTCCACGGGTATATAATGCCTTTGGTAAAATTGTATCCTTGCTTTGTCAACCATGCTCTGCTTTTGAGCTTGTATAAATTACTCCTGAAGTTGTGGTATATGTTTCTAAGATGCCCCGATGGGTTGAAGCTATGCCTTTCCTAATCTGTGTAAACCTGTAAGCTTCTACGGGTCATACTCTAACGGTGTTATGCCAGATAAAATTTCAGCACGACAACTTCATCGAACGCGAGGAGTGAATGAAAGGTTATGCATTGGAGAAGTGGGAGTCGACCTTGAACTTTCTGTTCATGCCCATGGACACGATGTAGATCTTATCATGGATGTTTCTTTTAAAATTAATTATCCCCTTGGTGTAAGTTCATCTTATATCTGGGAATTGGTCCTTTGCAATCGTGGTTTCGACTATATTGTTCTTCTTGATTCCATTTCTCAGACAAGTTGAAGTACTTGTCTTCTGCAGGTCAATACACCTATCCAGCCTCTATTCTGCTCTACCTTCGAGTATACCCTCTCGTATCTCGAGATTAGCACGAAACTGCATAACTACTTATGAGTTCTTCATCAAGTACTACATTCTCACCGATTCCAATTTTTCACGGGCTCCCAGTTATTAAACACTCAAAGACACCGATAACTGAACCGAGTATGCATTACGGTTCAACAACTCTTAGTAACCTTCTTTACTTATGAGTTTGTACCCGATCATGTCATTCCTAGCTTGTTTGGCTATATCATTATCGTGATGATTTTAACTATGCTACCTGGTCCTTATTCCCGGAGCACCACTTTCAACGATGAGCTAAGCTTACGTCGATCTCCTCGTCTTATCGTTTCACCTCGAACAACAAACTTGATTCCGAGTTTGTGTCATATCTGTGGTTCCAATAATCTTTCGCTCCATCAGTCCTTTTGCTTGACGCGGTCGTTGTTCGATTGCTTCTTCATGGAGCCTCTCGACAAAATTTATCGTGATCATCATCAACATTTTGACTGCTTCCAGGATATCAGTTGAATTTGTGATGAGGATTACCATCCTTGCCCTCGACGATTTGTGTTATCACCGACCACTTTATTGCCTTCCCTCCAACACAAACTTGTTCGTGTTTTGTGTTATACTTTGAATTCCTTGCTATCCAGGATTTGTTCTTTACCTTGGAGTACTGCCGTCTTTTATGTCAAGAATGTCGCGAGAATTTCACCACCTCTTAAGAATTCTTGGTATAGTGATACTTCTCACCATCACCATTCTTTATTGGTCCCCGTGTTGAATCCGATGAGTGAACGGTGTTGTTTGGATTCTTTCCTTCTAGCAACCCTATTGCTTTGAAGTTAATGGTCGACATTTCATTCTTAGACCGTTGGTTATCGAATCACCATTATAACATCATTCATGCTACCTAAGCCCATATTTCGGGTGCACCTTTCAACCAATGTTTAATTGGGTATGTTTTCCTCGAGCATATCTCCTTATATCATTTGATCTGACAAATGTTATCTCCTTGTTCACATAATTGTGGAAATCCATCTTTTGGAAATCTCGATGAGTCGTCGTTTAGTTCATCAGCCCCCCCTCATACTCTCCTTGGTTTAATGATGAACTCTTGTTTCGGAACTCGCTTCTATAGATCATTTCCCGAGGATCTTACAACGTCATCTTGTTAATTTGTGTTGCACCTTTTCTTCTCAGGTATCCTGAGTCTGAGGTATCTTGACACCTATCAGATCTGAATCTTAGTCAGATATGATGGTTGGAACATATTTCCAAGAGTTATACAAGTTGTCTTTATATGACCCGATAAGGTGATGTCATGCCTAGCACACCTGGCCGGAGGACCTATTGTTATAGCTTCCTTTTTAGCAAGGATATCCATTCTTCCATGAGGGAATTGCAAGACTTTGTTCCTGATGAATCCTTTGTGTATCCAAAAGTCTGACCTTTGCTTGAAGACCATGCCAATGCTATCCCGAAGCATGACTGTGGTATTCCGAACATCATTAAGAACATTGGAGGCGCAATGCTAAATGTTCTTCAGTTATCCTAACACCATTGTATGGGTACATCTCATGATTCTTCTTACCCCTTTTATGTAAATATGATCTAAGCAGTAATAATTCCTTGCTTATGTAAACACCTCATTGTACCACTCTAATAGTAAGACCCTGTTTCTATTGTTAATAACATTTCGGTAACCACCGATGGACGAGAACCTTGCCTATTGGACCGCCTCGTTCAACGAGCAGGAAACTGGTTCTCTTCATCCCTCACCCTTGGTACCAACGTTGTTGCCAACATAACTGACGGGCTATCCTCTGACGTGCCTTGCCACCATGACAATGCAAGATGTCACCGTTCCTTCTACTTTTAACCCACATGGTGGGCCCATAACCCACAGTTCCACAGGATCGAAACCTAACTCTCCTATACATCCTTGTTCCCAAGGTTATTTCTCATGCTTGCCTTCATGTGTAATTCACGAGCCACCTTCCTAGTGATCTATTCTGGTATTAGACACAATGCTTAATTCTCGTTGCCCTGGAGGCCTTTCACACCTTGTTCTAGACATCGAACGATTGTCTATCCATTTGAAACTTCTTATTGTAACTTATTACTTTGCTCTCAACGTATTTTATTCTTTCAATTCAAGAGATGCTCATGTGTTCATTCGTGGGATAGCCCTGATGATTACCCTTTATAGCATTCTATCGTTGTTGAGCTGCCTCTTTCCTAATCGTAAGTTGTAACATCCCAAATTTTCAATTTGGCATGTTATACATTAGATCATCATTGCATATCATATTTTATTGCATTTTGGTTTGATCCTAGAAATTTCACGCAACTCAAGGACCCGCGGAGAGAGTTGAGAATTTCGTTATTTCATATTTGAGTTTTTCTCAAATTTTGAAAGGGATCATTTAGATTTTATTTATTCTATCTTCGTATATTTCAAATATAAAAATAAGAGAGAGGGAATAAAATGAATTTCCCAAAATAAAGAAATATTGGAGATTTAATAATAAAATCAAATAAGATTTTATTTCGGAGTTTATCGTTATTTTCTTTGGATTTAGGAAAAATGCGTATTTTTCAAAATTGCATTTAGGCCAAATAAATGTTCATCTTGTAAGCCTTATTTTTAGAGGACGGGGAAATTTTATTTCGGGATTTTTGGAGTCCGTTTAGTATTTCTTTTCTTTCTTTTTCTGCACGTCCGAATTAATTTAAAAATAAACGAACCGGCCTACTGGGCCGTGTCCACCCCGCACTCCTGGCCCCGCCGGCCTTCTAAGCCGAGAGGCCTGAGCCGCCAGCCCCCCCGAAACCCTAGCCCCGCCCCCGATCCGCCGCCGCCGCCAGCCGCCGCCCGCGCCGCCCCGAGCTCGCGCCGCCGCCAAGTCCCGTTGCCGCCGCCGAAGCCCCGCGCCGGAGCCGCCGTCGCCTCGCCGTTGGATCCCCTCGCCACCGGAGCCGCCACCCGCCGCCGCCGCTGTCGAGGTAGCCGCCGGCGGTTTTCCTCAGAAAACCTCCCATTTTTTTATAAAAACCGCGGTTTATTTTTTTTGTAGATCGGTTTAGTTTTTTTTTCAGTTTATTTATTTAGCGAACGCTCGTCCGTACATTCATTTTAATGAACGGTTTTCGTAGTTTAGCCGCAGACAGCGAACGTTTGTTCGTTCGTTAGCCTGTTCGTCTGTTTTTCTTTTTCTCGGATATTCCGCGGTTATTTTTGATCGCAATTTCTGATCCGATTTTCGTTCTAGTATAACTTTCGCTCGTTTATCAGAATCAGGCGATTCAAGTGCCTGGAGTTTGGTCTCGAAACCCTCTTTCTATTTAATCAACTCAAACAAGTTTTCGTTACTGTAAAATTTGACCTAGGTCCAGATTAGTAAATGAAGTTTGTTTCTTTCGCCGTTTGACTTTCGTTGCTTCGTTTGATTTGATTCTTTTTGCAAACCGGAGTTCTTAAGTTGAACTTTCTGGTTAGATCTCTTATTTGAGTTTTACCTGTGCATTAGATGAGTGCTTATTGTATGCTTGTTTGTTTGCGATAGAGTACCTGGAGTGCGCCGCTTGCTACTTGATCATATCTCTTTACTACCCAGTTTTATTGCATTAGATCAACCCTCAAACAATTGCATGATTAGGGTCTGTTTAATATGTGGGTTTTGGGAAGTAGATGAGGTAGAACCTATTGTCCTGTTTATTATCAAACCTTTGGGAGTTACTTCTACGTTTTCTTATATTACTATGCTATGCCAATAGACGTGGATTGGGTGAGTGTATCCATGATAGATGTGAGATTGTTAATTAATGGTTTACTTAAGGTGGCAACTTTGATACACATCTGGGTGGATTGAGGCACCTGGGGAACCCAGTGTTGCCTGTATTTTTGGAAATCCCGGGGTACCGTGTGATTCTCCTATGGACCGCCACCCAGGCTCAAAGGGATCATGAGATTATTCATGCTAGAAACTTCCGTGTGCAGCCACAAGCTACTATGGGTTCTAGCATAGTTGAGTATGTTGTGTGACCTCTTTTAGTGGTAGACTAAGAGATGTAGGGGATGTAGGTTGGTACTGTCTATCCAGAGCAAAGAGTTCATGCTTCTGAAAGACTGTGTCTTGGTCATCCATTTCTCAAACACCATGTAGTGCGAGAAATCCAACGGAGGGGATCGAGTCTTGCGGGGAAAAGTGCGCAAACCTCTGCAGAGTGTACAAACTAATCATGGTTAGCCGTGTCCCCGGTTATGGATGTTTTGAGTATCTAGTACCTGGATTATCATGTGAATCTCATCATGTTACTTAATTTAATCTTGTTGGGTTAATGATGATGCTTAATTGGGATTGAGTTGGAGGAACCTTCTCAATGTTTAACAACCACCATGATAGTTAAATAAAATTTATTCCTTTGTTGTAGGAAAAAATTGGCTTTATGCAAAACTGTAACCATAGAGCTTTCCACCAGCCATATATGCATGTAGTGATAGCATTATTCTGTTCATTACTCTCTATGTGTTACATTGCTAGCATATTCCATGTGCTGACCCATTTTCGGGCTGAAACGTTCATGTTGCAGACTTTTCAGACGATGAGTAAGGTGCCTTAGGTCATGATCTTATACTCAGTGATGCCGTTGGAGTTGATGGACTCGCTTTACCTTCTAAGCCTTCCGCTGTTATCCTTATTAGATGGCCTTAAGCCATATTTATTGTAATAAGTTCTCTTTTGAGACACTCGATGTAATAAGTGTGTGATTGCTACTCTGTTATAAATCCTTCAAGTACTGTGCGTATCAGCATTACCGATCCAGGGATGACACTGATGCACAGAGATAAGACTTTTTGAGGTCTGGTCGCTACAAGATCGTATCAGAGCACATGCTGACTGTAGGACACAACCACTAAGCTAAAACCCTAGATCACTACTCTCTTCTCATTTCTGAATCCTCTCCCTTTTCTACTCTTTAGGATGGCGGATGCAAGGAACAAGTTCACGCAACCGGATGAAGATACACCCTTTGGACGCCACTTGAAAGAAGTCACTAGATACCTGAACATCGGACTACCAAGCTTCACTGGGACCTACATTGCCACTTTACCCGAAGAGGAGCATTGGATGATTCAAGTTCAAGTTCCAGGAAGGACGTTCATGCCAGTCACTGAGCCCATAGAGTTTTCCTTTGATGCACCAACCTGGAGTCTAGGAAAGAGCATGGCAGCCCACATTACCATAGGTCGCATTGGAGAAACTTACCACAAGGACCTCAAGGATACTATCTACCAGATTTGTGGGTGCCGAGATGAGCAATGGGAGATGATCAACACGAGGAAAGATAGATCCATAGCAGCATTCATCCAGGAGTTAAACCAGCACATTCGTCGCCAGGAGAACCAGATGTGCGCAGGCATGATAGATCTGAAGAAGGCTATGACCAAGATCATGGAGCTGGAAGAAGAACTCAAGTCTGCACGCGATGGATATGAGGAGGAAATGATGACACTCGTGGAGAAGAATGATGATCTAAAGAAGAAGCTAAAAGTATTCATGGGATTCCCCACGACTGGAGGAGAAGACGACGATTGCACTTGCCCGGAGAACTACATCATCATCGACGACACGGACTCAGACCCCGACGATAGTGATGATGACTATGTTGATGAAGCAGGAGCATATATCATGGAGTCTTCGACCAGTCAATTTTTCTAGTCGACCACCATAACAGTAGCAGTATTCCCCCATGTTTATAGTATAGTCCGAGCACTTTTGTAACGATAGTTAGACCAATGTATGCCCTTGTTTGAATTGATTGAAGTGATTTTGTTTGTGTTTGTCTCATGTGCATATGGGCAGTGTTTTCTCTCTAGACCTCATTCTATTCTGTATTCTCACCTTTTCTAAACCTATCAGATGCCTCCGAGATGTGACAATGGATTTGCTTTCACATCGGAGCTCACTCAGTTGATCCAGCAGCAGAATGCATTGATGCAGATTCTAGTCCAGAATCAGAATCAGGGGAACAACAACAACAACCCACCACCACCTGTTGATCACTTAGCCCGTTTCTTAAGGCTTAATCCACCGGTGTTCTCCAGTAGCACCGAGCCAATAGTTGCAGATGATTGGCTCCGCAAGATTGGAAGGGAGTTGACCACTGCAGGATGCATAGATGCGGAGAAGGTGTGTTTTGCCGCACATCAGCTTGATGGACCCGCAACATCATGGTGGGAGAATTTCACAGCCACTTACCCCATCAACACTGTCACATGGGATCAGTTTCAGCAGGCTTTCCGTACTGCCCATGTTTCAGCAGGAGGGATGGCCATGAAGAAGCGTGAGTTTCGCAACTTGCGCCAAGGAGGACGTACCGTTGGCCAATATGTCAATGACTTTAGTAAGCTAGCACGTTATGCCCCAGATGACGTTGCTACGGATGCAGCTAAGCAGGAGAAGTTTCTGGAAGGGCTGAATGATGAGCTGAGCATGCAGTTGATGGTGGCAACCTTCAACAACTACCAGGAGTTGGTAGACAGAGCTCCCATGATTGAAGGGAAGCAACAGCAGATTGACAGCCGCAAGAGGAAGTATGGACAAGGGAAGTACAATTCTGGAGCTCAGCAGAAGCCTCGTTTTATCCCGAACTCAGGAGGACCTTTTCAGCATACCCATGGAGGAGAGAGTTCTCACAACCATAGTGGCCCCAAGAATGGAAATGGGAATGGAGGAAGCAACGGATAGAACCGTACCAACCCATCAATACCAGCCAAGAGGGATCTAAGCCACATTACCTGTTTCAAATGCCAGAAGACTGTACATTATGCCACTGAATGTCCTGAAGCAAAGAATGGAAATGGCAATGGAAGCTCTGGGAAGATGCCTAACCCTTTCAACAGGGGACAGGTGAACCACGTTAACATGGAGGAGGTGGAATCCCAGCCCGATGCAGTAATAGGTAAGTTTTTGGTTAAGTCATTTACTGCAATCGTTCTTTTTGATACTGGAGCATCGCATTCGTACATATCAAGGGGATTTGTGGATAAATACAAACTACCAACCCAAGCCCTTAGGTCACCCATGTTAGTAACCTCGCCAGGAGCTGAGTATATGGCTAGTCTGTGGTGTGATCGGTTACCATTAAGGACTGGTAACTACGTGTTTCCCTCAGACCTAATAGTATTGGAGTCGCAAGGACTTGATGTGATTTTAGGCATGGATTGGTTATCGAAGTATGGGGGAACATTGAATGTGCCAGTAAGTCGATTTCTCTTACCACACCAGAAGGAAGAAGGATCAAGTATGTATCCCGGCATGTGCCGAAGAGGACTCAAGTAAATTCCTTATCAGGAGTGGTACATGAGGAAGTACCAGTGGTGAAGGATTTTCCTGACGTATTTCTAGAGGAGTTGCCAGGCATGCCACCGGATAGAGACATTGAGTTTTTGATTGAGCTTTTGCCAGGCACAGTGCCGATTTCTAAGCGATCGTACAGGATGCCCGCACAGGATTTGGAGGAAATTAAGAAGCAGATTAAGGAGTTACTGGATAAAGGCTATATTCGCCCAAGGATCACCAGTACTTCTAGTGGAGAAGAAGGACAGATCATTGAGGATGGTTGTTGATTATCGAGGATTGAATGAAGTGACAATCAAGAACAAGTATCCACTGCCGATGATCAATGATCTATTTGACCAATTGCAAGGAGCTAAGGTATTTTCCAAGATCAATCTGTGATCGGGATACCATCAGCTGAAGATTCGAGAGCAGGATATACCTAAAACATCTTTTATCACAAGGTACGGGCTATATGAGTATACCGTTATGTCATTTGGTCTGACTAACACGCCTGCCTATTTTATGAACATGGTGAACAAGGTGTTTATGGAGTTTCTGGATAAGTTCATCGTGGTGTTCATTCATGATATTTTGGTCTACTCGAAGAATGAAGAGGAGCATAAGGAACATTTGCGTTTGGTACTCGGGAAGCTCAGAGAACATCAATTATATGCCAAGTTCAACAAATGTGAGTTTTGGTTGAAGGAAGTTGGATTCCTCGTACATGTGATATCCGGAGAAGGAATAGCAGTAGACCCCACCAAAGTTGTCACTGTGACAAATTGGGAAGCACCCACGTCAGTTGGAGAGATCCGGAGTTTTCTTGGACTCGCAGGATACTACCGGAGGTTCATTGAGAATTTCTTGAAGATTGCAAAGCCCGTGACAGAGTTGTTGAAGAAGGACACCAAATTAAAATGGACTGAGGAATGTGAGGCTAGTTTCCAAGAATTGAAGAAACGTTTGGTTACATCACCAGTGTTGATTCTGCCAGATCAGCGCAAGGATTATGAAGTTTATTGCGATGCTTCTCATCGAGGACTTGGAGCAGTGCTTATGCATGAGAGAAGAGTTGTTTCTTATGCCTCACGACAGCTTAAACCCCATAAGTTGAATTATGCTACACATGATTTGGAGTTAGCAGCCGTAGTGCATGCATTGAAGACATGGAGACATTTTCTCATCGGAAACCATTGTGAGGTGTACACGGATCACAAGAGTTTGAAGTACACCTTCACACAAAAGGAGTTGAATCTCAGGCAAAGGAGATGGTTGGAGCTCATCAAGGATTATGATATGAGATTGCATTATCACCCCGGAAAGGCTAATGTAGTAGCCATGCGTTGAGCCGCAGGAGCCATGTCAACACACTCTTGACTGGAGAGTTACCAAAGGAGTTAGCCGAGGATCTTCGCGAGCTATGTTTGGAAATAGTTCCGAGAGGCTATGTAGCAACATTGGAGATTCAATCTAATTTGATGGATAAGATCAGAGAAGCTCAGAAGACAGACAAGGAGATTGTCGAGATAAAGGAGAAGTTGAGCAAAGGAAAAACTAAGGGATTTCATGAAGATGAGCATGATACCTTATGGTTTGAGGACCGCGTTTATGTGCCAAATAACCCGGAGATCAGGAAGTTGATTCTGCAGGAGGCCCATGATTCACCGTATTCGATTCACCCAGGAAATACCAAGATGTATTTGGATTTGAAGGACACTTTCTGGTGGACCGGAATGAAGAAGGATATTGCGGAGTATGTAGCAGTTTGTGATGTATGTCAGAGAGTGAAAGCAGAGCATTAGAAGCCAACAGGATTGCTACAGCCATTGCCGATACCCGAATGGAAATGGGATAAGCTAGGCATGGATTTTACCACGGGATTGCCCATGACACGTTCAGGCTATGACTTGATATGGGTTGTAGTCGATCGTTTGACAAAGGTAGCTCATTTCATCCCAGTGAAGACCGCTTATACAAGTGCTAAAGTTGGCAAAGATATACATGACCGGGATCGTATGTCTGCATGGAGTTCCGAGGAGCATTGTATCAGATAGAGGAACCCAGTTTACCTCAAAGTTCTGGAATCAGTTGCATGAAACTTTGGGTACCAGGCTAGAGTTCAGTACAATTTTCCATCCACAGACAGATGGACAGACCGAGAGAGTAAATCAGATTCTGGAGGACATGCTAAGAGCTTGTGTGCTAGATTATGGATCTAGTTGGGATGACAATTTGCCATATGCAGAGTTCTCTTACAACAACAATTATCAATCCAGTTTGAAGATGGCCCCTTTTGAAGCTTTATATGGAAGGAGGTGCAGAACACCATTGTTATGGGACGAAGTAGGAGACCGTCAGTTGTTTGGACCAGATTTGATTAAAGAGTCTGAAGAGAAGGTTAAGTTGATTCGCGATAGGCTCAAAGTAGCCCAGTCTAGGCAGAAGAGCTATGCAGATTCTAAATGCAAGGAGACAGTTTACGAAGTCAGAGACATATTTTATCTTCGTGTGTCCCCACTTCGAGGAGTTAAGCGTTTTGGAGTTAAGGGAAAGTTAGCACCACGTTTTGTGGGACCATACAAAGTTTTGGAGCGTATGGGAGAAGTTGCTTACAAGTTGAAATTACCCGAAGGATTGTCAGGAGTTCACGATGTGTTCCACGTTTCCCAGTTGAAGAAGTGCCACAAAGAGATGGCTGATATACCGCTGGGAGATACAGTGCCACTGGAAGCAATTCAGTTGGATAGCGATTTGACCTATGAGGAGAAACCAGTTAAGATTCTTGAGTTTGCCAGCTGAGTCACGCGCAGCAAGGTTATCAAGTTTTGCAAAGTTCAATGGAGCCACCATACTGAGGTTGAAGCCACCTAGGAGCGAGAGGAAGATCTACTGAAGGACCACCCTCACCTATTTTCTAGCCAATCCGAATCCCGAGGGCGAGATTCATCTTAAGGGGGGTAGGTTTGTAACATCCCAAATTTTCAATTTGGCATGTTATACATTAGATCATCATTGCATATCATATTTTATTGCATTTTTGGTTTGATCCTAGAAATTTCACGCAACTCAAGGACCCGCGGAGAGAGTTGGGAATTTTGTTATTTCATATTTGAGTTTTTCTCAAATTTTGAAAAGGGATCATTTTGATTTTATTTATTCTATCTTCGTATATTTCAAATATAAAAATAAGAGAGAGGGAATAAAATGAATTTCCCAAAAAAAGAAACATTGGAGATTTAATAATAAAATCAAATAAGATTTTATTTCAGAGTTTATCGTTATTTTATTTGGATTTAGGAAAAATGCGCGTTTTTCAAATTTTCATTTTAGGCCCAAATAAATGTTCATCTTGTCCGACTTATTTTTAGAGGACGGGGAAAATTTATTTCGGGATTTTTGGAGTCCGTTTAGTATTTCTTTTCTTTCTTTTTCTGCATGTCTGAATTATTAAAAAAACGAACCGACCTACCGGGCCGTGTCCACCCCGAACTCCTGGCCCGACCGGCCTTATAAGCCGGGAGGCCCGAGCCGCCAGCCCCACGAAACCCTAGCCCCGCCACCGATCCGCCGCCGCCGCCGCCGCCAGCCGCCGCCCCGAGCCCGTGCTGCCGCCGCCGGAGCCCCGCGCTGGAGCCGCCGCCGCCCCGTTCCGCCGCCTCGCCACCGGATCCCCTTGCTGCCGGAGCCGCCACCTGCCGCTGCCGTCAAGGTAGCCACCGGAGTTCGCCGCCGCCGCCGTCGAGGTAGCCACCGGAGTTCGCCGCCGCTGCCGTCGAGGTAGCCACCGGAGTTCGCCGCCACCGCCGGCGGCTTTCCTCAGACGTCGGTTTTCTAGAATATTTATTGTAATAAGTTCTATTTTGAGACATTCGATGTAATAAGTGTGTGATTGCTAATTTGTTATAAATCCTTCAAGTACTGTGCGTGTCAGCATTACTGATCTAGGGATGGCACTGATGCACAGAGATCAGACTGGTTGAGGTCTGGTCGCTACATAAGTACGATCAAATTCCCAGAGACAGGATGATGAATTCATCACGATGACCTGATGCAGAGAAATGAAGACATCAATGCAATGCACTGACCTCTTCGATAATAGCAACCAAGACAAGAAGTCTTGTTAGAATTTCATAAATAAATCTTTTCCCCTTACTTCCCCTCTTAAATCTCAGGACGAGATTTCTTGTAGTGGAGGAGAGTTGTGACGCCCGGATAATTAAGCTACAACAAATATCTGCTAATGATGCCATGTCACCTCGATTTCTGTTGCCAATCTCGTGTTAGTTCGAAACCGATTCAAATTCAAATTCAAAGTCAAGCAAGCATTAAAAGTTCTCAAATGTCAGAATTAAAATGTTCTAAATGTGACAATTAAATCATATGTAATATTGGTGGAGAAACCACACTTTTATTAAGTGTTTAATTGCACTATAATAAATATACAATGGCAAAACAGTTATTCAAATGCTTTTAAAATAATAAACAATTCCAAAACTGTTTATTTTCGTACTAAACTGTTGGTGGCAGTGGCATAAATTGTAACACTATTTCAGGTGCCACTTTTGTATTTTATTGAAACTAAAATAAAATAGTTAAGAAGTAAAAGAGAATGAAGAAAAGGAAAACATTACAAAAAAAAGCAAAAGAGGACCCCCTGGCCAACCGGGCGAACAGGCCCAGCTGGCCATCCACGCGGCCCAACCAGCCCATCCCGGCTGTATAACCCCCACGCACCCAAAACCCTAGCCCACTACCCCCACCTTTCCCCATTCTCCCCCACTCCCCCCGACCCCCTGGATCTGGATCGGGAGCACCCAATGCCGATGCCCCCGACCCTGGCGCGCCGACACCTCTCGTCGTCTCCGTCGCCGCCCCAACATCCCCGCCTCGACCCGGCCTCAACCGCCC
>NC_041391.1:597931593-598016055 GCF_002162155.2 Triticum dicoccoides
CCGCTCTCCCTCACGCCCGGCACGTCTGGCTCGTCGCCGCCGCTGCCTGTCGTCGACTACCCCGCCGCCCTGCCTTCTCCCGCCGCGAGCCTGCCTCCTCCCTCGCCTCCTTGGCTGCTCGCGCACCCGCGCACCGCACCGCCGTGGCCGCGACCTGCGCCCCTCACCGCACACACTCCGGCACCCGCTCGCGGCCGCCGCCGTCCCGCACCGTCCCCCTGCCCCCTGCTCCACCATGGCCGCCTTCCTAACCGCTCCACCCGTGGCCTTTCCCCCCTGATGCCTCCTGCCCAACGCACCTCGCCACTGCCACGCCAGTGTCGCGCCGGCGTTCCCCCTCGCCATGGCCCCGACTGGTCGTGCCCAGTTCGGGCGTCCACGCCCGTCGCCTGTTTCGCTAGCGCCCACGACCCGCTAGGCCCCCAGGGGCCTATGACAAGGGTGACCCACCCCTAGAACGTTTAAAAAAAGATAAAAAAATAATAATTAAATTAGATTAATTAATTAATCTTGTTCAGTTAAACTCATTAAACTTAATTAACCTAAATATCTAATTAAACTAACTAATCTGTTAGTTAGGGCAATGTGTCAATGATAGATGGGACCCACACGTCAGCTTGACCCAGTCAACACCTATGTTGACTGATGACATCATGTTGATGCAGTAATGCCATTTTCGAATTAGATTAATAATAATAATTTATAAATTGATTTAAATATTTAAAAATGAATATAAAATAAACCGTAACTCGGATGAAAATGTTTTGTACATGAAAATTGCTCAGAACGACAAGACGAATCTGAATACGCAGCCAGTTTGTTAGCCACATGTCCGTAGCATAGCGAACGTGAAACATTTCCCCTCCAGTTCATCTGTGCGAAAATGTGAAACACCAGGAATACTTTCCCGGATGTTTCCCGCCTTCGCTGGTATCACCTACTACCGCATTAGGGCACACCTAGCACCGCTCATTGTCATGTCATGCATCGTCATGCTTATGTTTGCATTATATTTATTGTTTCTTCCCCCTCTTCTCTCCGGTAGACTACGAGACCGACGCTGCTGCTACCCCGGTCGACTACGGAGTTGGCGACCCCTCCTTCTTGTCTGAGCAACCAGGCAAGCCCCCCCTTGATCACCAGATATCGCCTATTCTGCCCTCTGCTGCTTGCATTAGAATAGTGTAGCATGTTACAGTTTGGTTAATCCTATTCTGTTGCATAGCCTGTCATTGTTGTTACAGTTGTTGATACCTTACCTACAATCCTAAATGCTTAGTATAGGATGCTAGTTTACCATCGGTGGCCCTACATTCTTGTCCATCTGCCTTGCTATTCTATTGGGCCGTGATCACTTGGGAGGTGATCATGGGTATATACTTACATACATACATACTTACATACATACATACTACACAGATGGTGACTAAAGTCGGGTCGGCTTGTCGAATACCCGCAGTTAATTCACGGATTGGGGGCTGAAATGACATACTTTCTCGATGGCCCTCTGAGTGAATCTTTGTGGCGGAGCGACGGGGTAGGTTGAGACCACCTAGGCGAAAGGTGGGCCTGGCCCTGGTCGGCGTTCGTGGTTACTTCATAATAACATGCTTAACAAGATCTTGGTATTTGATATGAGTCTGGCCACTGGCCTATATGCACTAACCAACTACGCGGGAACAGTTATGGGCACTCGATGTCGTGGTATCAGCCGAAGCTTTCTTGACGTAGGCGACTAAGCGGTGCGCGCCGGGCTGGACTGGAACGCCTGCCCTTGTATAAGGCAGGCTAGGTCTGCTCACCGGCCGCGTTCGCAACGTGCAGGTGTGCAATGGGCGATGGGTCCAGACTCCTGCGCGCATAGGATTTAGATCGGCGTGTTGACCTCTCTGTTGTGCCTAGGTGGGGTTGCGATATGTTGATCTTCCGAAGCCGGGCATGACCCAGGAAAGTGTGTCCGGCCAGAGGGATCGAGCATGTTGGGAAATGTGGTGCACCACTGCAGGGAAGTTTATCTATTTGAATAGCCGTGTCCCTCGGTAAAAGGACGACACGGAGTTGTACCTTTACCTTATGACAACTAGAACTGGATACTTAATAAAACACACCCAGACAAGTTCCAGAGACAACCCGGTGATCGCTTTTCCACAGGGCGATGAGGGGAGGATTGCCGGGTAGGATTATGCTATGCGGTGATACTTGGAGAACTTCAATCTACTCTCTTCTACATGCTGCAAGATGGGCTGCCAGAAGAGTAGTCTTTGATAGGACTAGCTATCCCCCTCTTGTTCTGGCATTCTGCTGTTCAGTCCACCGATATTGCCTCTTTACACATATACCCATGCATATGTAGTGTAGCTCCTTGCTTGCGAGTACTTTGGATGAGTACTCACGGTTGCTTTGCTCCCTCTTTCCCCCCCTTCTTTTTCTCTTTTTCTCGGATGCCGCAACCAGACATTGGAGCCCAGGAGCCAGACGCCACCATCGACGATGACTCCTACTACACTGGAGGTGCCTACTACTACGTGCAGGCCGCTGACGACGACCAGGAGTAGTTTAGGAGGATCCCAGGCAGGAGGCCTGCGCCTCTTTCAATCTGTATCATAGTTTGTGCTAGCCATCTTATGGCAACTTGTTTAACTTATGTCTGTACTCAGATATTGTTGCTTCCACTGACTCATTTATGTTCGAGCACTTGTATTCGAGCCCTCGAGCCCCCTGGCTTGTAATATGATGCTTGCATGACTTATTTTACTTTTAGAGTTGTGTTGTGATATCTTCCCGTGAGTCCCTGATCTTGATCGTACACATTTGCATGCATGATTAGTGTATGATTGATTCTGGGGCGTCACAGATAAGCAAGTGTTCTTGAGGGTATACGGGAATTTCATGTAGTCACTTTCATCATGTTGGTTTGGTTTGTGTTTGCTACTTTGATAATTTGATATGTGGGTAGACCAGTGCTTAGGTGCTGTTCTTACTTAAACAAACCTCCTACTTATGATTAACCCCCTCGCAAGCATCCACATCTACGAGAAAAGTATTAATAATAAATTCTAACCATGGCATTAAACTTTTGGATCCAAATCAGTCCCTTACGGAATAGCCCATAAACTAGGGTTTAAGCTTCTGTCACCCTCGCAACCCATCATCTAATAACTACTCCACAGTGCATCACCTTAGGCCCAAATATGGTGAAATGTCATGTAGTCGATGTTCACATGACACCACCAAGGGAATCACACCATACATACCATCAAAATATCGAACACATATAAAATTCACATGATTACTTGCAACAAGATTTCTCCTGTGACCTCAAGAACAAAAGTAACTACTCACAAATGATAATCATGCTCAAGATCAGAGGGGTATTAGATAGGATATTGGATCTGAACATATAATCTTCCACCAAATAAACCATATAGTATTCAACTACAAGATGTAATCAACACTACTAGTCACCCGCAAGTACCAATCTATAGTTCCGGTACAAAGATTGAACACAAGAGATTGTTGGTGCTTGTGTTCAATCTTGTTCCATCTCTTGTGTTCATCTCTTGTGTTCAATCTTTGTATCAAAACTATAGATTGGTGCTTGTGGGTGACTAGTAGTGTTGATTACATCTTATAGTTGATCACTATATGTTTTATTTGGTGGAAGATTATATGTTCAGATCCATTATGCTATTTAATACCCCTCTGATCTTGAGCATGATTATCATTTGTGAGTAGTTACTTTTGTTCTTGAGGTCACAGGAGAAATCTTGTTGCAAGTAATCATGTGAATTTTATATGTGTTTGATATTTTGATGGTATGTATGTTGTGATTCCCTTAATGGTGTCATGTGAACGTCAACTACATGACTCTTCATCATATTTGGGCCTAAGGGAATGCATTGTGGAGTATTTATTAGATGATGGGTTGCGAGCGTGACAGAAGCTTAAACCTTAGTTTATGCGCTATTCCGTAAGGGACCGATTTGGATCCAAAAGTTTAATGCTATGGTTAGATTTATTCTTAATACTTTTCTCGTAGTTGCGGATGCTTGCGAGGGGGTTAATCATAAGTAGGAGGTTTGTTCAAGTAAGAACAACACCTAAGCACCGATCCTCCCACATGTCAAATTATCATAGTGAACACAAATCGAACCAACATGATGAAAGTGACTAGATGAAATTCCCGTGTACCCTCAAGAACACTTTGCTTATCATAAGAGACCATTTTGTCCTGTCCTTTGGCTCAAAAGGATTGGGCTACCTTGCTACACTTTTGTTACTATTATCATTACTTGCTTGTTACAAATTACCTTGCTATCAAACTACTCGTTACATATAATTTCAGTGCTTGTAGGCATTACCTTGCTGAAAACCACTTGTGATTTCCTTCTGCTCCTCGTTGGGTTCGACACTCTTACTTATCTAAAGGACTACGATTGACTCCCTATACTTGTGGGTCATCAAGGCTCTTTTCTAGCGCTGTTGCCGGGGAGCGAAGCGCTCTTGGTAAGTGGAAATTGGTAAGAGAAATTATTACTACGTGCTAAAATTTATTGTCAGTTGTTACTATGGAGAACAATGCTTTGAAGGTTTGTTTGGGGTATCTTCACCTCAGTCGGAACTACAATTAGTAGCCCCTCAACCCACTGCACCTATTGAAAATACTGAATATGAAATTTCTTCGGGTATGATAGAACAACTTCTAGCTAATCCTTATGCAGGAGATGGAACCGAACATCCTGATATGCACTTGATATATGTGGATGAAATTTGTGGATTATTTAAGCTTGCAGGTTTACCCGGAGATGAAGCTAAGAAGAAGGTTTTCCATTTATCTTTGACGGGAAAAGCATTGGCATGGTATAGGCTATGCGATGATATTGGATCTTGGAATTGGAATCGATTGAAATTGGAATTTCACCAAAAAAATATCCTATGCATCTAGTTCATCGTGATTGGAATATATATATATATATATATATATATATATATATATATATATATATATATATATATATAATTTTTGGCCTCCTGAAGGAGAAAGTATTGCTCTAGCTTGGGGGAGGCTTAAGTCAGTGTAATATTCATGCCCCGACCATGATCTCTCAAGAAAAATTATTATTCAAAAATTTTATGCTCGACTTTCTCATAATGATCGATCCATGCTCGATACTTCTTGTGCCGGTTCCTTTATGAAGAAGACTATTGAATTCCGGTGGGATCTTTTGTAAAGAATTAAACACAACTCTGAAGATTGGGAACTCCACGAAGGTAAAGAGTCAGGTATTAAGCTTATGTTTGATTGTGTTAAATCCTTTATGAATACCGATGATTTTGAAAAGTTTAGCACTAAATATGGACTAGACTCTTAGATAGTAGCCTCCTTTTGTGAATCTTTTGCTACTCATGTTGATCTCCCTAAGGAGAAGTGGTTTAAATATCACCCACCTAGTAAAGAAGAAATTAAAGAACCGGTGATAGCTAAAGATGAAACTATTATTTATAATGTTGATCCAGTTGTTCCTACTGCTTATATTGAAAACCCACCTTTCTCTGTTAGGATGAAGGAACATCTAAAGTTTCAGCTATGGTCAATAAAAGTTATATTAGAACATCTAAACCAGCTGAACAAATCAAGGTAGAACCTAGTGTTTCTATGGTTAAGGATCGCCTGGTTGAAAATATAGACGGGCATGTTATTTACTTCTGTGACGAAGCTGCTAGAATTGCCAAACCCGATGAAGAAGATAAACATAGACCTGTTGTTGGCATGCCTATTGTCTCAGTTAAGATAGGAGATCACTGTTATCATGGTTTATGTGACATAGGTGCTAGCGTGAGTGATATTCCTTTTACTTTGTATCAAGAAATTATGAATGGCATAACACCCGTTGAGATAGAAGACATAAATGTTAATATTAAACTTGCTAATAGATACACCATCACAACACTTGGGATTGTTAGAGATGTTGAAGTCTTGTGTGGGAAAATAAAATACCCTACTAATTTTCTTGTTATTGGTTCCCCACAAGATGAATTTTGTCCCATTATCTTGGCTAGACCTTTCTTAAACACAATTAATGTTAAAATAGACTGTGAGAAACTAAAAGCACAAGTGCTCCCTGGGTGGTTTTGGTAATTAATGTCAACATATCTCTTGTTGGACTAACACTTTTACCTAGTATGTTTCAGACAAGTTCAACAATGGAGTGGCATGGACTAAAGGATGTGGAATCCCTTCTAGATGCTAAGGACAAAGGATTGGCTCAAGCTCCAAGCTCAACACTCTACATTTTCTATTTTAGTGATCCAAGATCACATTGAGTCTATAGGAAAAGCCAATACTATTAAGAGGGGATGAGGTGTTGCTTAATGGCTTGCTTGCTCAAAGTGCTTAGTGATATGCTCCAAAGCCCTCAACTACTTTCTCACATCCACATATGTCCTAAACCAAAAGTCTAACTCGGACCCACCGATTCTTTCTACCCGGCGCCACCGAGTTCAAATGTCATATCCACTGCCACAAACCCTAGGCAAATCGGTCTCACCGATAGGGATCTCGGTCTCACCGAGATGGGACTGTAATCTCTCTGTGTATGTCCATTACCAAAATCGGTCTCACCGAGTTGGAGAAATCGGTACTACCGAGATTACAATGCAAACTCTCTGGTTATCTTATTACCAAAATCGGTCCCACTGAGTTTGTGTAATCGGTCTCACCGAGATTATGTTATGCCCTAACCCTAATCATATCGGTCCTACCGAGTTGCATGTCGGTCCCACCGAAAATCCTAACGGTCATTAGATTTGCTAAATCGGTCCGACCGAGTTTCTCAATTCGGTCCCACCGAGTTTAGTAAGTTGTGTGTAATGGTTAGATTTTGTGTGGAGGCTATATATACCCCTCCACCTCCACTTCATTCGTGGAGAGAGCCATCAGAACAAACCTACACTTCCAACTTGCATTTTCTGAGAGAGAACCACCTACTCATGTGTTGAGGCCAAGATATTCCATTCCAACCATATGAATCTTGATCTCTAGCCTTCCCCAAGTTGCTTTCCACTCAAATCTTCTTTCCACCAAATCCAAATCCTGTGAGAGAGTTGAGTGTTGGGGAGACTATCATTTGAAGCACAAGAGCAAGGAGTTCATCATCAACACACCATTTGTTACTTCTTGGAGAGTGGTGTCTCCTAGATTGGCTAGGTGTCACTTGGGAGCCTCTGATAAGATTGTGGAGTTGAACCAAGGAGTTTGTAAGGGCAAGGAGATCGCCTACTTCGTGAAGATCTACCGCTAGTGAGGCAAGTCCTTCGTGGGCGACGGCCATGGTGGGATAGACAAGGTTGCTTCTTCATGGACCCTTCGTGGGTGGAGCCCTCCACGGACTCACGCAGCCATTACCCTTCATGGGTTGAAATCTCCATCAACGTGGATGTACGATAGCACCACCTATCGGAACCAGGACAAAAACATCCGTGTCTCCAATTGCGTTTGAATCCTCCAATCCCTTCCCTTTACATTCTTGCAAGTTGCATGCTTTACTTTCTTCTGCTCATATACTCTATGCATGCTTGCTTGTTATGTATTGTGAGTGTTAGACTTGTGCCTAAACTCCACTCCAACTTAAAGAAGTTAAAAACTGCAACTTTTGGTACTTAGTGTCTAATCACCCCCCTCTAGACACCTCTTCTCGATCCTTTCAGAAACAAACTGTTGGTGTTAGCTTTGGTGATGAGTCTCATGAGTTCAATTTTCCCAAGTTTAGTAGAAAACCTCATAAAAAAGAATTTCCTAGTAAGAATGAAATTATTGGTCTTGCTTCTATTGTTGTACCTCCTACTAATCGTTTAGAACAATATCTGCTAGACTATGAAAATGATTTGCATATGCACGAAAGAAATGAAATAGATAGAATCTTGTTCGAAGAACAACCTCTTCTTAAGCACAATTTGCCTATTGAAACTCTAGGAGGTCCTCCTCCACCTAAAGGTGATCCTGTGTTTGAACTAAAACAATTGTCATACACTTTGAAATATGCTTATATTGATGAGAGGAAGATATATCCTATAATTATTACTGCTAACCTTTTAGAACATGAAGAAGAAAGATTATTAGAGGTTCTAAAGAAGCACCGAGCTTCTATTGGATATACTCTTGATGATCTTAAGGGCATCAGTCCCACTCTATGTTAGCACAAGATTAATATGGAACCTGATGCTAAACTCGTTGTTGATCACCAATGTCGGTTAAATCCAAAGATGAAAGAAGTGGTAAGAATGGAAATATTAAAACTTCTGGAAGCAGGTATAATCTATCCTATAGCTGATAGTAGATGGGTAAGTCCTGTCCATTGTGTCCCTAAGAAAGGAGGTATTACTGTTGTTCCTAATGATAAGAATGAACTTATTCCACAAAGAATTGTTACATGCTATAAAATGGTAATTGATTTTAGAAAATTAAACAAAGCAACTAGAAAAGATCATTACCCTCTACCTTTTATTGATCAAATGCTAGAAAGATTATCTAAGCACACACATTTTTGCTTCCTTGATGGGTATTCTGTTTTTTCACAAATACCTGTTTCTCAACCTGATGAAGAAAAGACCACTTTTACTTGTCCTTTTGGAACTTATGCTTATAGACGTATGCCTTTTGGTTTATGCAATGCACCTGCTACCTGATACGTCTCCAACATATCTATAATTTTTGATTGCTCGATGCTACTTTATCTACTCTTTTAGGCAATATTGGGCTTTATTATCCACTTTTATATTATTTTTGGGACTAACCTATTAACCGGAGGCCCAAACCAGATTTGCTATTTTATGCCTATTTCAGTGTTTCGAGGAAAAGGAATATCAGACGGAGTCAAAACAGAATGAAATCAACTTGAGAAGTTAATTTTGGAAGGAAACCCACCTGATGGACTTGGAGTGCACGTCAAGGGAGTCCCGGGCTGCCCACGAGGGTGGGGGGCGCCCCCCCCCCTTGGGCACGCCCCCTGCCTCGTGAGCATCCCGGAGGTCCACCGACGTACCCCTTGCACCCATATATACCTACATACCCTAAAACTTCCAGAACAGAAGATAGATCGGGAGTTCCGCCGCCGCAAGCCTCTATAGCCACCAAAAACCAATCGGGACCCTGTTCCGGCACCCTGTCGGAGGGGGATCCCATCACCGGAGGCCATCTTCATCATCCCAGCGCTATCCATGACGAGGAGGGAGTAGTTGACCCTTAGGGCTGAGGGTATGTACCAGTAGCTATGTGTTTGATCTCTCTCTCTCTCTCTCGTGTTCCTCTATGGCACGATCTTGATGTATCCCGAGCTTTGCTATTGTAGTGGATCTTATGACGTTTCTCCCCCTCTACTCTCTTGTGATGAATTGAGTTTCCCCTTTGAAGTTATCTTATCGGATTGAGTCTTTATGAGAACACTTGATGTATGTCTTGTCGTGATTATCTGTGGTGACAATGGGATATCATGTGCCACTTGATGTATGTTTTGGTGACCAACTTGCGGGTTCCACCCATGAACCTATGCATAGGGGTTGGCACACGTTCTTGACTCTCCGGTAGAAACTTTGGGGCACTCTATGAAGTACTTTTATGTTGGTTGGATGAATCTGAGATTGTGTGACGCATATCGTATAATCATGCCCATGGATACTTAAGGTGACAATGGAGTATCTAGGTGACATTAGGGTTTTGGTTGATTTGTGTCTTAAGGTGTTATTCTAGTACGAACTCTTTTATAGATCGATTCGAACGAATAACTTTGAGGTGGTTTCGTACCCTACCATAATCTCTACGTTTGTTCTCCACTATTAGTGGCTTTGGAGTAACTCTTTGTTGCATGTTCAGGGGTTATTATATGATCTATCTATGTTATTATTGTTGAGAGAACTTGCACTAGTGAAAGTATGAACCCTAGGCCTTGTTTCCTATCATTGCAATACCGTTTACGCTCGCTTTTATCGCTTGCTACCTTGCTGTTTTTATTATTTCAGATTACAAAAACCTATATCTACTATCTATTTTGCACTTGTATCACCATCTCTTCGCTGAACTAGTGCACCTATACAATTTGCCATTGTATTGGGTGGGTTGGGGACACAAGAGACTCTTTGTTATTTGGTTGCAGGGTTGCTTGAGAGAGACCATCTTCATCCTACGCCTCCTACGGATTGATAAACCTTAGGTAATCCACTTGAGGGAAATTTGCTACTGTCCTACAAACCTGTGCACTTGCAGGCCCAACAGCATCTACAAGAAGAAGGTTGTGTTGTAGACATCAAGCTCTTTTCTGGCGCCGTTGCCGAGGAGGCTAGGTAAAGGGTACTCACACTCCGTCAACTAAGATTTTTTTTGGCGAGGTGAGTGCTTGAAGGTATATCTTTAGATCTTGCAATCGAATCTTTTTGTTTCTTGTTTTAGCACTAGTTTAGTTTATAAAAGAAAATTACAAAAAAATGGAGTTAAGTTTGTCTCATACGCTTCACCTTTTTAATATCTTTCGTGAGTATGATGGAAAGGAAAATTGTGCTCAAGTACTAGAAGAAGAATTACATAGAATTCTTGGCATAAAATATGTGAAAGATGAGCATGATTGCAATGTTGTTAGTATGAATTCCCTGAACATCCATGATGCTAATGATATGCAAAGCCACAAGCTTGGGGAAGCTATGTTTGATGGAGATGATATTTTTTGTACCCCAAGCTTTGATGAGCAAATTTACTATGATGAAAGCATGCCTCCTATCTATGATGATTATTGTAATGACACGTATGCTTTAAGAATAATGACAACCATGAAACTTGTCATCTTGATCTTAATTTTCAATCGTATGATAGTTATTTTGTTGAGTTTGCTCCCACTACTATTCATGAGAAGAATTTTGCTTATGTGGAGAATAGTAAATTTTCTATGCTTGTAGATCATGAAAAGAATGCTTTAGGTGCTGGTTGTATTGTTATATTCATTCATGATGCCACTGAATATTATTATGAGGGAGGAATGTATGCTTGTAGGAATTGCAATAATGTCAAGTTTCCTCTCTATGTGTTGAAAATCTTGGAAGTTATGCTTGTTTTACCTTCCTATGCTAGTTGATTATTGTTCCCATAAGTTGTTTATTCACAAAATCCCTATGCATAGGAAGTGGGTTAGACTTAAATGTGCTAGTCATATGCTTCATGATGCTCCCGTTATGTTTCAATTCTTATCTTTTATGTGAGCATCATTGCTATCATCATGCCTAGCTAAAAAGGCATTAAAGAAAAGCGCTTGTTGGGAGACAACCCAATATTTACCCTTACTGTTTTTGTGTGTCCACATGATTATTCTACTGTAGTAATCATGTTTTATAGCTTTTTTTTCAATAAAGTGCCAAGTAGAACCTTTGGGAAGACTTGGGTGAAGTTTATGTGATCTTGCTGTGAAAAACAGAAACTTTTGCGCTCACGAGATTAGCTGCCATTTTTTACTGGAGAGTGATTTTAGGTTTATTATTTTTTCAGATGATTAATAAACAAATTACTCAGGTCCAGAAATTTATTTCATAATTTTTGGGGTTCAAGAGGTATACGTTTGATACAGATTACTACAGACTGTTCTGTTTTTGACAGATTCTGTTTTCTATGTGTTGTTTGCTTATTTTGATGCATCTATGGCTAGTATTAAGTGGTATGAACCATAGAGATGTTAGAATACAGTATATATTACACCAATATGAATTTAGAATGAGTGCATTACAGTACCTAAGTGGTGGTTTAGTTTTCTTATACTAACGGAGGTTACGAGTTTTGTTTTGAGTTTTGTGTGGTTGAAGTTTTCAAGTTTTGGGTAAAGATTCGATGGGCTATGGAATAAGGAGTGGAAAGAGCCTAAGCTTTGGTATTCCCAAGGCACCCCAAGGTAAAATTCAAGGAAAACCAAGCAACTAAGCTTGGGGATGCCCCAGAAGGCATCCCCTCTTTCGTCTTCGTTCATCGGTAACTTTACTTGGAGCTATATTTTTATTCGCCACATGATATGTGTTTTGCTTGGAGCGTCATTTTCTTTTGTTAGTTTTTTATTGCTGTTAGTTAGAATAATGTTTTGCATCTTTAGTTTCAATAAAAAAAAGTCAAGGATAGCCTTTGCCATGCTTATTTTGCTAGTTTACATGTTGCTGTTTGAAAATAGAAAGTTTACCGCTGTTGTAAAAATTCCTTAGAAAAGTAAGTGAATGGTATATTGTTGAATCTTTTTGCATATTAATCTCTGATAAATTTATTACAGTGGGAATTTCAGTTCATAATTTTTGGATTCAGGGAAGTATTGTTACTCTTGCATTCTTTACAGACTGTACTGTTTTGGCAGATTGCTGTTATAGTTCCATTGTTTGAATATGTTTGCTTGTTTAATGATTCTATTTGATGATAGGAGTATTAAATATGCAGATACATTTAGTATTAAATGTTGAATAATAATTTTAGTGATTTGTTACAGTAGAAGATGATAAGGTTTTGCATTGGTTTATACTAACCTATCTCACGAGTTCTTGTTGAGTTTGTTGTGAATGAAGCTTTTGATAAAAAGAGAAACCATGATATGAGAGGAATTAAGGAGACACAAAAGTTCAAGCTTGGGGATGCCCAAGGCACCCCAAGATAATATTTCAAGAATTCTCAAGCATCTAAGCTTGGGGATGCCCCGGTAGGCATCCCACCTTTCTTCTTCAATAACTATCGGTTAGTATCGGTTGAGCCTAAGTTTTTGCTTCTTCACATGAGTTGTGCTATCCTTGCATTGTAGTTTTCTTTAGCTTTGCTTGCTGTTTGAATAAGTATCAAGATCTGAAATTCTTTAATGAGAGAGAGCCATACACAAATTGGAATTTGCTAGAATACTCTATGTGCTTCACTTATATCTTTTGAGCTTGATAATTTTTGCTCTAGTGCTTCACTTATATCTTTTAGAGCACGGTGGTGGATTTGTTTTAAAGAAACTATTGAACTCTCATGCTTCACTTAGATCATTTTGAGAGTCGTTAATAGCATGGTAATTTTCTTAATGATAATATACTTGGTATTCAAGATATGTGAAACTTTCTTTTGAGTGCGTTGAATACTAAGATAAGTTTGATGCTAGATAATTGTTTTGAGATATGGAGGTGATAATATCAAAGCAATGCTAGTTGGGGTGATTATGAATTTAAAGAATGCTTGTGTTGAAGTTTGTGATTCCCGTAGCATGCACGTATGGTGAACCGCTTTGCGATGAAGTCGGAGCACAATTTTATTTATTGATTGTCTTCCTTATGAGTGGCAGTCGGGGACGAGCGATGGTCTTTTCCTACCAATCTATCCCCCTAGGAGTGTGCGTGTAGTGCTTTGGTTTTTGATGACTTCTAAATTTTTGCAATAAGTGCATGAGTTCTTTTGATTAATGTTGAGTCCATGGATTATACACACTCTCACCCTTCCACCATTGCTAGCCTCTCTAACACCGCGCACTTTTCGCCGGTATCATACACCCACCATATAACTTCCTCAAAACAGCCACAATACCTACCTATCATGGCATTTCCATAGCCATTCCGAGATATATTGCCATGCAACTTTCCACTGTTCCGTTCATATGACACACATTACTTTTGTCATATTGCTTTTTGCATGAACATGTAGTTGACATTGTATTTGTGGCAAAGCCACCGTTCATAATTCTTTCATACATGTCACTCTTGATACATTGCATATCCCGGTACACCACCGGAGGCATTCATATAGAGTCATATTTTGTTCTAAGTATCGAGTTGTAATTGTTGAGTTGTAAGGAAAATAAAAGTGTGATGATCATCATTATTAGAGCATTGTCCCAGTGAGGAAAGGATGATGGAGACTATGATTCCCCCATAAGTCGGGATGAGACTCCGGACTTTATGAAAAATAAAAGAGGCCAAAGAAGACCAAATAAAAAAAAGAGTGGCCTAAAAAAGAAAAAAAAGAGAAAGGCCAAATAAAAAAATGAGAGAAAAAGAGAGAAGGGACAATGCTACTATCCTTTTTCCACACTTTTGCTTCAAAGTAGCACCATGATCTTCATGATAGAGAGTCTCATATGTTATCACTTTCATATACTAGTGGGAATTTTTCATTATAGAACTTGGCTTGTATATTCCAATGATGGGCTTCCTCAAAAGTTCCCTAGGTCTTCGTGAGCAAGCAAGTTGGATGCACACCCACTTAGTTTCATTTGTTGAGCTTTCATATACTTATATCTCTAGTGCATCTGTTGCATGGCAATCCCTACTCACTCACATCGATATCTATTGATGGGAATCTCCATAGCCCATTGATACGCCTAGTTGATGTGAGACTATCTTCTCCTTTTTTGTCTGCTCCACAACCACCATTCTATTCCACCTATAGTGCTATGTCCATGGCTCACGCTCATGTATTGCGTGAAAGTTGAAAATGTTTGAGACTACTAAAGTATGAAACAATTACTTGGGTCATCATCGGGGTTGTGCATGATTAAATACTTTGTGTGATGAAGATAGAGCATAGCTAGACTATATGATTTTTTAGGGATAACTTTCTTTAACCATGCTATTTTGAGAAGACATGATTGCTTTAATTTGTATGCTTGAAGTATTATTACTTTTATGTCAATATGAACTTTTGTCTTGAACCTTACGGATCTGATTATTCATACCACAATTAAGAAGATTCACATTGAAATTATGCCAAAGTATCACTCCGCATCAAAAATTCCTTTTTATCATTTACCTACTCGAGGACGAGTAGGAATTAAGCTTGGGGATGCTTGATACGTCTCCAACGTATCTATAATTTTTGATTGCTCCATGCTACTTTATCTACTGTTTTAGGCAATATGGGGCTTTATTATCCACTTTTATATTATTTTTGGGACTAACCTATTAACCGGAGGCCCAGGCCAGATTTGCTGTTTTATGCCTATTTCAGTGTTTCGAGGAAAAGGAATATCAGACGGAGCCAAAACGGAATGAAATCAACTGGAGAAGTTAATTTTGGAAGGAAACCCACCTGATGGACTTGGAGTGCATGTTAGGGGAGTCCCGGGCTGCCCACGAGGGTGGGGGGCGCGCCCCCCCTGGGCGTGCCCCCCTGCCTCGTGAGCACCCCGGAGGTCCACCGACATACCCCTTGCACCCATATATACCTACGTAACCTAAAACTTCCAGAACAGAAGATAGATCGGGAGTTCCGCCGCGCAAGCCTCTATAGCTACCGAAACCCAATCGGGACCCTGTTCCGGCACCCTGCCAGAGGGGGATCCCATCACTGGAGGCCATCATCATCATCCCGGCGCTATCCATGACGAGGAGGGAGTAGTTGACCCTCGGGACTGAGGGTATGTACCAGTAGCTATGTGTTTTATCTCTCTCTCTTGTGTTCTCTCTCGTGTTCCTCTATGGCACGATCTTGATGTATCCCGAGCTTTGCTATTGTAGTTGGATCTTATGATGTTTCTCCCCCTCTACTCTCTTGTGATGAATTGAGTTTCCCCTTTGAAGTTATCTTATCGGATTGAGTCTTTATGAGAACACTTGATGTATGTCTTGCCGTGATTATCTGTGGTGACAATGGGATATCATGTGCCACTTGATGTATGTTTTGGTGACCAACTTGCGGGTTCCACCCATGAACCTATGCATAGGGGTTGGCACACGTTCTTGACTCTCCGGTAGAAACTTTGGGGCACTCTTTGAAGTACTTTTATGTTGGTAGGATGAATCTGAGATTGTGTGACGCATATCGTATAATCATGCCCACGGATACTTGAGGTGGCAATGGAGTATCTAGGTGACATTAGGGTTTTGGTTGATTTGTGTCTTAAGGTGTTATTCTAGTACGAACTCTTTTATAGATCGATCCGAACGAATAACTTTGAGGTGGTTTCGTACCCTGCCATAATCTCTACGTTTGTTCTCCGCTATTAGTGGCTTTGGAGTGACTCTTTGTTGCATGTTGAGGGGTTATTATATGATCTATCTATGTTATTATTGTTGAGAGAACTTGCACTAGTGAAAGTATGAACCCTAGGCCTTGTTTCCTATCATTGCAATACCGGTTATGCTCACTTTTATCGCTCGCTACCTTGCTGTTTTTATTATTTCAGATTACAAAAACCTATATCTACTATCTATTTTGCACTTGTATCACCATCTCTTCGCCGAACTAGTGCACCTATACAATTTGACATTGTATTGGGTGTGTTGGGGACACAAGAGACTCTTTGTTATTTGGTTGCAGGGTTGCTTGAGAGAGACCATTTTCATCCTACGCCTCCTACGGATTGATAAACCTTAGGTCATCCACTTGAGGGAAATTTGCTACTGTCCTACAAACCTGTGCACTTGCAGGACCAACAACGTCTACAAGAAGAAGGTTGTGTAGTAGACATCACTACCTTTCAAAGATGTATGACTATTATATTCTCTGACTTTTTTGAAAAGATTGTTGAGGTTTTCATGGATGACTTTTCTGTTTATGGGAAGTCTTTTGATGATTGTTTAAGCAATCTTGATCGAGTTTTGCAGAGATGTGAGCAAACAAATCTTGTCTTGAATTGGGAGAAGTGCCAGTTTATGGTTAATGAAGGTATTGTTTTGGGCCATAAAATTTCTGAAAGAGGTATTGGGGCGGACAAAGCTAAGGTTGATGCAATTGAGAAAATGCCATGTCCTATAGATACCAAAGGTATTCGTAGTTTCCTTGGTCGCGTGCGAGGGTCGGATGGATTTAATGGTCTTTTCTCAAAAGTGTGTTGGGACATCATCAAAGAAGATTTCTATCAACTTTGTCAGGACTTCTGGGAAGGTAAAATCAACATGAACTATTTGAACACCTCTCTAATTACCTTGATCCCAAATAAAATGACTCCTAAAACGGTGAAAGATTATAAACCGATATACTTATTGAACTGTGTGCTCAAAGTCATTACAAATAGCCTACATGAAAGACTTCAACATTGGATAATAAAAACGGTTCATTGTAATCAATATGGCTTTATTAAGACTAGGACAACTCAAGATTGTCTCAGCTGGGCCTTCGAATACCTTCATCAATGCAAACACTCCGGCAATGAGATTGTCATTTTGAAACTTGACTTTGAAAAAACTTTAGACACGATGGAGCACGAGTTCATTTTGAACATGCTTAAATGCAAGGGATTTGATGCTAGATCATGCATGTGGATCAAAATGCTGCTAGACTTGGGTTCCTCGTCAACACTTCTTAATGGCATACCTGGCACGGAATTTAAATGTAAACGGGGAGTGTGACAAGGGGATCCGATATCACCTTTATTGTTTGTGCTGGCAGCGAATCTTCTCCAGACCCTGATCAATAAAGCCTGGTCTGAAGGATTAATCAGATTGCATATCAACTAGCCTGCGTCAGAAAACTTCCCAGTTATACAATACGTCGATGACACATTAATTTTTCTCCTAGCCAACTGTGAGGAACTTGAGACAATTAAGGCAATCTTAGACTCTTATGCCTGAGCTACTGGTCTAAAATTAATTATTCCGAATCCCAATTAATGCCAATCAATGTTGAGGCCCAAAAAGTCCCGGACTTAGCCAGTATGCTAGGTTGACAGGTTGGAGTAATGTCGTTCACGTATCTTGGTCTACCGCTCGGAATGACTAGACCCACCGTGAAGGATCTGATGCCATTAGTGGACAGAATTGAAAGGATATTGACTAGATCTGCCATATGGTTGCCTTATGGAGAACGTGTGCATCTTATCAACTCAGATCTCTCTTCATTGCTCTCCTTTGCCATGTGTGTTCTAAATCTACCTCTCAAGATGACAGAGATCTTTGACAGAGCAAGAAGACATTGTTTATGGAGAAAGGAAATTGACAGAGATGCCAAAACCCATTCACTTGTTGCATGGGATCTGGTCTGCCGCCCTAAGAAGAAAGGGGGCTCGGAGTCATCAACTTACAAATTCAGAATAATGCCCTACTGATCAAATACCTGCACAAGTTCATACACAAACATGATACTCCATGGGTGATGATATTATGGGATGCTTACTACTACGACGACACCCCTCCACATGCAAAACATAGCTGTGGGTCTTTCTGGTGGTGGGATGTGTTTTCATTGATGGATGTTTATCGTGGGATCACCACTTGCATACCAGCTGCGGGCGACACAATACTTTTGCGGAAAGATGTTTGGCTGGAAGACCGACTACTAATGAGCACACACGATCATTTATTCTTATTTGCTAAGAACGAGGATATTTTGTTGGCGCAGTTCTACAACAACAGTTCGCCAAATGAGAATTTTTATGTTGCCATTATCATTGGAAGCCAGAACAGAAATGAATGATTTACATGCAATGATGACAGGAATAATTTTGGAACCGACGACCACTGATGAATGGATCTTATGTTGGGGGGACACAAGGTACAAAGCAAAAAAATTTCTATGATTTCATGTTCAGGAATGTGTTGGCGCCACAGGTTCTCACCTCAATCTGGGAGTTAAAATGCATCATGAGGCACAAGGTATTTGTGTGGCTCATGCTCCTAGAGAGAGTAAACACCAGGGATATGTTGCAGAGACGACACTTCAACATTGGTGATGATCACGACTGTCCTCTTTGTGATCTAGGGGTTCTAGAAACAAATAACCACCTCTTCTACGAATGCCCCTTTGCCACTAGATGTTGGGAGACACTGGGTATCGACTGGGGCAATCAACTAGATGTGAAAGCAAGACATGATCAAGCCAAAGCAAGCTGGCAAATACCACTATTTAAAGAAGTGATCACCTTAGTGTCCTGGAACATATGGAAACAGAGAAACAAAGTGGTATTTGAAGGGGAGGTGGCTACACATTTTGACTGGCTTAGGAAGCTTAAGGAAGATTTTGTAATTTTGAGCTATAGAATCAACTCTAAAACTTGACCTTTTTGGAAGGGTACAAGGAATCTCTCACAACAGTTGCACACACTTCTCCGTAGTTGATTTGTATACTCTTTTTCTTTTTAGGGTACTTCCCAAAGTGGCTAGTCCCACTTCATCATGTAATACCATATGTAAACCTCCCCCCTTATGTTGATCTGTTAACCCTCAGTTAACATTTAATAAAAAGCAACAGTTGGAGACTCTCCTGCTGTTTTCATTGTAAAAAAATTCTAGGCGTCTTACAAATCTTTTGCAAAAGGAGTTGTTTTTGATGATGATTGTTTAGAAGCCTTCGAAACACTCAAGAAAGCCTTAATTTCTGCACCTATTGTTCAACCACCTGATTGGAACTTCCTTTTGAAATTATGTGTGATACTAGTGATTATGCTCTTGGTGCTGCTCTAGGACAAAGAGTTGATAAGAAACTGAATGTTATTCACTACACAAGTAAACCTCTAGACAATGCACAAAGAAATTATGCTACTACTGAAAAAGAATTTCTAGCAGTGGTGTTTGCTTGTGATAAATTTAGATCCTATATTGTAGACTCAAAAGTAATTGTTCACATTGATCATGCTGCAATAAAGTATCTTATGGAAAAGAAAGATGCCAAACCTAGGCTTATTCGATGGGTTCTCTTGCATATCACTGATAGAAAAGGAGCGGAGAACCCCGTAGCTGATAACCTGTCTAGGTTGGAGAATGTTCTTGATGACTCACTACCTATTGATGATAGTTTTCCTGATGAGCAATTAGCTGCAATAAATGTTTCTCATAACACTCCTTGGTATGCTGACTATGCTAATTACATTGTTGCTAAATATATACCACCTAGCTTCACATACCAACAAAAGAAAAAATTCTTCTATGATTTAAGACATTACTTTTGGGACGACCCACATCTTTATAAAGAAGGAGTAGATGGTATTATTAGACGTTGTGTACCTGATCATGAACAGGAACAAATCCTACGGAAATGTCACTCCGAAGCTTATGGAGGACATCATGTGTGAAAGGAACAACTCACAAGGTATTGCAATCTGTGTTTTATTGGCCTACTCTCTTCAAGGATGCTCGTAACTTCGTCTTATCTTGTGATGAATGTCAAAGAATAGGTAATATCGGTAACCATCAAGAAATGCCTATGAATTATTCACTTGTTGTTAAACATTTTGATGTTTGGGGATTTGATTACATCAGACCTTCTCCTTCCTCTAATGGGTATACTCATATTTTGGTTGCTGTTGATTATGTTACTAAGTGGGTAGAAGCTATTCCAACTAGTAGTGCTGATCACAACACTTCTATTAAAATGCTTAAAGAAGTTATTTCCCAAGGTTTGGAGTCACTAGATATTTAATGACTGATGGTGGTTCACACTTTATTCATGGTGCTTTCCGTAAAATGCTTGCCAAGTATGATGTTAACCATAGAATTGTATCACCCTATCATCCTCAGTCTAGTGGTCAAGTTGAACTTAGCAATAGAGAAATAAAATTATTTTTTACAAAAGACTGTCAATAGGTCCCAGAAGAATTGGGCTAAGAAATTAGATGATGCACTTTGGGCCTATAGAACAACTTATAAAAATCCTATGGGTATGTCTCCTTATAAAATGGTTTATGGAAAAGCTTGTCATTTGCCTCTTGAGTTAGAACATAAAGCTTATTGGTCAAAAAGAACTCAAATATTATTTCAAACTTGCTGGTGAGAAGAGGTTATTTGATATTAGCTCACTGGATGAATGGAGAACCCAAGCTTATGAAAATGCCAAGTTATTTAAAGAAAAAGTTAAAAGATGGCATGATAAAAGAATCCAAAAGCGTGAGTTCAAAGTTGGAGAATATGTTCTTTTGTACAACTCTCATTTTAGATTCTTTGTAGGAAAACTCCTCTCCAAATGGGAAGGACCCTATGTTATCAAGGAGGTTTATCGATCTGGAGCTATCAAAGTAAATAATGCCGAAGGTACTAACCCGAAGGTTGTTAATGGGTAACGAATAAAACATTATATCTTAGGTACGCCCATTAATATTGAAAGAAGTATTATCCAAACTATGACAGCAGAAGAACGCATAAAAGAAACCTTCCGGAACACCCCAGAATCGTGAAAAAGAGGAGGTACGTGATACAATAAGTAAACGGACTCCGAAAAATCGGCAAAAATATTTTCTGCCTGTTTTGGAATATAACAAAAATTAGAAAAATAAGAAACAACCAGGAAGGCACCCCTGGTGGGCACAAGACACCAGGGCGCGCCCAGGTGGGTTGTGCTCAACTTGGGTACCTTCCGGACTCCTTTTCTTCCCTTTGCTTGTTTCCCAAGATAAAAAATATTTATATACCCCCCGAACCTATTGACCTCCGTATCTCAGAGAAATCTCATATTTTCATTTCCTTGTTGTTTTCTGACAGATCTAATCCACCACGGCCGCTTCAAGCTCCTCCAAGGACAAGTTCTTCGAGAACGTCATCAACCCATACTCATGGGAGGTGATGCAGCACCCTCAAGCTATCCAGATGCGTGAGGGGGTGCTCCACATCCGTGATGTGCAAGGCCCCAAGGGGACTGGATCCGTGGAGGCTAGGCTTGAAGCTATGGAGCAAGAAGTCTTCCGGTGTAAGGGGATGGTGGAACATGGACTCAATGCCAATCACCTCATGACCGCGGACTACGGCCGTGATCTCAAGGTGGATGGCAAGTCCATGAAGGACATCGTCTTCTCCTTCAATGAGTGAATCAACTTCCTCCAGAGCCAGATCTACGACCTTCAAAACCAAGTATGTGAATATGAGGCAAGGTTTAAAGGTATGAGTTTGGCTGCCAGTTGCAGGACCCGCGAGACTCACTCCTCTTCTTATGATGGTGAGCCTCTGCCATGGAAACCCGAGGACAAGATCACTACCACTTCATCACCACCACCTCCTTCTTCACCACCAAAAGAAAATTGAGTATCAGGTATGGGCACTCCCCTTGGCTTGCGCCAAGCTTGGGGGAGGTGCCCCAGTATTGTATCACCTCCACTATATTTTGCCTTTATTTACCTTAGTTTAATCCATAGTTATTTTTTGCTTTAGATTAATAGAAGTTTAGTTTGATCCTTTCTTTTCGAGTGTTTGCTTAGTGATCTATCTATCCTTGTAATCGTGTATGAGATATATAATAAAGTTTAGTTTGAGTTTTGCTTTCTTTACTTTCGTGTTTAATAAAAAGAAAGGAAATAAATGAAAAATATCATATGCTAAACTTATGGTAAGTAACGACATCACATAAGGAAAAGTATAAGTAGAAAAATTTATTGGAGATTGACAAACATAGCATTCATCAATGATGCAATTCATGAAAGAATTAATAAGGGAAGAGAAGATTCACATGCAAATACACTATCTTGGACATCTTTTATGATTGTGAGCCCCCATCAAAATATTATATGCCAAAATTGTTAACGTTGGACAAGGAAGACAACGTAATGATCTATGTTTGTTCATATTCACATAGAAGTTATATTGTCATAGATCCTTTAACATGTGGTGCTTGCCCCCCATCTTTGCTAGCCAAAAATTTCGCACCAAGTAGAGATACTACTTGTGCATCCAAAAACCCTTAAACCCAAATCTTATTTTTCAAGAATCCACCATACCTACCTAAGGATCGAGTAAGATCCTTCAAGTAAGTTGTCATCGGTGCAATAAGGCAATAAAAATTGCTTCTAATAGTGTTAGACCATTTAGTGTAAGAAAAATTGAGCGTTGTACGAACTTGTGATGGCAAAGAATAAAAGCGACAGACTGCAGAATAAAGGTTGGTATCATAAGGGGCAATATAACATGATGTTCTTTTCCACTAAGGGATTGAGCATACAAACAAAAAGCGCATGGCAACCTCTGCTTCCCTCTGTGAAGGGCCTATCTTTTACTTCTATGTATTTACTTTCATGCAAGAGTCAAAGTTTTTCTCTCTATCCCTTTTTATTTTTCTCTTTTGGCAAGCATCATGTGGTGAGGAAAGATCGACGCACATATATCTAGTTTGATATGGGTAGCAGAGTTATTATTGTTGACATCACCCTTGAGGTGAATACATTGGGAGGAGAAATTATAAGCCCATATATTCCTATGTGTCCGGTTGAAACATTTTGCTCATGTGTATAAGGTGAGTGTTAGCAATCATATAAGACTATATGATGGTTGAGTATGTGGACTTGCATAAAAGCTCCGATACGTGACCCTTCCTGAAAAGATGATGAATTGTAGTTGCAAAGTTGAGTGAGAATATAGTTTGTTTTTTTCCAATAGAGTTTATGCTTTATACTTCGATGTTGTGATGAATTGTTACTTATTCATGAGAAGTCTATGATAAAGTTTTATGTTAAAGTTTGTTGTTCTTATAATAATTTACATGATGCTTCTATGTCTGTATTATTTTTATCGACACCTCTCTCTAAGCATGTGGACATGTTTTTTGATTTCGGTTTTTGCTTGAGGACAAGTGAGGTCTAAGCTAGGGGGAGTTTATACTGATGGGGAACATAGCATGCAATTTCAAAAAAAATCCTACGCTCATGCAAGATCTATCTAGGAGATGCATAGCTACGAGAGGGGAGAGCAACTTCATACCCTTGAAGATCGCAAAGCGGAAGCATTTATCAACACGGTTGATGTAGTCGTACACCTTCATGATCTGTCCCAATCAAGTACCGAACATATGGCACCTCCATGTTCAGCACACGTTCAGCTCGATGACGTCCTTGCCTTCTTGATCCAGCAAGACGGGCGAAGTAGTAGATGAGTTCCGGCAGCACGACAGCGTGGTGACGGTGTTGGTGAAGAACAATCTCCGTAGGGCTTTGCCAAACACAATGGAAACTATGACGGAGGATAAACTAGAGGGACGGGGTTGCCGGCACATGGCTTGGTGTTTCTTGATGTGTCTTTGGTGCTAGCCCTGCCCCTCTATTTATATGTTGAGCCCTGGGGTTGAAACTTGGAGCAAAAAGCCTCTTCAAAGTCGGTTTTGCCCAAAAGGCAAGAGTCCCACTTGGACTCCAGGACCAAATGCCACAATCCTTGGCATCTGGACCAGACGCCATGGGCCTCGGCGTCTGGCCCAGGGCCAGACGCCAAGGTATCCAGCGTTTGGCCCCTGGCCCGTGGGCCTGACCCCTTGGACTAACCATATCATCCAATATATGAATCTTTACCTCCAGACCATTTCGGAGCTCCTCGTCATGTCCGTGATCTCATCCGGGACTCCGAACAACATTCGGTCACCAACATACATAACTTATGTAGTACTATATTGTCAACGAATGTTACGTGTGCGGACCCTACGGGTTCGAGAACTATGTAGACATGACCGAGACACCTCTCCGGTCAATAACCAATAGCGGAACCTGGATGCTCGTATTGGTTCCCACATATTCTACGAAGATATTTATCGGTCGAACCGCTATGTCAACATATGTTATTCCCTTTGTCATCGGTATGTTACTTGCCCGAGATTCGATCATCGGTATCTTCATACCTAGTTCAATCTCATTACCGGCAAGTCTCTTTACTCGTTCCGTAATGCATCATCCCGCAACTAACTCATTAGTCACATTGCTTGAAAGGCTTCATATGATGTGCATTACTGTGAGGGCCCAGAGATACCTCTCTGATACTCGGAGTGGCAAATCCTAATCTCGATCTATGCCAACCCAACAAACACCTTCGGAGATACCTATAGAGCATCTTTATAGTCACCCAGTTACGTTGTGACGTTTGATAGCACACAAGGCATTCCTTCGGTGTCGAGGGAGTTGCATAATCTCATAGTCTGAGGAATATATATTTGACATGAAGAAAGCAATAGCAATTAAACAGAACGATTATTATGCTAAGCTAACGGATGTGTCTTGTCCATCACATCATTCTACTAATGATGTGATCCCGTTCATCAAATGATATCTCGTGTCCATGGCTAGGAAACTTAACCATCTTTGATCAACGAGCTAGTCAAGTAGAGGCATACTAGGGACACGGTGTTTTGTCTATGTATCCACACATGTATCGAGTTTCTAGTTAATACAATTCTAGCATGAATAATAGAAATTTATTATGATATAAGGAAATATAAAATAACAACCTTATTATTGCCTCTAGGGCATATTTCCTTCAGTCTCCCACTTGCACTAGAGTCAATAATCTAGTTCACATCTCCATGTGATTAACACCCATAGTTCACATCGCCATGAGATTAACAACCAAAGGGTTTACTAGAGTCAATAATCTAGTTCACATCGCCATGTGATTAACACCCAAAGAGTACTAAGGTGTGATCATGTTTTGCTGGTGAGAGAAGTTTAGTCAAAGGGTCTGTCACATTCAGATCCGTATGTATTTTGCAAATTTCTATGTCTACAATGCTCTGCACGGGGCTACTTTAGCTAATTGCTCCCACTTTCAATATGTATCCAGATTGAGGCTCAGAGTCATCTGGATAAGTGTCAAAGCTTGCATTGACGTAACCCTTTACAATGAACTCTTTATCACCTCCATAACATAGAAACATTTCCTTAGTCCTCTTTTAGGTATCTAATGATAATTTTCATAGTTGTCCAGTGATCTACTCCTAGATCACTATTGTACCCCCTTGCCAAACTCATGGCAAGGTATACAATAGGTTTGGTATACAACATGGCATACTTTATAGAACCTATGGCTGAGGCATAGGGAATGACTTTCATTCTTTCTCTATCTTCTGCCGTGGTCGGGTTTCGAGTCTTACTCAACTTCATACCTTACAACTCAGGCAATAACTCCTTCTTTGACTGATCCATTTTGAACTCCTTCAAAATCTTGTCAAGGTATGTACTCATCAAAAGTTTTATCAAGCATTTTGATCTATCTCTATAGATCTTGATGCCCAATAAATAAGCAACTTCATCGAAGTCTTTCTTTGAAAAACTTCTTTCAAACACTCCTTTATGATTTCTAGAAAATTCTACATCATTTCCGATCAACAATATGTCATTCACATATACTTATCAGAAAGGTTGTAGTGCTCCCACTTACTTTCTTATAAATACATGCTTCACCGCCAGTCTGTATAAAACTATATGCTTTGATCTACTCATCAAAGCGTATATTCCCAATGGCTTGCCGATCATCGGGTAAATCCACCAAATTCCACACTTTGTTCTCATACATGGATCCTATCTCAGATTTCATGGCCTCAAACCATTTATCGGAATCTGGGCTCATCATAGCTTCTTCATAGTTCGTAGGTTCGCCATGGTCTAATAACATGACTTCTAGAACAGGATTACTGTACCACTCTGGTATCGATCTTGTTCTGGTTGACCTACAAGGTTCGGTAGTAACTTGATCTGAAGTTTCATGATCATCATCATTAGCTTCCTCTCTAGTTGTTGTAGGCATCACGGGAACGTATTTCTCAGATGAACTACTTTCCAAATTCATAGAAGATACAATTACCTCATCAAGTTCTACTTTCCTCCCACTCACTTCTTTGGAGAGAAACTCCTTCTCTAGAAAGGTTCCATTCTTGGCAACAAAGATCTTCCCTTCGGATCTATGGTAGAAGGTGTACCAAATTGTTTCCTTAGGTATCCTATGAAGATGCACTTCTCCGATTTGGGTTCGAGCTTACCAGGCTGAAGCCTTTTGACATAAGCATCGCATCCCCAAACTTTAAGAGACGACAACTTAGGTTTATTGCTAAACCACAGTTCATACGGTGTTATCTCAATGGATTTTGACGGTGCCCTTTTTAACGTGAATGCAGCTGTCTCTAATGCATAGCCCAAAAACGATAGTGGTAAATCGATAAGAGACATCATAGATCGCACCATATCTAATAAAGTGCGATTATGACATTCAGACACACCATTACGCTGTGGTGTTCTAGGTGGCGTGAACTGTGAAACTATTCCACATTGTTTTAAATGAAGGCCAAACTCATAACTCAAATATTGACCTCCATGATAAGATCGTAGAAGCTTTATTTTCCTGTTATGATGATTCTCCACTTCACTCTGAAATTCTTTGAACTTTTCAAATGTTTCAGACTTCTGTTTCATTAAGTAGATATACCCATATCTGCTCAAATCATTTGTGAAGGTTAGAAAATAATGATACCGCCAGGAGCCTGAACACTCATCGGATCGCATACATCGGTATGTATTATTTCCAATAAGTCATTAGCTCGTTCCATTGTTCCGGAGAACGGAGTTTTAGTCATCTTGCCCATAAGGCATGGTTTGCAAGTATCAAATGATTCATAATCAAGTGATTCCAAAAGTCCATCTACATGGAGTTTCTTCATGCGCTTTACACCGACATGACCCAAACAGCAGTGGCACAAATAAGTTGCACTATCATTATCAACTTTGCATCTTTTGGCATCAATATTATAAATATGTGTATCACTTCGATCGAGATTCAATAAACCATTAATATTGGGTGTATGACCATAGAAGGTTTTATACATGTAAACAGAATAACAATTATTCTATGTCTTAAATGAATAACAATATTACAATAAACATGATCTAATCATATTCATGCTCAATGCAAACACCAAATAACATTTATTTAGGTTCAATACTAATCCAAAAGTATAGGGAGTGTGCTATGATGATCATATCAATCTTGGAACCACTTCCAACACACATCGTCACTTCATCCTCAACTAGTCTATATTTATTCTGTAACTCCTATTTCATGTTACTAATCTTAGCAACCGAACAGGTATAAAATACGCAGGGGCTACTATGAGCACTAGTAAGGTACACATCAATAACTTGTATATCAAAATATACCTTTGTTCACTTTGCCATCCTTCTTATCCGCCAAATATTTGGGGTAGTTCTGCTTCCAGTGACCATTTCCTTTGTAGTAAAAGCACTCAGCTTCAGGCTTAGGTCCAGCTTTGGACTTTTTCATGGGAGTGACAACTTGCTTGCCATTCTTATTGAAGTTCCCTTTCTTTCCCTTTGACCCTTTCTTGAAACTAGTGGTCTTATTTAATCATCAACACTTGATGCTTTTTCTTGATTTCTACCTTCGTCAATTTCAGCATCACGAAGAGCTCGGGAATCACTTTCGTCATCCCCTTGCATATTATAGTTCATCACGAAGTTCTAGTAGCTAGAGAACTCTGTCAATCACTATCTTATCTGGAAGATTAACTCCCACTTGATTCAAGCGATTGTACTACCCAGACATTCGAGTACATGCTCACAGGTTGAGCCATTCTCCTCCATCTTGTAGGCAAAGTACTTGTGAGAGGTCTCATACCTCTCGACATGGGCATGAGTCTGAAATACCAATTTCAACTCTTGGAACATCTCATATGCTCCGTGGCGTTCAAAACGTTTTTGAAGTCCCGGTTCTAAGCCGTAAAGCATGGTGCACTAAACTATCAAGTAGTCATCATATTGAGCTAGCCAAACGTTCATAATCTCTGCATGTGGTCCTGCAATAGGTCTGTCACCTAGCGGTGCATCAAGGACATAATACTTCTATGCAGCAACGAGGATAAACCTCGGATCATGGACCCAGTCCGCATCATTGCTACTATCATCTTTCTACTTAGTTTTCTCTAGGAACATATCAAAAAATAGGGGAGCTACAATGCGAGCTATTGATCTACAACATAATTTGCAAATACTATTAGGACTAAGTTCATGATAAAATAAAGTTCAATTAATCATATTACTTAAGAACTCCCACTTAGACAAACATCCCTCAAGTCATGTAATGATACGTGATCCAAATCAACTAAACCATGTCCGATCATCACGTGAGATGGAGTAGTCATCAATGGTGAACATCTCTATGTTGATTATATCCACTATATGATTCATGTTCGACCCTTCGGTCTCCAGTGTTCTGAGGCCATATCTGTATATGCTAGGCTCGTCAAGTTTAACCCGAGTATTCCGCATGTGCAAAACTGGCTTGCACCCATTGTATTTGAACATAGAACCTATCACACCCGATCATCACGCGGTGTCTAAACACGAAGAACTTTCACAACAGTGCATACTCGGGGAGAACACTTATACCTTGAAATTATAGTAAGGGATCAACTTATAATGCTACCATCGTACTAAGCAAAATAAGATGCATAAAAGTTAAACATCACATGAAATCAAAATATGTGACATGATATGGCCATCATCATCTTGTGCTTTTGATCTCCATCACCAAAGCAACGTCATGATCTCCATCATCACCGGCTTGACACCTTGATCTCCATCGTTGCGTCGTGGTCATCTCGCCAACTATTGCTTCTACGACTATCGCTACCGCTTAGTGATAAAGTAAAGCAATTACATGGTGTGTGTATTTCATACAATAAAGCGACAACCATAAGGCTCCTACCAGTTGCCGATAACTTCTACAAAACATTCTCATCTCATACAATAATGTATATCACGTCATGTCTTGACCATATCACATCACAACATGCCCTACAAAAACAAGTTAGACGTCCTCTACTTTGTTGTTGCAACTTTACGTGGCTGCTATGGGATTCTAGCATGAACCGTACTTACCTACGGCACAAAAACCACAACGGTGATTTATCAAGTTTGCTGTTTTAACCTTCACAAGGACCAGCCGCAGTCAAATTCGATTCAACTAAAGTTGGAGAAACAGACACTCGCCATCCACCTTTATGCAAAACTCGTTGCATGTCTGTCGGTGGAACCGTCTCATGAACGCGGTCATGTAAGGTTGGTCCGGGCTGCTTCATCCAACAATACCACCGAATCAAAACAAGACATTGGTGGTAAGAAGTATGACGATCACCGCCCACAACTCTTTGTGTTCTACTCGTGCATATCATCTACGCATAGACCTGGCTCGGATGCCACTAATGGGGAACGTAGCATGCAATTGCAAAAAATTCTGACGCTCATGCAAGATCTATCTAGGAGATGCATAGCTACGAGAGGGGAGAGCATCTTCATACCCTTGAAGATCGCAAAGCGGAAGCGTTTATCAAAGCGGTTGATGTAATCGTACACCTTCACGATCCGTCCCGATCAAGTACCAAACGTACGACACCTCTGCGTTCAGCACATGTTCAGCTCGATGACGTCCTGGCCGTCTTGATCCAGCAAGACAGGCGAAGTAGTAGATGAGTTCCGGTAGCACAACGACGTGGTGACAGTGTTAGTGAAGAACAATCTCCGTAGTGCTTCGCCAAGCACAATGGAAACTATGAAGGAGGGTAAACTAGAGGGACTGGGTTGCTGGCACACAGTTTGGTGTTTCTTGATGTGTCTTTGGTGCTAGCCCTACCCCTCTATTTCTATGTTGAGCCGTAGGGTCGAAACTTGGAGCAAAAGCCTCCTCAAAGTCGGTTTTGCCCAAAAGGAAAGAGTCCCACTCAGACTGCAGGACCAAACGCCACAATCCTTGGTGTCTGGCCTAGATGCAATTGGCCTCAACGTCTAGCCCAGGGCCAGACGCCAAGGTCTCCGGCGTTTGGCCCCCTGGCCTCTGCAAAACTCCTTTTGCACTAACTTATCGCCCCGTGGGCCTGACCCCTTGGCCTAACCTTATCATCCAATATATGGATCTTTACCTCCGGTCTCCAGAGCTCCTCGTCATGTCCGTCATCTCATCTGGGACTCCGAACAACATTTAGTCACCAACATACATAACTCATGTAGTACTATATCATCAACGAACATTAAGCGTGCGGACCCTATGGGTTTGAGAACTATGTAGACATGATCGAGACACCTCTCCGGTCAATAACCAATAGCGGAACCTAGATGCTCATATTGGTTCCCACATATTCTACGAAGATCTTCATCAGTCGAACCGCTATGTCAACATACGTTATTCCCTATGTCATCGGTATGTTACTTGCCCGAGATTCGATCATCGGTATCTTCATACCTAGTTCAATCTTGTTACCGGCAAGTCTCTTTACTCGTTCCGTAATGCATCATCCTGCAAGTAACTCATTAGACACATTAATTGCAAGGATTCATATGATGTGCATTACTGAGAGGGCCCAGAGATACCTCTCCGATACTCGGAGTGACAAATCCTAATCTCGATCTATGCCAACCCAACAAACACCTTCGGAGATACATGTAGAGCATCTTTATAATCACTCGGTTATGTTGTGACATTTGATTGCACATAAGGCATTCCTCCGGTGTCTGGGAGTTTCATAATCTCATAGTCTGAGGAATATGTATTTGACATGAAGAAAGTAGTAGTAATAAAACTAAACGATCATTATGCTAAGCTAATGGATGGGCCTTGTCCATCACATCATTCCACTAATGATGTGATCCCGTTCATCAATGAAACTCATGTCCATGGCTAGGAAACTTAACCATCTTTGATCAACGAGCTAGTCAAGTAGAGGCATACTAGGGACACGGTGTTTTGTCTATGTATCCACACATGTATCAAGTTTCCAGTTAATACAATTCTAGCATGAATAATAGACATTTATCATGATATAAGGAAATATAAAACAACAACTTTATTATTGCCTCTAGGGCATATTTCCTTCAAATACGTCAATTTTGCATCATGTTTACCTACTGTTATTTATAATGTTTTTATGCATAATAATGCTTTTTGGAGTAATTCTAATGCCTTATCTCTCATAATATGCAAGGTTCACACAAAGAGGGAGAATTCGGACAGCTAGAAATCTGGTCCTGAAAAAGCTACATCAGGTTACCTATTCTGCACTACTCCAATGAGCTGTAACTTCACGAGGAATTTTATGGAATAAATAAGAGATACTAGAGCAAATAAGTACTGAAGGGGTGAAATGTCTCCAACGTATCTATAACTTTTGATTGTTCCATGCTGTTATGTTATCACTCTTGGATGTTTTACAATCATTTTATAGTCATTTTATATCAGTTTTTGGTACTAACTTATTGACATAGTGCCTAGTGCCAATTGCTGTTTTCTGCATGTTTTTTACATTGCAGGAAATCAATACCAAACGGAGTCCAAACACAACGAAACTTTTTGTGGATTTTTTTGGACCAGAAGACATCTAGTGGGCCAGGAACACACCTAAGGGGAGCTCTGAGGGGAGCACAACCCACCAGGGCGCACCTCGGGGCCCAGGCGCGCCCCGGTGGGTTGTGCCCTCCTCATTGGCCTCCCGCACCGCCTCTTTGCTCTATAAATACCCCAATATTACAAAAACCCTAGGGGAGTCGACGAAAATCGATTCCAACTGCCGCAGAGTCTAGAACCACCAGATCCAATCTAGACACCATCACAGAAGGGTTCACCAGTTCATTGGTGCCTCTCCGATGATGGTGAGTAGTTCTTTGTAGATATACGGGTCCATAGTTAGTGGCTAGATGGATTCCTCTCTCTCTCTCTCTCTCTTGATTCTCAATACAATGGTCTCTTGGAGATCCATATGATGTAAGTCCATTTGCGGTGTGTTTGTTGGGATCCAATGAACTTTGAGTTTATGATCAGATCTATGTTTTTATCCATGAAAGTTATTTGAGTCTTCTTTGATCTCTTATATGCATGATTGATTATAGCCTCGTATTTCTTCTTTGATATTTGGGTTTTGTTTAGCCAAATTGATCTATTTATCTTGCAATGGGAAGAGGTGCTTTGTGATGGGTTCGATCTTACGGTGCTTGATCCCAGTGACAGAAAGGGAATCGATACGTATGTATCGTTGCTATTAAGGATAACAAGATGGGGTCTAGGGGTCTATTTCTACTTAAATAGATCTTGTCTACATCATTTCATCATTCTTATTGCATTACTCCATTTTCCCATGAACTTAATACACTAGATGCATGTTGGATAGCGGTCGATGTGTGGAGTAATAGTAGTAGATGCAGGCAGGAGTCGGTCTACTAATATTGGACGTGATGCCTATATAATGATCATTGCATCGATATCATCATGATTATTTGAAGTTCTATCAATTGCCCAACAGTAATTGTTTTCCCACGGTTTGCTATTTTTCTCGAGAGAAGCCACTAGTGAAACCTACGCCCCCCGGGTCTCTTCTCATCATATTTGCCTTTGCGATCTTTTCCTTTGCTTTTATTTTTAGATCTACTAAACCAAAAATACAAAAATACCTTGCTGCAATTTATTTATTTTGTGACCTATTTATCCTATCTACCACAATTATCTCACGTTATCTTGCCTACTTGAGGCATCGTACCCAAAAGGGACTGACAACCCCTTTAACACATCGGGTTGTGACTATTTGTTATTTGTGTGCAGAGGAAGTTTACGTGGTGTTAGGAGGTTCTCCTACTGGTTCGATAACCTTGGTCTCATCACTATGGGAAATACCTACCGTCACTATATTGCATCATCCCTTCCTCTTTGGGGAAACACCAACGTCGTTCTAGCAGACATCAAAAGGAATTTCTGGCGCCGTTGTCGGGGAGGATCTTCAACATCAACCAGTTTCCTAATCACAAATCTCATCTCCTTGTAATTTATATTATTTGCCATTTGCCTCTCATTTTCCTCTCCCCCACTTCACAAAAATTTGCCGCTTTATTCGCCCTCTATTTTTCATTCGTCGTTTTCTCGTCAGATCTGTTTTTGAGTGCAATCTTGTTATGAAGTCATCATGACTCAAGATAACACCAAGTTATGTGATTTCTCAAATACCAACAACAATGATTTTGTTAGCATTCCGACTACTCCTCCCGCCACTAGTGCGGAGTCTTGTGATATTAATATTGCTTTGCTAAATCTTGTCATGAAAGATCAATTTTCCGGTACTCCTAATGAGGATGATGCGTCCCATCTTAACATATTCGTGGAATTATGCGATAGGCAAAATAAAAAAGAAGTGGACAATGTTGTTGTGAAGTTGAAATTATTTCTGTTTTCTCTGCGGGATCATTCAAAAATTTGGTTTTCTTCTTTGCCTTGCAATAGTATCGATTCTTGGAACAAATGAAGGACGCTTTTATTACTAAGTATTTTCCGCTCGCAAAAATTATTTCCCTTAGAACCCAGATCATGAATTTCAAGCAACTTGAACATGAGCATGTTGCACAATCTTGGGAAAGGATTAAAAATGCTAAGGAATTGCCCAACTCATGGGTTAAATCTATGGATGATCATACAATTATTTTATGTGGGATTGAATTTTGTTTCTTGTAATCTTTTAGATTCCGCCTGTTGGGAAATGTAGCATGCAATTTCAAAAGAAATCCTATGCTCACACATGACCTATCTAGGAGATGCATAGCAACGAGAGGGGGAGAGTGTGTCCACGTACCCTCATAGACCAAAAGCGGAAGTGTTTGACAATGCGATTGATGTAGTCGAACTTCTTCTCATTCCGACCAATCAAGTACCAAACGTACGACACCTCCGAGTTTTGCACATATTTAGCTCAATGACGTCCCTCGAACTCTTGATCTAGCAAAGTTTCAAGGGAGAGTTCTGTCAGCACGACGGCATGGTGACGGTGATGGTGAAGTGATCCATGCAGGGCTTTGCCCAAGCACTACGTGAATATGACCGGAGGCGTAAACTATGGAGGGGGGGGGGGCGCCGCACACGGCTAACAATGTTTGTTGTGTGTTCTAGCGGTGCCTCCCAAGATATATATAGGTTGGAGGGGAGGAGAGGCAGCCAAGGGGGCGCCCCAAGTTGGAGGAATCTGTTGGGGAATGCAACAATTTCAAAAAAATTCCTACGATCACGCAAGATCTATCTAGGTGATGCATAGCAACGAGAGGGGAGAGTGTTGTCTACGTACCCTCGTAGACTGAAAGCGGAATCGTTATGTCAACCCAGTTGATTTAGTCGTAAGTCTTCACAATCTGACCGATCCTAGCACTGAAGGTACGACACCTCCACGATCTGCACATGTTCAGCTCGGTGACGTCCCACGAACTCTAGATCTAGCTGAGGTCGAGGGAGAGTTTCGTCAGCATGACGGTGTGATGACAGTGATGATGAAGTTATCGACGTAGGGCTTCGCCTAAGCACTACAACCATATGACCGAGGTGGAAATTTGTGGAGGGGGGGGGTAAGGGAGTCCTGGATTAGGGGGTATCCGGACAGCCGGACTATATACTTTGGACAGACTGTTGGACTATGAAGATACAAGATTGAAGACTTCATCCCGTTTCCGAATGGGACTCTCCTTTGCGTGGAAGGCAAGCTTGGCGATTCAGATATGTAGATCTCCTTCTCTGTAACCGACTCTATTTAACCCTAGCCCCCTCCGGTGTCTATATAAACCGGAGGGTTTAGTCCGTCGGACGAGAACAATCATAATCATAGGCTAGCTTCTAGGGTTTAGCCTCTACGATCTCGTGGTAGATCAACTCTTGTAATACTCATATCATCAAGATCAATCAAGCAGGAAGTAGGGTATTACCTCCATCGAGAGGGCCCGGACCTGGGTCAACATCGTGTCCCCAGCCTCCTGTTACCATTAGCATTAGACGCACAGTTCGGGACCCCCTACCCGAGATCCGCTGGTTTTGATACCGACATTGGTGCTTTCATCAAGAGTTCCACTGTGCCGTCGCGATAAGGTTTGATGGCTCGCCTTGTTGTCAAGGACAACATCACTTCTGGAGGAACCCTGGCTGTAGGCCAGATCCTCCGGCTGGGCAGCTTCGTCATGACCGCCCGTTCGGCCTCCGCGCCAATGATGACTTCTCAGGTCATCAAGAACAACCTCCACGCTAGCTCGGAATTCGCTAAGCAGATGGATTCAATAGATCTCTCCTCCCTGAACGAGCTCTTGGATCGCATCGCCGCCTTGGGAGTCGCTACGGACTATGATCGGATCGGGCTTAAACCCGACCAAAGGGAGATTAACTCTCCCCCGGCCACCCATCAGATAGCGGAGGTGGAGGAACAATGCAGCGATTCTTCCTCTATTCTGAGGATGAACTACGTCTGGATTCTCAAGCTCTCTGAGCCGGATACCCGTCTACAGGAGGACATGGCCCAGGATCCGAACTTAGAATCGGGCAGTAGGCTAGGAAATTCGGGCAACATCCTGGAGTCTGAGCTGCCGTGCTCGGAAACTCCTCCGCCCCTGGGTTTCAGATCGGGTCAGGGTTCAGACTTAAATCTACCCACCCACCCAGATACAAGTGATCTTTCCCACATTAGACAAGAGCCCCAAGAGACAGTACATCACTCCTGGGCCAGATTCCTCCTTGTAATGAACAAGGTTAAGGACTATCGCGAGGAAGATGCAATCTCATTCTTTTGCAAAAATTGCACTGACAAGGGAATTCTCAACGCCATAAGTCGCCGTGATATAGTACACTTTGCTGACTTGGCGGCCTTAGTACAGAAGTACTGCGCGATGGAAAGCGCCTGGAAAACCCAAACAAAATTCCGGGATCCTCCGCTCCTCACTAAATCCCTCGTTCGAACTAAAAGGGTGCACCCCCGTAAGCCACCCAATCCAATTACAAAGAAGCCAAAGCCCTTCACAGGGCGTGGAACTGTACTGGAGGGATGGCTCAATGGGCCATGCAAAATCCACAACACATCGAATACTATATGAACACACAACCTTAGAGCATGTTGGGTACTCCAGCAAGTGGCCAAGAGCGGAGAGGATCTCCTCATTAACAATGCCGCAGAGCTCCATCCCATGGAGGTTAACAATACAATACTGTCAGTCTTTGAGACTTTCGCCTCAAATAATAGGCGTAAGCGAGCACTCCGCAGCCTCGCCGAAGTCTGCCATGTTGCAGCAATAAATCCATGGAACGACACAGCTATAACTTTCAATGCCAGTGACGAACCTCAATTCCGAAAAGCTCGGGCACCAGCCACGTTAGTCGTTAGTCCAATTGTGGATGGTTTCCGGATTACTAAAGTGCTAATGGATGGCGGGAGCGGATCAAACCTCATTTACGAGGAAACTCTTAACAAGATGGAAATAAACAGGAGCCGCATTGAGCAAAGCAGCACTACCTTCAGGGGAATCATCCCTAGTCGGGAGGCACGATGTGCAGGAAAAATCACACTGGATGTGGTATTCGGCATGCCAAAGAATTTTAGGTCCGAAGAAATCATATTCCAAGTGGCCCCGTTCAGCAGCGGATACCACGCCCTTTTAGGGCGGGATGCATTCATGAGATTTCAAGCTATACCCCATTACGGGTACATGAAGCTCAAGATGCCCGGGCCCAATGGAATTGAGGGAGTCCTGGATTAGGGGGTGTCCGGATGGCCGGACTATGACCTTTGGCCGGACTCCCGGACTATGAAGATACAAGATTGAAGACTTCGTCCCATGTCCGGATGGGACTTTCCTTGGCGTGGAAGGCAAGCTTGGCGATACGACATGAAGATCTCCTCCCATTGTAACCGACTCTGTGTAACCCTAGCCCTCTCCGGTGTTTATATAAACTGGAGAGTCTTAGTCCGTAGGACGAACAACAATCATACCATAGGCTAGCTTCTAGGGTTTAGCCTCTCTGATCTCGTGGTAGATCAACTCTTGTACTACCCATATCATCAATATTAATCAAGCAGGAGTAGGGTTTCACCTCCACCGAGAGGGCCCGAACCTGGGTAAAAACATCGTGTCCCTTGTCTCCTGTTACCATCCGCCTAGATGCACAGTTCGGGACCCCCTACCCGAGATCCGCCGGTTTTGACACCGACATTGGTGCTTTCATTGAGAGTTCCTCTGTGTCGTCATCGACAGGAAGGATGCCACACCCCGTCTTTAAAGACTGCACTGTTGCTAAAGGAGCTTTGCCTGTCGGCCAAACTCTCCGGCTAGGCAATTTTTTGATGACCGCCTGTTCAGCCGCCGCGCCGGCGATGACCTCTCTGGTCATCGAAAGCAATCTCCAGATTAGCTCGGAACTCGCCGAGCAGTTAGATACGATGTAGCTCTCTTCCCTAAACGAGCTCTTGGATCGCATCGCCGCCCTGGGAGTCACTACAGATTACGGGCAGATTGGGCTTAAACCCGATCAAAGAGAGATCGACTCTTCCCAGGTTACCCACCATGTTGAAGTGGTGGAAGAACAATGCGGCGAATCTTCGCCCATCCTAAGGACCAGATGTGTCCGGATTCCCGACCCCTCCAAGCCGGACATCCACGGAGGGGAGGACGTCGCCCAAGCCCTGAACCTAAAGTCAGGTAGCAGGCCTGATTCATTGGATAACGTCCAAGAAAACAAGCTTCCGAATTCGGAATTTTCTTGGCCCTTGAGTCTTAGATCAGGCGAGGTTCCGGATTTAAAACCACCCGCCCACCCAAATATAAGGGATCTATCCCAAATACGGCAAGAGCCCGGGGAAACAGTACATCACTACTGGGCCAGATTCCTCCTGGTTATGAACATGATAGAAGACTGCCGTGAGAAGGACGCAATTTCATTCTTCTGCAACAACTGCACGGACATCGGAATCCTCAACGCCATAAGCCGCAGCGAAATTACACGCATCGCCGACTTGACATCCATAGTGTGAAAGTACTATGCGACAGAAAGCGTTCGGAAAACCGAAACTAAATTCTGGGACAATCCGGCCCTGAATACAATCCCAGTCCGAAACAAAAGGGCGCATTATCGCCAGGCACCTGAGCCAAACAGCAAAAAACAAAAACCCTCTATAGGGTATGGGACCGAACTGGAGGGATGGCTCAATGGACCCTGTAAAATTCATAGTTCAGGGGAAGTCACACCAACTCACAGCCTTAGAGCATGTTGGATACTCCGGAAGGTGGCCAGAAGTGGCGAGGAGCTTCTAACTCCAGAATCTGCAGAGCACCACCCTAGAAACGCCAGTACGGTGTCAACAGTCTTTGAGACTTTCGCATCAAACAATACGAGGAAACAAACGCTCCGCAGCCTTTACCGAAGTCTACCAAGTAGCAACAATAAATCCATGGAGTGACACGGCTATTACCTTAAATGCCAGTGATGAACCTAAATTCCGGCCAGCCCGAGCACCAGCTGCACTGGTCCTCAGTCCGATAGTGGACGGCTTCCGGCTTACAAAGGTACTCATGGACGATGGCAGCGGATTGAACCTCATCTATGAGGAAATACTGCGAAAAATAGAAATAGATTGGGGCCACATCGAGCGAAGCAACACAACCTTTAGAGGAATAATCCCCAGATGGGAAGCTTGCTGTTCAGGGAAAATCACACTGGACATGGTGTTCGGCATATCGGATAATTACAGATCCGAGGAGGTCACATTTCAAGTGGCCCCGTTCAGCAGCGGATACCACGCTCTGTTAGGGCGAGAAGCATTCACAATTTTTCAAGCTATACCCCATTACGGGTACATGAAGCTCAAAATGCCCGGACCCAACGGAATCATCACTCTTGCTAGTGATCCGGACACAGTGCTCCGCGCCGAAAACAAGACAGCCGCACTGGCCCTCGAGGCATTATCCGAAACCCTGGCGGCCGAGGAACTAACTGTGTTGCGCTCCATGATGGACAGGGACGACGTGATACTCGACAAAAGATCCAAGTCCACATCCTTCAAGCCGGCAGACGAAATAGTCAAGTTCCAAGTCCATCCAACGGACACTACAAAAACGGCCTCCATCGGGGCACAACTAAAACCTGTTGTAGACGCCGCACTCAGAGAATTCCTACGATAAAATTGGGACATCTTCGCCTGGCACCCTTCAGACATGCAAGGAATCCCACGCAGGCTGGCCGAGCACAGCCTGAACATCCTAAAAGGATTCAAGCCCGTTAAGCAGACTCTTCGGTGTTTCTCCGAACCCAAGAGACAAGCCATGGGAGAGGAGCTAGCAAAACTACTGGAAGCCGGATTCATCAGGGATATAAAACATCCGGACTGGCTAGCAAACCTGGTGATGGTACCAAAGAAGGACAAATCCTGGCACCTATGCGTCGATTTCAAAGACCTAAATAAGGCCTGCCCAAAGGATCCCTTCCCCCTCCCCCGCATTGATCAAATCATCAAGGCCACTGCAGGACACGATTCATTGTGTTTCCTAGATGCATACTCCGGCTACCACCAAATCAAGATGGCAGAGTCAGACCAAGCCGCAACCGCATTCATTACCCCATACGGCCCATTCTGCTTCAACACGATGCCCTTCGGGCTCAAAAATGCCGGCGCGACATATCAGCGCATGATTCGGACATGCCTGGCCAACCAGATCGGCAAAACAGTTGAAGCATACGTGGATGATGTGGTCATCAAATCCAAGCATGTCGAAACTCTAGTAGACGACTTGAGGCTCACATTCGACAATCTCCGAGCATATGACATTAAGCTCAACCCGGAAAAATGCATTTTCGACGTACCAGCCGGAAAGCTCTTGGGCTTCATCGTATCCGGCAGAGGAATTGAAGCAAACCCAGCCAAGATCCAAGCTCCGTCACAATTGGATATCCCCAAAGACCTCAAGCAAATACAAAAATTAACTGGATGCATGGCGGCTCTAAGCCGCTTTATCTCCCGCTTAGGAGAAACGGCATTACCCCTTTATCGCCTCCTGCGGCGCACCAAACACTTCGAGTGGACGGATGCCGGCACGGCCGGACTCGAAGAAATCAAAGCCATACTGGCAACAAATCCGGTCCTGGCAGCGCCCAACACGGGGGAAACAATGTTATTATACATCGCGACAACCCATCAAGTTGTAAGCGCGGTGCTTGTTGTCGAACGAGAAATGGACGGACACAAGTTCCCTCTCCAAAAACCAGTTTACTACGTGTCCACTGTCCTAACTCCATGCAAGTCACGGTACCCACATTATCAAAAGATAGCATACGCGGTGTTCATGGCATCCCGGAAGCTGTGACACTATTTCCAAGAGTGTTCGATAACAGTAGCATCCGAAGTACTCCCTCCATTCCTAAATATAGGGTGTATAGTTTTTGGCACGAAGATTAAAGAACGCATGTGGAGAGAAAATTTCACAAGTTTTGGGCGAGATTTCACCTGACTAATTGACATGATAAAATAGAGGAGCTTGCCTGATATATGGAAATGTAACCAAATCCCTAAAAAAGTTAACTAAACGAGTGGTAAAATGCAGTACACCTTATATTTCGGATTTTTTCTCAAAAATCTACACACCTTATATCAAGGAACGGAGGGAGTACCTCTTAATGACATTATAAACAACCGCGACGCAATGGGCCGGATTGCCAAATGGGCCATTGAGCTCCTCCCGTTCGATATAACTTACAAGCCACGACGAGCTATCAAATCACAGGTTTTGGCTGACTTCATCGCCGAATGGACTGAAGCCGAGCTCCCTAAAGAGTACGGCGCATATTCCAACTGGATCATGCACTTCGACGGCTCCAAAATGTTGGCTGGCCTGGGGGCTAGCGTCGTTCTGACGTCCCCAACCGGAGATACAGTCCAATAAGTACTTCAGATAATGTACACGGACTCCAACAACACAGCCGAATACGAGGCCCTTCTACATGGTCTCCGGATGGCAGTCTCCATGGGCATTCAGCGCCTAGAGGCCGCGGGGATTCAAACCTTGTGATATCCCAAATAAATGGAGACTTTGGTGCCAAGGATCCGAAAATGGCAGCTTATCGCAACTCCATCTTAAAGATGTCAGCTCGGTTTGAGGGGCTCCAATTTCACCATATAGCCCGGGAGAACAACCAGGCAACGGACGTGTTGGCACACATCAGCGCAAAGCGTGATGCCGTCCCTCCCAACATCTTCCTAGAGAGGCTTTTCAAGCCATCCGTATCATGGGAGGGAGAGTCCGGAAACAACAGCCCGGACACAACCTCACTACCCCTCACTGAACATTCTGACATAGTTGGTCGCTCCACCAACGAAACAACACCGTCAGCCCACACTATAATGGCAGTCATTGCCCCGTGGACGGAACCATTCCTAGCCTACCTAACTAGGCAGGAACTTCCCGAGGACCAAAACGAGGTCCGCTGCATAGCACGGCAATCTAAAGCCTATAGGGTCCATGAGGGAGAGCTTTATAAGAAAAGCACAACCGGAGTCCTTCAGAGGTGTATCTCCGAAGAAGAAGGGCGAAATCTTTTGGCTGAAATTCATGCCGGACTCGGTGGGCACCACGCAGCAGCCCGGGCCCTCGTAAGCAAGGCCTTCCATACCGGATTTTATTGGCCGATGGCCCGGGCAGACGCTCAGGACTTAGTGCAGCGATGCGTCGGTTGCCAATTATTCTCTAATCAAAGCCACATGCCGCCTACCGCCCTACAAACCATACCCATTACCTGGCCTTTTCCGGTCTGGGGGCTTGACATGGTTGGACCCCTTAAAGGAGGAACCCACAAGAAAAAATATCTACTGGTCATGGTGGACAAATTCACCAAATGGATAGAGGCCAAGCCTGTAAAGACGGCCGAATCCGGACCGGTGATAGACTTCATATCCGGGGTTGTACACCGTTACGGCGTCCCCCATAGCATCATAACTGACAACGGCACAAACTTTACGGCCGACGAAGTTAAACTCTGGTGCAAAAACATGGGCATCAAGCTCGACTATGCTTCAGTCTATCACTCACAAACTAACGTCAAGTTGAACGAGCCAACGGTCTCATCATGAGCAGCATCAAACCCAGACTAGTGCGATCCCTCAAGGAATCTAACACACACTGGGTAGAGGAGCTTGACTCTGTACTCTGGGGGCTGCGGACCACACTGAATCGCGTTACCGGATTCACACCATTTTTTATGGTATACGGCACAGAGGCAGTCCTGCCCTGCGACATAATTCATGACTCACCTCGCGTGCGCATGTGCAAAGAAAGAGAAGCCGAGCTCGATCGGCAGGACAGCTTGGACGCATTGGAGGAGGAGCGCGACGTGGAAAAAGCCCATTCCGCATTCTATCAACAACAGGCTCGAAGATATCAAAGCAGAGAAGTATGGGCCAAAACTTATAACGTTGGCAAACTAGTTCTACGCCTGTCGGACAAGAAAAAGGACAAACTAAAGCCCAAATTGGAGGGTCCCTTCATAATCGACCAAGTACTGACTGGTGGAGCGTACCGTCTGCGAAACGCATCGGACAACCGACTCGAGCCGAACCCATGGAACGCAGCATGCCTACGAAGATTCTACGCCTAGCGCCGGACTCTGTGTTCGTATCCTTCCTCTGTCCCTTTTTTTATTTTTTATTTTTCAAATTTGTTGCCTGGTATTTCTCTCCTTCTCCCTACCTTTTCTCTCCCAAGCCCTTAGGGGCTTGCCTGCGCGTTGTTCGCACATACTTGACGCGTCACCCACGCTCATCATACCCGGGGGCTTCTTTATCAGAAGTTTATATTAACGGACCTCATGCCCAAAACATGTGTGACACTTCCGCATGAACCTTTTATACACCATCATATGCATCGATATGACTTAAGTTTTGGCTAAGATGGGTTGCCTGGCTCCAGTGCTTACCCCTACGTTCCCGTTCATTCGGCTAGGTGGTAAAGGGAGCACCTCTGCGATTGTTACTGCCGGGTCAGCCGGATGTGTACCTCAGACTGGGTGAAGCCGAAAGCTAGCGTTCTTAAGGGAATTTTCGGTCGGTGAACTAAAAGATGATTTTTCTTGTTTTGTTTATCTCCCCCCAGCTGCTTTTCTTCTCTTTCTCGCAGTTCGGACATGCACTTTAGGGCATGCCTCCCAGGGAAATGAACCCCTAACGGAACTATTCTCCCTGGAAGATGTTTCTTACTAACCATGTAATATAACATAACTAGTTGGGCACTTGTCTGCTAAAGCAATTATGACCCCTACGCCTTGTCTCCATGCATGCCCCAGTTCTTACATAACCGAGAGGGTATTCGGACACACTCCGGACTATAGGGTCCAGAGGTCGAAGCGAAAAGGTCTGCAATGACAAATGATCTACAATCCGGCTAGAAGGCATTTTTTCATGTCATTTTAAATTACAGAGTCAATTCGACTCGGTATATTCTTCTTCAATACCATCCAACAGGCGGTCTAATTTACAGTCCTGTTGAGAATACTTGGCAGCCAGCTCTACCTGGCCATATACTAAACTGACAGGGATCTCCTTTCCGTCAGGCCCCATAGGGCCGACCTCGGCCATGTGGTTCGGGTCAGCCTTCGTGTACCGAGTCTTCACCATGGCCCAGGCCTCCCTGGCACCTTGACGGCAGGCCGATATCTTCCACAACCGGAAGCGCTGCCGCACTCCCTCCAGCTTCTTTGCAAGCTCCCCAAGGCCTTCGGGAATGGAGAGGCATGGCCACATAGCCTGGACGACGCCTTGCATCGCCTGCCGAACTCGTTCGTGCAGTTGCAACAGCTCGGGAAGAAGGTCCCCTGTTGAACCGGGCATTTCCTCCGCAGGACGACCTGTCAACATACCTACAGACATAGCTCTGTCAAACGACTTCCTCGCCGAATTCTTTTTTCGAAGATTCGTTCAAGCACTTACTAAAAATGCCGCGTCGAAGTCGCCAATTTTTCTTTACGGAAGCAGATAGCTGAACATGAACATCCTTTAGTTCCTCGCCCAGCTGGGTATTGGCGTCTTGAAGTTTGTTCTTCTCTTGCCTCACCCTCGTCAGCACGCTCTCGCCAGCCTTTAGTTGGCGTAGGAGTTGTTGCTTGTCCGGATTTACTCCGGCCCCATCTGCGCTATTATCGTCAGAATTGCACACATGCCGCACTTCACAATGGAATTATCTTTCGAAGCATATATTACCTGAGGGGGTCCCCTTGGCATTATCTGAAGCGGCTAGTGCGGCCTCGAGTTGGGCCTTGCACTGTTCCAGCTCCTGGGACAGTTGCATGTTCTTCTTTGTAAGACCCTGCATAACATATGATCCTTAAAACAGTTATCTTAACTGTTTTAAGTCTCGGGGGCTACTGACATATATAACCATCAATTTTACTCACCCGTATGTCTTTCACATACTGCTCTGTGGCTCTGGCTAGACCATTTTGAGCGGCACGGAGGTACGCATCTCACGTATTAAAGGCATCAAACGCCTCTGGGGAAAAACATGCGTCACGAAGAACAGTCCGGCGACGCCTGTGGTTCATGGCACTCTCCACCTCCGAATTGGTGGCAGATAGCCCGTCTGCGTCCTCTGTCGGAGGAACGCCCGATGCGCGCCCCGTGTCCGCCTCCGCTTCCGGACCCGGCCTTGAAGCCTGGCCGGTGGATATTGTCCGGCGGCCTCTCTTCTTCCTAAGCAGAGCATGAGCGTTAGTATGACTTGAGGGCATGAACCCTAGGCGTTAAAATTCGCACGCCGTACCGTTGCACCGGATTCTCGATCTGGTCCGCACTTCTTGTTGGCCCACCTGGCTTTAGCGGCCCTTGTTGGCTGCCCACCGCGGGCTCGGCCCTCTGGCTCAAGGATTTCCCCTGCGAAACGAAACACTATTGGTTTACAGCATTCAAAATAAGGCATGGATGTATCTCCTTGAAAGTACTGGGACTTCGGTCTCGGTTACCTTTGAGGCTAGAAGTAGTCCGGGATAGTCGGCCGTAATGGCCACTAAGGTGTTGTCGTTACTCAATTGATGAAACACCCCATCAATTAACTCCACACATAAGTCCGGGTCCTCTTGGGAATCCGGATCGAGGGACCGTTCAGGGTCCTCGGGTTGCGGAGGAGGGCTGTTTATCTCCTTCACAGTCTGGTGCAGCTCATGCGTTAACATCGCCAGACTAAGTACTCAATTATGGGAATTTTGAAAGCACGTAGATAAGTGAAAATGTTCGCTCACCCAGCTTGGAGGACTATACATAGAGAATCCTCCCCGTGAGTTGACATGGAGGAATTCCTCTTCTTCTTCCTTGTACAAAGCGGATAAGATCTTCCCTAGAGTGGCAGCTGAATTCGGCCCTTTGCGACCGTACCGGGTGGCGTCGTCCTCCCCGTTGAAATCCCACATGGGGTGGCCTCTGTACTAAAGTGGATGCACCCCCCGCGTAATGCATGTGGCCATGACCTCGATCATGGTCAATCCGGAATGAGCCAACAATCTTATCCGGCTCATCAGGTAAAGAACGTCCCTGTTAGTTTCCCTTTGAGGGTTCCGTGGGCGCCAGCTCAGGCGTTTCTTTAATGGAGCGTTATTAAACTCAGGGAGGCCGATCCATACAGGGTCCAGCAGGGGGACGTCATCCATATAAAACCATTCCGAAGGCCAGTCCTCGGACGCCTTCTTTGGAGTGCCGGATAGATAGCCGGTCCCAGCGATGCGCCATAGTTCGGCTCCGCCCACTTGATAAATTGACCCCTCCTGAGAGCGAGGCACAAGGCAGAACAACCTCTTCCACAGTGCAAAATGGGCCTCGATGCCCAAGAACAGCTTGCAGAGGGCCACGAAGCCCGCAACATGCAGTATGGAGGCAGGCGTGAGGTTGTGTAGCTGGAGGCCGTAGAACTCCAGTTGACCTCGAAGAAACGGATGAGTTGGAAATCCGAGTCCTCTTATTAAATAAGGAACTAGGCACACCCGCTCTCCTTGAGAGGGATTGGGGACGCTCTCCGCCTGCTCTCCGCCGCTATAGGTGGCGATCCCGGCTCGAACTGGGACCATATATGCTGGTGGGAGGAGCCCCTTGGATTGAAGCACTACTAGCTTGCTATGCGGGATAGAACACCGCTCCCAATCTCCGGGCCGAGGGCTGGAGAGGCAAGAGGAGGAGCTGCTTCAACCGGCCATGGTGGAATGGATCTCAGTCGAAAGCGCTCTAATGAATACTCGCGGAGGGAAGGAGGTGTGAATTGGATCTAAACCCCCGACTCTTTTATGGGCGACTCATTTACACGACTAGGGGGATAAATGAAAACCCCCCTGGCTTTTCGCATTCGTTCGACACATCGAAGATGGTCATTATGGGGCACAGAAGCTGAGGAGAGCAACACACACTAGAAGCCGGACACTATCCGACAGGTACATAGAATTTGGAGAAGAACCCTCCTTGCAATGTTGAAGACAATTTGCGCACCGGACTCATCGTCATTGAAGCCTAGTTCGGGGGCTACTGAGGGAGTCCTGGATTAGGGGGTGTCCGGATGGCCGGATTATGACCTTTGGTCAGACTCTCGGACTATGAAGATACAAGATTAAAGACTTCATCCCGTGTCCGGATGGGAGTTTCCTTGGCGTGGAAGGCAAGCTTGGCGATACGACATGACGATCTCCTCCCATTGTAACCAACTCTGTGTAACCCTAGCCCTCTCCGGTGTCTATATAAACCGGAGAGTTTTAGTCCGTAGGTCGAACAACAATCATACCATATGCTAGCTTCTAGGGTTTAGCCTCTCTGATCTCGTGGTAGATCAACTCTTGTACTACCCATATCATCAATATTAATCAAGCAGGAGTAGGGTTTTACCTCCACCGAGAGGGCCCGAACCTGGGTAAAAACATCGTGTCCCTTGTCTCCTGTTACCATCCGCCTAGACGCACAGTTCGGGACCCCCTACCCAAGATCCGCCGGTTTTGACACCGACAGGAATCATCACTCTAGCTAGTGATCCGGACATAGCACTCCGCGCTGAAAACAAAACCGCCACACTGGCGCTTGAGGCATTATCCGAAGCCCTCGCAGCTGAAGAACTAACCGCACTGCACTCCACAGTGGACAGGGATGATGTGATACTTGACAAACGACCCAAATCCACCTCCTTCAAACCAGCGGACGAAATAGTCAAATTCCAGGTCCACCCAACGAACCCTACGAAAACAGCATCAATTGGGACACAGCTGAACCCCACAATAGACGACGCACTACGAGCATTCTTGCACGAGAATTGGGACATCTTCGCCTGGCATCCTTCAGACATGCCAGGCATCCCACGTAGGCTGGCCGAGCATAGCCTAAACATACTAAAGTGATACAAGCCAGTCAAGCAGACTCTTCGGCGCTTTTCACAACCCAAGCGAAAAGCCATGGGAGAAGAGCTAGCCAAGCTACTCGAGGCCAGATTCATCAGAGAAATAAAACATCCGGACTGGCTAGCACACCTGGCGATGGTACCAAATAAGGACAAATCCTGGCGCCTCTGCGTCGACTTCAAGGACCTTAATAAGGCTTGCCCAAAGGATCGCCCCTACCCCGCATTGATGAAATAATCAACGCTACCGCAGGACACGACTCATTATGTTGCCTCGACGCATACTCCGGATACCATCAAATCAAGATGGCGGAGTCCGATCAAGCTGCAACGGCATTCATCACTCCATATGGCCCATTCTGTTTTAACACCATGCCTTTCGGGCTCAAAAACGCCGGTGCAACCTATCAACGCATGATTCAGACATGCTTGGATACACAAATCGACAAAACAGTGGAGGCATACGTAGACGACGTGGTCATCAAAACCAGACACGTCGAAACCTTAATAGAAGACTTGAGGCTTACGTTCGACAATCTCCGCACATATGACGTCAAGCTCAATCCAGAAAAATGCGTCTTCGGCGTACCTGCCGGAAAGCTCCTGGGCATCATCGTCTCCAATAGAGGAATTGAAGCAAATCCAGCTAAAATCCGAGCTTTGTCACAATTGGCTACCCCAACAGACCTCAAGCAAATCCAAAAATTAACTGGATGCGTGGCTGCCTTAAGCTGCTTTATCTCCCGATTAGGAGAAAAGGCATTACCTTTCTATCGCCTTCTTCGATGCACCGACCACTTCGAGTGGACGGATGCGGCTACGGCCAGACTAGAAGAAATAAAGGCCCTCTTGGCCAGCAATCCAATCCTGGCCGCACCAAGTATTGCTGAACCCATGCTGTTATATATAGCTGCAACACATCAGGTTGTAAGCGCAGCGCTCGTTGTCGAACGAGAGACGGACAGACACAAATTCCCGCTTCAAAAGCCGATATACTATGTATCCACTGTCCTCACTCCATGCAAGTCACAGTACCCACATTATCAAAAGATAGCATACACGGTCTTCATGGCATCCCGAAAACTATGACACTACTTTCAAGAGTGTTCAATCACGATGGCCTCCGAAGTACCACTCAATGACATAATAAATAACCGCGATGCCACGAGCCGGATTGATAAATGGGCTATCAAGCTCCTCCCGTTCGACATAACATAAAAACCACGACGATCCATTAAGTCGCAAGTACTGGCTGACTTCATCGCCGAATGTGTTGGATGTTGGGTTCCGGCAGACCCTTAAGGTTCGAACTCTGGGGTACGCATGAAGGTCTTCCCCCTACCGATCCACATTCGATCGCCTCGTGAGAATCTAAGCTAAACGATGAACAACATAAGGGACACACGATTTATATTGGTTCGGGCCACCGTTGTGGCGTAATACCCTACTCCAGTGTGTGGTGTGGTGGATTGCCTCTGGGGCTGATGATGAACAGTACAAGGGGTGAACAGCCTCGCGCGAGGTGTTCTTGAGCTGGTGCGATGAACTACTTGGGTGAGTTTGATCGCCTCTCGGTCTAATGAGCACCCGATCTGCCTCCCCCGATCTCTGTGGTGGCTAGTCCTATTTATAGAGGCCCTGGTCCTCTTCCCAAATATTGAGCGGGAAGGGCGCCAATAACGGCCATTTTGAAGGGGAACATCTAGTACAAGTTATCCTGACTAAAGTTGGTCTTCGGCTGCCAAAGGCACTGGTGGTGACGCCGTCTTGGGCTCCACGGTGACCTCCATCCTGCCGCTCTGCTGGTTTTGGTCTCGTTGCACTGAAATGGAAACCTTTGCCTGATGCCTCGGTACTCCACGCCTGTGCTTGCCCCCTTTGCACCAAAGAGTAAACAAGGACACTGCACAGGCCGGCGCTCGCCTGGTCTCGATCGTCATGGCTTGCGTCACGAGCACCTTGCGAGGTACCCTGCCTTGATCTCTACGCCTCCTCGGGAGCTTGCCTGGCGAGGCCGTTCCTGAGGAAGTCCTATGTCGTCCGCCCCGTGAGGCTTGGCCCCTCGCAAGGGTCTTGAGTCTTGCGCTGATGAAGATGGGCCGTACTGGGCCACCACTTTTGCCATGCCGCAGGCTGCAGGCAGGCAAGTCTGGGGACCCCCGTTCCCAGAACGCCGACAGAATGGACAGAAGCCGAACTCCTAAAGAGTATGTCGCATACTCCAATTGGATCATGCACTTTGATGGCTCTAAGATGCTGGCTGGTCTAGGCGCGGGCGTTGTCTTGACATCCCCCACATGAGATACAGTCCAATATGTACTTCAAATACTATACACAGATTCCAACAATGCAGCCGAATATGAGGCTCTATTGCACGGTCTTCGGATGGCAGTATCCATGGGCATCCAATGCCTAGAAGTGCGTGGGGATTCGAACCTTGCAATATCTCAAATAAATGGAGACTTTGACGCCAAGGACCCAAAAATGGCGGCCTACCGCAATGCCATTCTTAAAATGTCAGCTCGGTTCGAGGGGCTCGAATTCCACCACGTGGTCAGAGAAAACAATCAAGCAGCGGATATCCTCGCCCGCATTGGCGCTAAGCGCGATCCCGTCCCACCTAACATCTTCCTGGAAAGGCTGTTCAAGCCATCCGTGGTATGGGAAGGGGAGACGGGCAATATCAGTCCGGATCCGAAGACAACCCTAGACTCCGAACACTCTGACATAATCGGGGGCTCCGCCACTGAAATAACACTGTCGGCCCATGTGATTATGGCTATAATCGCCCCGTGGACAGAACCCTTCTTAGCCTACCTAAATAGGCAAGAACTCCCTGAGGACCAAAATGAGGCACGCTGCATTGTGCGGTGCTCTAAAGCCTACAAGGTCCACGAGGGAGAGCTTTATAAGAAAAGCGCGACTGGAGTGCTCCAAAGGTGCATCTCCTAAGAGGAAGGACGGCAGCTTTTGGCAGAAATTCATGCTGGACTTGGCGGCCACCACGCCGCAGCTCGGGCCCTTGTAAGCAAGGCCTTCCGTACATGTTTCTACTGGCCGACAGCCCGAGCGGACGCACAGGACCTCATCCAACATTGCATTGGTTGCCAGCTTTTTGCCAATCAAAGACATATGCCGCCTACCACTCTCCAAACAATCCCCATAACTTGGCCCTTTGCGGTCTGGGGGCTCGATATGGTTGGACCCCTTAAAGGAGGAAGCCATAAGAAAAAATATTGTTGGTCATGGTCGATAAATTCACCAAATGGATAGAGGCCAAGCCAGTTAAAATGACCGAATCCAGACCAGTGATAGACTTTATATCCGGATTCATACACCATTACAGTGTCCCCCACAACATCATCACTGATAACGGCTCCAACTTTATAGCCGACAAGGTGAAAACATGGTGTGGCAAGATGGGTATTAAGCTAGACTATGCCTCTGTCTATCACCCCCAAACAAACGGTCAAGTCGAACGAGCAAATGGTCTTATTATGAGCGGCATCAAACCCAGACTAGTGCGATCCTTGAAGGAATCAGATTTGCACTGGGTCAAGGAGCTCGACTCCGTACTATGGGGGCTATGGACCATGCCCAATCGTACTACCAGATACACACCATATTTCATGGTGTACGGTGCAGAGGCAGTACTACCCTGCGATATCATTCATGACTCACCTTGAGTGCGCATGTACGAAGAGAGAGAAGCCGAGCTAGATCGGCAGGACAGTTTAGATGCCCTAGAGGAGGAGCGGGATGTCGCGAAGGCCCGGTCCGCATTTTATCAGCAGCAGGCTCGGAGGTATGAAAGCAGAGAGGTACGGGCCAAAACATATAACATTGGTGAACTAGTTCTACGCCTACCGGAGAAGAAAAAGGACAAGCTCAAGCCCAAGTGGGAGGGTCCCTTCATCATTGACAAAGTTCTCACCGGAGGAGCGTACCGTCTGCGTGATGCATCAGATAATCGACTCGAGCCGAACCCATGGAACGCGGCCAGACTTCGAAGATTCTACGCCTAGTGTCGAACTTTGCGTCTGTCTCCTCACCTCCGTTTTCCTTTATATATATACATATATCTTCTCTCTCTCTCTCTCTCTTATACATACATAGCTTTAAAAGCTTTGAGTATGCTTTGACCGCACACTCATGCCGCATTATGCATGCTCAATATACCTGGGGGCTTCTTATACAGAAGCTTAACATAATTGTCTTCTGGGCTTTATGCCCACCACATATGCATCATTTCTCCATATGTGCCTTTTTTCACCATTATATGCATCGATATGACTTAAGTTTTGGCCAAGCTGGGTTGCCTGGCTCTTGTGTTTATGCCCTATGTTCTCGTTAATTCGGCTAGGGCATAAGGGGAGCACCTATGTGATTGTTACTGCCGGGTCAGCCAAATGTGTACCTCAGACTGGGTGAAGCCGAAAGCTAGCGTTCTTAAGGGAATATTCGGTCGGTGAACAAAAGATGTCGTTTACTTATTACAAAACATGCCCCCAGATGTTTATATCCTGCGTCACTTTTCACAGTTCGGACATGCACATTAATGCATGCACACCCAGGGAAAGGAACCCTTAACAGAACTATTCTCCCTGGAAGATGTTTCTTACTACCCATATTATATAACATAGCTAGTTGGGTACTTCTCTGTTCAAGAACTTATGACCCCTACGCCTGGTTTCCACGCATACCCCTCTTTTTACATAACCACGCAGGTATTCAGATGCACTCCGGACTGTCGGGTCCAGAGGTTGAAGCGAAAAGGTCGGCCAAGTAAAATGATTTACAATCCGGCTAGGGGAAAAGTATGTCCTTTGAAGTATAAAAGTCACTTAGACTGACTGAATTCTTCTTCTATACCATCCAACAGGCTGTCTAACCTACAATCCTGTTGGAATACTTTGCGGCTAAAGCTACCTGGTCATATACCAGACTAACGAGGATCTCTTTCCCATCTGGCCCTACAGGTCCGACCTCGGCCATATGGTTCGGGTCAGCCTTTGTGTATCGCGTCTTCACCATGGCCCAGGCTTCCCTCGCACCTTGTCGGCAGGCCGATATCTTCCATAATCGAAAACACCGTCGCGCTCCCCTGAGCATCTTCACAAGCTCTCGCACACCTCCGGGCAGGGATGCGGACGGCCACAAGGCCTGGGCAATACTTTGCATCACCTGTCGAATTTTCTCGTGCAGCTGTGAGAGTTCTTGGAGAAGATCGCCTGCAGATTCGGGCATGTCCTCTCCAGGACGACCTGTCAGCATACCTACAGATATAATTCTGTTAGCATGTTTCTTCGCCGAACTATCTAAAGATTCATTCAAGCACTTACTAAAAATGCTGCGTTGAAGCCGCTTATTCTCCTTCACGAGTCAGCAAGCTGGCCCCGGACATCCTTTAATTCAACGTCCAACCGGGTCTTCACGTCCTGGAGATCATTCTTCTCCCGTATAACATTTGTGAGCACGCGCTCGCCAGCCTTTAGCTGTCGATGAGCATGAGGGTCATCCTCCGATATGATCTCCGGATTACCTCCGGGATTGTCTCCAGACTCTATTGTTAGATTTGCATGCATGCCGAATACTCACTGGTATATGTCAACAAAATTCTTTTTTTGATCAAGACATGTATTACCATACGAGGCCTTCTTGGACTCCTCCATTCCGGCAACTGTGGCCCGTAGCTGGGCTTTGCACTCTTCCAGCTCTTTAGACAGCTGTGTATTCTTCTTTGTAAGAACCTATGCACATAACTGATCCTTAAATCAGTTGTGCCAACTGTTTCAAGTCTCAAGGGCTAGTGATATACATACTTATCAAATTTTCTTACCTGTATATCCTTTACATACTGGTCTGTAGCTCTGGCAAGGCCATCTTGAGCAGCTCGGATGTACATGTCCCCTGAGTTGAAGGCGTTGAACGCCTCTTCAGAGAAATTAGGGTCGCGTAATGTGCCCTGTCGGCGCCTGTGATTCATGGCGCTCTCCACTTCAGAGTTCGTAACGGATAACCTATCCACGTCCTCTATAAGAGGACTGTCCGGCTTTGCCCCCGCATTAACCTCCGCCCTAGTGTCCGGCCTTGGAGTCCGGCTGGTGGAGGTGTGACCCGCAGGCTCTTCGGATACAGTCCGACGAGTGTTTTTTCTGCTGGGGAACCATGGACATTATTATATTTCAAAGATGATAATTGCATAGCATATTATTATACTTCTCTACGACGACGTCTCGATCCTGACCGCCTTCCTTTTAAGCCGACCTGGCTTCGGTGCTCCTTGTTGACGAGTCACCTTGGGTTCGGCGCGGCGTTCTGATGACCTTGCCTGTAAAATGCAGTACAAGTGCGGTGGGTAAGGTGCAAAGAAGGTATCCTTCTTGTGAATTGGGATTCCGGTTTTACTTACATGCGATGTAGGGAGTAGGCCAGGATAATCAGCTATGATGGCCACCAAGGCACCATCACAACTTAACTGATAAAATTTCATGTCAATGAGCTCCACAAATGTGTTCGGATCTTCTTCAAGTCCAGGGTCGAGGGCCCTGTCGGGATCCTCTGGCTATGGAGACGGGCTATGAACCTCCCTCATGGCTTCTCGCAATTCCTGCTATGAATTGGCAAGGTAAATATTTGTGATGAGGAATGCGGGAAAAGGCTAGAATAAAAGGTAGCAGCTCACCCAGCTTGGGGGATTGTACATGGAGAATCCATCCCGTGGTTTAATCCGGATGAACTTCTCTTCTTCTCCTTTGAACAGGTCGGACAATATCCTTTGCTAGAGCGGTGGCGGAGTCCGGACCTTTACGGCCGCAGCGGGTGATATCGTCTTCTCCATTGAAGTGCCACATGGGTTTCCCCCGATATTGAAGTGGCTGTACCCCCCGCATTATGCATATTGACATAACTTCAATATTTGTCAGTCCTGATCTGGCCAGTGTCTTTATCCTGTCCATCAGAAAAAGGACCTCTCTATTATCTTCCTCCTAGGGGCTTCATGGGCGCCAGCTGTGGCGTTTCTTCAACGGGGCATTGGTAAACTCAGGAAGGCCCATCCGAATAGGGTTCGGAAGGGGGGCGTCCTCCATATAAAACCACTCCGAAGGCCAGTCTTTGGATGTCTTCTTCGGAGTACCGGACAAGTATCCGGTCTCGGTGATGCGCCATATTTCGGCTCCACCCACTTGATATATTGACCCCTCCTGAGTACGGGGTACGAGGCAGAACAACCTCTTCCATAGCTCGAAATGAGCTTCGCAGCCCAGAAACAGCTCACAGAAGGCAACGTAGCCGGCGATGTGCAAAATGGAGGCAGGGGAGAAGTTATGCAGCTGGATGCCGTAGAACTCCAGGAGCCCACGGAGGAACGGATGGATTGGAAAACCAAGTCCCCTTAGCAGAAAAGGGACAAGGCATACCCGCTCCCCCTTGGATGGGTTGGGAAAACTCTCCGCTTGCTCCCCACCATTATAGGTGGCAAGTCCGGCTCGGATGGGGACCATGTATGCGGGCGGGAGAAACCCCTGGGTCTGCAACTTTATCAATTGGCTATGAGGAACATAACACTTCTCCCAGTCGCCTGGCTTAGTGCTACAGGAGCGAGAGGAGGGGCTGTGACGACCGGCCATGATGGAATGGTTTCTTTCGGGCGCGCTCTGGTGGATGCTCGCGGGGAAGGATGGTGTGATTTGGATCTGAGGATCCCCGTCTCTTTAAATAGATGATTTACTTACATGGTCAGGGTGGCAAATGTAAAAATGCCCCGACTTCTCACATTCGCTTGACACGTGGATATGGCCATTATTGCAGCACAGAAGCCAAGGAGTGCAGTATTGAAGGGAAGCCGAACACTACTAATTACAACAGGTACTCTGGAGAATTTGGAGAAGAACCCGCCTTGCAATGCCAAAGACAATCTAGGCGCCGGACTCATCGTCATTGAAGCCTGGTTTAGGGGCTACTGAGGGAGTCCTGGATTAGGGGGTATCCGGATAGCCGGACTATATACTTTGGACGGACCGTTGGACTATGAAGATACAAGATTGAAGACTTTGTCCCGTGTCCGGATGGGACTATCCTTTGCATGGAAGGCAAGCTTGGCGATTCTGAAAGCACAAGTGCTCCCTGGGTGGTTTAGGTAATTAATGTCAACATATCTCTTGTTGGACTAACACCTTTACCTAGTATGTTTCAGATAAGTTCAACAATGAAGTGGCATGGACTAGAGGATGTGGAACCCCTTCAATATGCTAAAGACAAAGGATTGACTCAAGCTCCAAGAACAAGACTCTACATTTTTTATTTTAGTGATCCAAGATCACATTGAGTCTATAGGAAAAACCAATACTATCAAGGAGGGATGAGGTGTTTCTTAATGGCTTTCTTGCTCAAAATGCTTAGTAATATGCTCCAAAGCCCTCAACTACTTTCTCACATCCACACATGACCTAAACCAAAAGTCAAACTCGGCCCCACCGACTCTTCCTATCCGGTGCCACCGACTTCAGATGTCATAGCCACTACCACAAACCCTAGGCAAATCGGTCTCACCGATAGGGATCTCGGTTCCACCGAGATGGGATTGTAATCTCTCTGTGTATGTCCATTACCAAAATCGGTCTCACCGAGTTTGAGTAATCAGTCCTACCGAGATTACAATGCAAACTCTATGTTCCTCTTCGTAACATTTTGGTCCAGCCGAGATGAGCGTATCGGTCCCACCGAGTTTGCCTGACCAACTCTCTGGTTAGCTGATCACCAAAATCGGTCTCACCGAGTTTGTGTAATCGGTCTCACAGAGATTACGTTATGCCCTAATGCTAATCATATCGGTCCTACCGAGTTGCATATCGGTCCCACCGAATATCCTAACGGTCACATTATTTGCTAAATCGGTCCGACCGAGTTTGGCGATTCGGTCCCACCGAGATTGGCAAGTTGTGTGTAGCGGTTAGATTTTGTGTGGAGGCTATATATACCCCTCCTCTCACTCTTCATTCATGGAGAGAGCCATCAGAACATGCCTACACTTCCAACTTACATTTTCTGAGAGATAACCACCTACACTTGTGTTGAGGTCAAGATATTCCAATCCTACCATAAGAATCTTGATCTCCAGCCTTCCCCAAGTTGCTTTCCACTCAAATCTTCTTTTCACCAAATGCAAATCCTATGAGAGAGAGAGTTGAGTGTTGGGGAGACTATCATTTGAAGCACAAGAGCAAGGAGTTCATCATCAACACACCATTTGTTACTTCTTGGAGAGTGGTGTCTCCTAGATTGGCTAGGTGTCACTTGGGAGCCTCCGACAATATTGTGGGGTTGAACCAAGGAGTTTGTAAGGGCAAGGAGATCGCCTACTTCGTGAAGATCTACCCTAGTGAGGCAAGTCCTTCATGGGCGACGACCATGGTGGGATAGACAAGGTTGCTTCTTCGTGGACCCTTCATGGGTGGAGCCCTCCGTGGACTCGCGCAAATGTTACCCTTCGTGGGTTGAAGTCTCCATCAACGTGGATGTACAATAGCACCACCTATCGGAACCACGTCTCAAAAATCTCCGTGTCTTCAAATTGCGTTTGCACACTCCAATCTCATCCCTTTACATTCTTGCAAGTTGCATGCTTTACTTTCCGCTGCTCATATACTCTCTGCATGCTTGGTTGATATGTATTGTGATTGTTAAACTTGTGCCAAAACTCCACTTCAACTCAAAGAAATTAAAAACTGCAACTTTTCTTACTTAGTGTCTAATCACCCCCCCTCTAGACACCTCTTCTCGATCCTTTCAATTGGTATCAGAGCTTTGGTCTCCATTGCTTTGGTTTAAACACCATTGGAGGAAGATGGATGGTTCTACTTTGGGGAGTCTGCCTATACTTGAGGGAGAGTATTTTCATGAGTGGAAAAATGATATGCTTGTCATTTTCAATAAATATCATTTGAACAAGTACATTGCTAGCCCTTGTGCACCTCATGTTGATCCTACGCATCCTACCCTTGATGAGTCAATTGACATGGTTCACAATCTTAGAACTGTTAATCTTATCACTAGAGGCTTGCCTAGAAACTTGAGTGGAAATTTGCCTACTCTTGAGTGTGCCTACACTATATGGAAATTTCTTGAGGAACTATTTCTGAATTATTCCTTGAAAAATCTAGATGAAATTCTCCATAAGTCTATTGCCTTGAGTAAGATGAATTCCAATGGATCCTATGTTTGGTGATTGTCTATTTGAGCTTACAAATCTTATGCGTGCCAAAGGAAATGTTGGAATCATTAGCGATATTATTTCCGAAGCTACTAGAATTCATAAAGGAGATTATTGTCAAAATCACTCTAACGAATCACCCTCTCTAGGATTTGATCCACCACATGATGATGTTGAACATGGATACTATGATGAGGATGATGATAGTGACTTTGATCTTGATGATGCAATGAGACATTTTGGTCTTATGCCAAATCTTCGGGGATATATAGCAGGAGGAAAGGAATGGGTTCTTGATAGTGGTTGTACCGATTACATGACCGGAAATAAAGACATGTTTCGTGAGCTTGCTGAAAATGACGGTCCTCGGAAGTATGTCACTTTCGGTGACAACTCAAAGGGTAAGGTGGTTGGCCTCGGTAAGGTGGCCATATCACATGATAGCTCCATTCAAAATGATATGCTCGTTGAATCTCTTGGCTACAATTTACTTTCAGTATCTAGACTTGCTGATTTCGGTTTCAATGTTCTATTCACTGAGGTAGATTGCTAAGTGTTTCATAGAGATAATTATAAAATGGTCTTTACCGGTATACGGAGAGGTGATATATACATTGTTGACTTCACTAAAAAGGCTCAACCTAGAAATTGCTTTATTGCTAAATCCTCTAAAGGTTGGTTATGGCATAGACAATTAGGTCATGTTGGCATGCGAAACCTTGACAAGCTTATTAAAGGAAATCATATCCTTGGCATTAACAATGTCATATTTGATAAGGATAGACTTTGTAGCGCTTGTTAAGCAGGTAAACATGTTGGAGGAAGGCATCCCGTGAAGAACATCATGACCACAAGGAGGCCACTTGAGCTACTTCACATGGATCTTTTTGGTCCCAACGCTTACAAAAGTCTCGGTGGAAATTATTTTGGTCTAGTTATAGTTGATGATTTTTCAAGATTTATGTGGGTGTTCTTTCTCGATGATAAATCGCAGGTCCAAAAGATCTTCAAAAACTTTGCTAGGAAGGCCCAAAATCAATTTGAAGTGAAGATCAAGAAGGTTCGCAGCGACAATGGAACAAAGTTCATGAATGCCAATTTGGACACCTTTCTTGACGAAGAAGGGATTTCACATGAATTCTCGGCTACGTACACACCTCAGCAAAATGGAGTTGTTGAGAGGAAGAACCGGACGCTCATCAAAATGGCGCGAACGATGCTTGATGAGTACAAGACACCAAAGCACTTTTGGGCAGAAGCGGTTGAGACAGCTTGTCACATGACAAATCACTTGTATCTTCACAAGCTACTCGGCAAGACGGCATATGAGCTCCTCACCGGTAACAAACCCCAAGTTGGATACTTTCGAGTATTCGGCTCAAAGTGCTACATTCTTGATAAGCATCGTCATTCTAAATTTGCTCCTAAGTCTCATGAAGGTTTCTAAGAGACGGTAGATGTGAAGTTTGATGAATCTAACGGCTTGCAAGTAGAGCAATTGCCAATTGATGTAGGAGACAAAGACCCCTCAGAAGCAATCCAAGACTTATCTATTGGCAAGATTCGTCCAACGGAGGTGAAGGAGAGTACCTCGTCCGTCCAAGTGGAAGCTTCTACCTCACGACAAGGTGAACCAAGAGTTGATACGTAAGCATCCACAAGTGGGACACACCAAGATGAAGAAAACGAGGAAGTACATCAAGATGAACGTCAACAACCTCCTTCTCCACCACGACAAGAGAACGACAACGCCAACAATGAAGAAGGCCAAGAATAAGAACAAGATGAAGAAGATGTTCAACCAAGATCCAAGCAAAAGCTCTCACGAGTTCGAGCAAGAATTGCTAAAGTCCATCCCGTCGGGCAAATCTACAATGATATCCAAACGGGAGAATCACTCGCTCTAAAACTCGTTTAGCTAACTTTTGTGAACACTATTCATTCATCTCTAGCATTGAAGCTATGAAGGTTGAATAAGCATTGGAAGATCCAGATTGGATAAACGCTATGCATGAAGAGCTACACAACTTTGAGAGAAATCAAGTTTGGACATTGGTTGAGAAGCCCGACAACAACCACAACATCATCGATACCAAATGGGTGTTTTGCAACAAGCAAGATGAATATGGACAAGTAGTTCGCAACAAAGCACGTCTCGTCGCCCAAGGCTACAGTCAAGTCGAAGGTATGGACTATCGTGAGACTTATGCTCCCGTTGCTAGGCTTGAGTCCATTCGCATCTTACTTGCCTATGCTAATCACCATGATATCACCTTGTACCAAATGTATATTGAAAGTGCCTTTTTAAATGGTGAAATAGAGGAGGAAGTTTATGTTAAGCAACCTCCTGGCTTTGTCAATCCTAAGAAACCTAATCATGTTTACAAACTTCACAAAGCTCTTTATGGTCTTAAACAAGCTCCTAGAGCTTGGTATAAATGCTTGACCTAGTTCCTTATTGAAAAAGGCTTTGAAATTGGTAAAATAGATTCTACTCTTTTTACTAAAAGGGTTAGTGGAGAACTATTTGTGTGCCAAATCTATGTTGATTATATTATATTTGGATCGACTAACCCTCACTTTAGTGAAAAGTTTGGAAAGCTAATGTCGGAGAAGTTTGAGATGTCGATGATGAGTGAACTCAAATTCTTTCTTGGTTTGAAAATCAAGCAAACTAAGGAAGGTACCTTTGTCTCTCAAAAGAAGTACACCAAGGACTTATTCAAGAAGTTCAATATGCAAGAATGCAAAGGTATGACTACACCCATGCCTACTAGTGGACATCTTGATTTGACCAAAGATGGTGAACCGGTTGATCAAAAGGTTTATCGCTCCATGATTGGTTCATTGTTATATCTATGTGCTTCAAATCCCGATATTATGCCAAGTGTGTGCATGTGTGCACGATATCAAGCCCCTCCTAAAGAATGTCATCGTAAGGCCGTGAAAAGGATAGTGAGATACTTAATCCATACACCAAACTTTGGCATTTGGTATCCAAAGAGGGCCTCATTTAATGTTGTTGGCTACTCTAACTCGGACTATGCCGGTGACAAGGTTGATAGAAAGACCACTTCGGGTACTTGTCAATTTCTTGGTAGATCTCTTGTATCTTGGTCTTCCAAGAAACGAAACTCGGTATCCTTATCCATTGCCGAAGTGGAATACATTGCCGCTGGTTCATGTTGTGCTCAATTGCTTTGGATGACCCAAACGCTTAAAGATTATGGGATATATGCGAAACATGTTCCATTGCTTTGTGACAATGAAAGTGCTATCAAGATTGCTCACAATCCTGTGCAACATTCTCGAACTAAGCATATTGAAGTTCGTCATCATTTCATTCGAGATCATGTTGCCAAAGGGGACATTAATCTTAAGCACGTTCGCACCGAAAAGCAATTAGCTGATATATTCACTAAACCACTTGATGAGAAAGTGTTTTGCAGGTTGAGAGGTGAATTTAACATCATTGATGCTTCAAACTTGGAGTAGGAACTCCATTTTGGATGCATGCAAGACATGAGTCTATGACTAACCCTTGATATTTCTCTTATGATGATAATCTTATGTCTTGGATATATTTGCACCTTGCATGTTATCTAACCCTTGTAGGAACTTGGATGAATCTAAATCTATGAGATTGCAACTCACTCACATCTTGAGCGATCTCTACATCACCAAGTCTCTACACAATGGTGGTTGAAGACAAGGAAGCACGAAACCATTCAAACATATCCTTTGACAAATTCTATGTTGAGTTTCATAATTGTCATTTTGGATACACAAGTGATCTTCCTTGCAAAACTAACCCATGTAGGTAGACGAACTCAAATTCCAAAGTGGTGCTCCCAACTCTTGATGAGCTACATCAACCTTGAGCAAACCACACAAGTTCAACTACATGATCATGATCAACACCACCACCCAAGGTATGTTATTCCATCTTAGAGAAGCTTTACTCCAAGACATGAGTCAAAGCAACTCGATAAGATGTGAGTACATCAAAATGCTTAAACGAAAAATGGTAACCCCATTTTGAGCTTAAACAATGAGTATGACCTATGATCAAGTGATCTCACTTGACTCCTAAGTCAATATACTCTAACATAGGTGACTTTGTCGCCGACCAATTCTAGATGAAGTTCTCTCGTGTTTCTTTTTTGTGTGCTCTTACATTTATCTCATGCATATTTGTTTCCCCTTTCAAAACAAAAAAAACTTCATCTAGATTTCTTCTCTTTTATTTTCTGTTCTGCATTCCCTGCATCCAATTCATTGCAAATATTTCAGTTAATTCCTTGCAAATCCTTGTGAGAACTTACCTATCTAGTGAGCTGAGGTGACAAGTGTTTTCCCTATAACGAATTCGGTCACACTGGTCCATGGCCTTCGGTCCAATCGAAACCTCTCGGTGCAACCAAAGCACAAAACTCGGTGTCACCGACTTCACTACAGGAAAGATACCTTGCCACTTATTTCCGCATTCATTTTGATCCAGCTCCACTCAATGAATCTTGTCCTCTACCAGCGTCATATTCAACTTGCTTCTTTGTTCTATGACTCAATGACCAAACCCATTCGTGACAACAATCCAGAAGAACCCTTCTTGGAAATTGATGTCAAAGGGGGAGAGAGAGATCACATCAAAGCTTAGTCATATCTATAGGGGGGAGATCATATCTATAGGGGGAGTGAATACTCAAGGAGAGAGAGTAATCTTCAAGGACCCCGGGTGCTTGGTGTTCAAGAGGAGAGAAATCACATGTCTTCAAGAGGGGAAAGACATGTTTATATTTGTTTGTTTGCATTAGCTCTGTTTATTTTCTTTGAGCTCTGATTTTCTGTTCCCTATCTTCTCCCAGTATCCCATGCTAGATTTAGGGGGAGCAAGACATCTAAGGGAAGGAAATCCTTAAATTCATTGCACATCTTTACCTTTGGGGACATGTCTATGCTCAATGTGGTACTTAGTACTCACTCTACATGTCATCCCAGTCTTGGTACTCTTGTGGTTTCTTTTGTTTGCTCTGGCTAGTAGGTGTATCTATGTTATCTAACCTTGTTTACATAGGTTCATTCCATCCTAAACCAACTCAAGACCACAAGGTAAGTATATGCATCACAGTCATGTGTATGAGGAATTCTTGCTGATGTACATATTGTTTGCAAGAAGGACTCATGAGCATGAAGGTACATTTCCCATATTCACATCTTTCACTCTGATGCATATAGCCAAGATACATGTAACACATTGCTTACTTTCTCATGCTTATGCATTCACATGCTTCCATATTTCATATTTACATGATTGCATACATGTAGGGGGAGACTATGCATGTTACATATCTTTCCAGAGCTTTACTGGTTATTCTCTATATCTTTATCTAAAGCTTTGATGTATGTTGCCATCAATTACCAAAAAGGGGGAGATTGAAAGCACAAGTGCTCCCTGGGTGGTTTTGGTAATTAATGTCAACATATCTCTTGTTGGACTACCACCTTTACCTAGTATGTTTCAGATAAGTTCAACAATGAAGTGGCATGGACTAGAGGATGTGGAACCCCTTCAAGATGCTAAGGACAAAGGATTGGCTCAAGCTCCAAGAACAAGAATCTACATTTTATATTTTAGTGATCCAAGATCACATTGAGTCTATAGTAAAAGCCAATAATATCAAGGAGGGATGAAGTGTTGCTTAATGGCTTTTTTGCTCAAAATGCTCAGTGATATGCGCCAAAGCCCTCAACTACTTTCTCACATCCACACATGACCTAAACCAAAAGTCAAACTCGGCCCACCGATTCTTCCTATCCGGCGCCACCGAGTTCAGATGTCATAGCCACTGCCACAAACCTTAGGCAAATCGGTCTCACTGATAGGGATCTCGGTTCCACCGAGATGGGATTGTAATCTCTCTGTGTATGTCCATTACCAAAATCGGTCTCACCGAGTTTGAGTAATCGGTCCTACCGAGATTACAATGCAAACTCTCCGTTCCTCTTTGTAACATTTCGGTCCATACCGAGATGAGCGAATCGGTCCCACCGAGTTTGCTTGACCAACTCTCTAGTTAGCTGATCACCAAAACCGGTCTCACCGAGTTTGTGTAATCGGTCTCACCGAGATTACATTATGCCCTAACCCTAATCATATCGGTCCTACCGAGTTGCATATCGGTCCCACCGAATATCCTAACAGTCACATTATTTGCTAAATCGGTCCGACTGAGTTTGACGATTTGGTCCCACCGAGATTGGCAAGTTATGTGTAACGGTTAGATTTTGTGTGGAGGCTATATATACCCCTCCACTCACTCTTCATTCATGGAGAGAGCCATCAGAACATGCCTACACTTCCAACTTACATTTTCTGAGAGAGAACCACCTACACTTGTGTCGAGGTAAAGATATTCCAGTCCTACCATAAGAATCTTGATCTCTAGCCTTCCCCAAGTTGCTTTCCACTCAAATCTTCTTTCCACCAAATCAAAATCCCGTAAGAGAGAGTTGAGTGTTGGGGAGACTATCATTTGAAGCACAAGAGCAAGGAGTTCATCATCAACACACCATTTGTTACTTCTTGGAGAGTGGTGTCTCCTAGATTGGCTAGGTGTCACTTGGGAGCCTCCGACAAGATTGTGGAGTTGAACCAAGGAGTTTGTAAGGGCAAGGAGATCGCCTACTTCGTGAAGATCTACCCTAGTGAGGCAAGCCGTTCGTGGGCGACGGCCATGGTGGGATAGACAAGGTTGCTTCTTCGTGGACCCATCGTGGGTGGAGCCCTCCGTGGACTCGCGCAGCCGTTACCCTTCGTGGGTTGAAGTCTCCATCAACGTGGATGTACGATAGCACCACCTATCGGAACCACGCCTCAAAAATCCCGTGTCTTAAAATTGCGTTTGCACACTCCAATCCCATCCCTTTACATTCTTGCAAGTTGCATGCTTTACTTTCGGCTGCTCATATACTCTTTGCAGGCTTGCTTGATATGTATTGTGATTGTTAAACTTGTGCCAAAACTCCACTTCAACTCAAAGAAATTAAAAACTGTAACTTTTCTTGCTTAGTGTCTAATCACCCCCCTCTAGACACCTCTTCTCGATCCTTTCAGATTCGGATATGTAGATCTCCTTCTCTGTAACCGACTCTGTGTAACCCTATCCCCCTCTGGTGTCTATATAAACCTGAGGATTTAGTCCGTCGGACGAGAACAATCATAATCATAGGCTAGCTTCTAGGGTTTAGCCTCTACGATCTCGTGGTAGATCAACTCTTGTCATACTCATATCATCAAGATCAATCAAGCAGGAAGTAGGGCATTACCTCCATCGAGAGGGCCCGAACCTGGGTAAACATCGTGTCCCCAGCCTCCTGTTACCATTAGCCTTAGACGCACAGTTTGGGACCCCCTAACCGAGATCTCCCGGTTTTGACACCAACAGGGGGCACCGCACATGGCTAAACAATCAACTTCTATGTCTATGGGGTGCCCCCTCCCCCGTATATAAAGGAGTGGAGGAGGGGAGGGCTGGCCCTCTCTATGTCGCACCCAAGGGGGGAGTCCTACTCCTATTAGGAGTAGGTTTCCCCCTTCCCTAGTTGGAGTAGCAGAAGAAGGAAGAGGGAGAGGGAGAGAAGGAAAGGGGGGCCGGCCCCTTTCCCAATTCGGATTGGGCTTGGGGGGCACGCCCCCACCTTGGCCGCCTCCTCCTCTCTTCCACCATGGCCCAGTAAGGCTTATTAACTCCTTGGGGGGTTCCGGTAACCTCCCGGTACTCCAGAAAAATGCCCGAACCACTCGGAACCTTTCACGTGTCCAAACATAGCCTCCCAATATATCAATCTTTATGTCTCGACCATTTCGACACTCCTCGTCATGTCTGTGATCACATCTGTCGGTGCGGGAGAACGACACCTATGGGATCACTGGAATCCCTACTATGGTTGTCGAGCGCGAGGTTGTGGAAAGAGCGGGATTAGCAGTCAGCACAAAGATCGTTTACCCAGGTTCGGGCCGCCGAGATGCGTAATATCCTAGTCCTGCTTTGGTGTATATTTGAGTGTTCTTGAACTAGCTATCGTGCGTGGCTTGTCCAAGGATAAGAATCCTTTTCCAGTATGCCTCGGGCCTCCTTTTATAGTCGAAGGGGGGGGGGGCACAGTGGCACACAGGAGGTGGAAAGGTGTACAGTGGCTCAACTTATCTCCAGCCATTATGGGACAGAAAAAATTGAATGTGCTTCTTAGGTGTCCCCTTGCTTTATCGCCGCCTCGCCTTGCCTCGACACGCATCTAGGCCAACAAGGTGTGAAGTGCCATGTAGGCTGGCAGGCTGCTGAGCTGGTGCGGTGGCAGGGTCTTCATGAAGATCAGCAAGCCACCACGCAGGTGCTTGCTGAGTTGGGGTAGAGACCGCACGTCACCACGCAGGTGCTCGCCTAGCTGGCTGGGCTGGCAGCTGCATGGGGAATGGCGACGGAGTCTTGGCAGATGTGGGTCTGGCTGCGGCCCTGTTGACGTCCTCGGCAAGGGTCTTGCCGGGGCCTCGGCAAGGGTCTTCTCGTGGCATCGTGGTCGTCCCCGACACGGATCTTTCCGGAGGTCTTGTGGATTTCCTCGGCAAGGATCTCGCCAAGGATCGTCGTCTTCTGGTCCTCGTCCGATCTTGTATGCTTATAATCTTCACAAAGATCTGCATGCCACCATGGAGGCGCCTCTCGAGCCTTGGTTCCAATGTGGTTGATGGCGTTGGAACCCTTTAGGCTCAAGGGTGGCGCGCCCCGCTGGCGCTGGGCAAGTTGCCCCGGCAAGACTCTTGCCCGGGATGTGGAGGCCGCCCCGGCAAGGGCCTTGCCGGTGGAGTCCACTTCGCCCCTCTGCTCTCTGTGTTTTTGTCTTGGCGATGCTCTGGTTGTCTTGTGGGTTCGGCTTCCTTCCTCCGCTCTGCTAAGTGTGGCCGTGGGCGCGGCTCCGACTGCCCGTGCAGAAGTAAAGGGGTACAAGGGAGAGCCCCTACTTTTGTACACCAGCAGGAGCTCCCGGGCCTGGGCCACACATAAGCGCGACACGTTATTGGGCTAGGCCCAGAATGGTGCGCAGGCAGGCGGGGCGGATTTTTACTGTGGTAGCTCCCTTGTCCGTTGTGCTTCCCCATGACTCTGACGTGGGGGTCGTGCGCAGAATGACCGCAACATGCTTGCGTCATCTGGGGCGAATAGTAAAGAGGCGGCTTGCATGCTCCATCGAAACAGCAGAGCCGCTGCTCATTTACTCTCTCTGCCTTGGAACCATCGTTCCACGTTTCCTACTACGCCTGCCACTTGTGCCACGTACGCCGCATGCATGGCATGGGGTAGGTGACAGACACATGGGATATGGGGAAATGCGCAAGCCGATACTCACGCGCCCTTGATTGGGCGGGGAGGGCGGTCGATGGCCTCACCTGCTACCACTTTAATGAGCCAGATTCGAGGGGGATCTTCAGGGGCGTAGAGCTAGTCCTTCGGCCTCCCCTGCCCAACTGTAAAAATGGGACTCAGGGGAAGGAGGAAAAGCATATCTCTGTGTCTCCCCCTGTCTCCATCCTCACCCACATTCATGGTGAGGAGGCGTGGCCGCGGTCATTCTTCTGTGGATGCGTCCAGGTCCTCCTCCCGCCAGAGAGCTACCGCAGTCAAGGAAGAGCTGGATGCTCAGGGCGAAGGCCATACTCGAGGCGGGGCTGCTGGACGGGGCCGCAGTCGGCGAGGCGGTCGAGGCAGAGGTGGGCACGGAAGGGGGATGCCTGCACCGTCTCCGTCTCCGTCACCATCTCCTCCTGCATCACCGAGTGGCCATGTCGGGGACTCGACGCTCGAGTTCATCCTAGAGCTACGTGGGCCGCCGCGCCGCAGCCTTCGTCTTCCCTGGGCGTTCGCGAGTGTGCTGGAGGTCGACCAGCCACCGCGGCTGAGGCTTCACATGAAGGGGTGTTGCCATGGTGACATGTGGGTGAACACAGGGTTCCCCGCCCCTCAAGTGATGCTCCTTCACCGGGGCTGGAAAACCTTCGCATGTGCCCATTACTTGATGGATGGGCATGTCCTCTGCTTCAAGCTAGCGGATAGTGATTTGCTCTCCGTCAAAGTCTTCGTGTGCTCGGGACACAGACTAGGGTGTTGTGCAGAGAGCTCGACCGATGGCGAAAGCTCGTCTTCGACCAAGAGTGACGGGGAGGACAGGGATAGCGATGACGAGGGCAGCAAGTGGGAGGATGACGGGTCCGACTAGGTGTCGGGCACACCGTTCCTAGGCGATGTCGGCATCACCATCATCTGCATCGCTAGCTCCTTGAACTTCTCGGGGTCGCCTCCTTGGGCGGCTGGCGTGGGAAGGCCAGAGAAGGCGAAGAAGGCGGGTGGCGGGCCGTCAAGTTGTAGTATGCGGGCACCGACGCCTTCATAGCATATTGCCGTACCACTGCCTCATCTTTCTGCTCTTCTCTCGGCACCATCATCACCAGCCCTCTTCTCGATGGCCACTGGGATGTTCTCTTGGTGTCTTCTGCTGCTCGTACCTCGCCTAGGCACTCCTTTTGCCCTCCTGCTATCTTGTTCTGTTTCTTGAGGAGAGGGACAAGAAAGGGATTACGGGCATTGTCGGTGTCAAAACCGGCGGATCTCGGGTAGGGGGTCCCGAACTGTGCGTCTAGGCGGATGGTAACAGGAGACAAGGGACACGATGTTTTACCCAGGTTCTGGCCCTCTTGATGGAGGTAAAACCCTACGTCCTGCTTGATTAATATTGATGATGTGTGTTACAAGAGTAGATCTACCACGAGATCAAGGAGGCTAAACCCTAGAAGCTAGCCTATGGTATGATTGTTGTTCGTCCTACGGACTAAAGCCATCCGGTTTATATAGACACCGGAGAAGGCTAGGGTTACGCAGAGTCGGTTACAATGGTAGGAGATCTACATATCCGTATCGCCAAGCTTGCCTTCCGCGCCAAGGAAAGTCCCATCCGGACACGGGATGAAGTCTTCAATCTTCTATCTTCATAGTCTTGGAGTCCGGCCGTTGATGATAGTTCGGCTATCCGAACACCCCCTAGTCTAGGACTCCCTCAGTAGCCCCTGAACCAGGCTTCAATGACGACGAGTCCGACGCGCATATTGTCTTCGGCATTGCAAGGCGGGTTCCTCCTCCGAATAATTTACGGAAGATTGTGAACACCAGGATAGTGTCCGGCTCTGCAAAATAAATTCCACGCACCACCATAGAGAGAATAATATTTACACAAGTTCAATCTGCTGACGTATTTGGTGGCGTGACGTCACACCACTACCAATCCTCTACTTGAATTGTTTTTATTATACCACCTCAGCGTGTTTAGCGAAGCGGTTTCCTTGGCACGTCTTGTCGAAGCAGAGATCGTGTTCCCCTTATTCCGGGATTCCCATCAATACGGACGTGGGTAACCCAACCGCGCCATCGATTGCGGCGCTTGGGAGATAAGCGAGTTTTATCAGGCCGGTGGGGACACATGTTTTTGTCCGCCCATATAAGGGGATAAAGATCCAACCCTTTTACCTGCACCTTCTTCCTCCTTGGCTTATCCATCTCCACGAACTCGAGCTCAGCGCCCAAGTCCGCACATCTCACCTCAACCTCCTCCAACTATGTCCGGAGCGGGAGGCAAGTGGATGGCCTCCTCCGTCACAGAGGGGCACATCCAGAAGCTGCACAGCGCCGGATATTTGTCCAGCAACATCGCGCATCGGCTCCCCGACGAGGGAGAGCTCATCCCCACCCCCAGGCCCCATGAGAGGGTAGTATTTCTTCCCCATTTCCTCCGCGGACTGGGCTTCCCACTCCATCCCTTTGTCCGGGGGCTCATGTTCTACTACGGCCTGGAATTCCATGATCTGGCCCGAATTTCATCCTCAACATCTCGGCGTTTATCGTCGTGTGTGAGGCCTTCCTCTGCATCCAGCCCCACTTCGGCTTGTGGCTCAAGACCTTCAGTGTCAAGCCGAAGGTTGTGAAGGGAAGCCAAGCGGAGTGCGGAGGCGCCATGGTGGGCAGGATGTCCAACATTACTTGTCTTGAGGGCACTTTCGTAGAAACCATTAAGGGGTGGCAATCGGGGTGGTTCTACATCACCGAGCCGCGTGACCCTGAATGGGCAGCGGCCCCCGAATTTAGATCTGGCATCCCCACACGGCTCACCTCCTGGAAAGAGAGCGGCCGGACATGGGGTGATTCGGAGGAGCTGACCGGACTCCAAGCCTGCATCCAAAAGCTAGTGGACAAGAAGCTCAAGCTTGTCAACGTAGTCCAGGTCATGCTCATCCGCCGGATTCTCCCGTGCCAATGATGGGGCTTCAACATGTGGGAGTTCGATCCAGCGCAGCACCAGACTTTGAGCGGGCTCTTCGACACTACGTATGAAGATGTCTGGAAGGTGCTGTTCAAGGGCGCCGAGGCTCCCGCATCCGCTACCGAAGATCGCAGATTCAGCTCGCAGCGTCCGGCTGACGAGGTAAGTGATTTTGTCCTTTACGGGACGCTTGTTTTCCATAGTTTGACTCTATGTGGGATCTAAACTCCCTCTCCTTTGAAAGGACTGGCTGGCGAAGGCCGAGCAGACTATCTGTCCGGCCCCATTGTCAGAGGACCCAGCGGATGCCCGCTTAACGGGGCTGCTGGCTCCGGCACCCCACGTGGTGCCGGAGAAGAAGGCCAAGAAGAAGACCACGGGCACTCGGAAGAGTTCCCGTTTTCAGGTGTTATCGGATGATGACTCCGAGGCTGACTCCTCTCACAAAGGTGAGGAGGAGAAGAAGAAAGCCTCTCCCCTAGCGGGGGGAGGGAAGAAAAGGAAGGCCTCCCCAACGAGGGAGGCCGAAGGGTCCAAGAAGGGAAAAACTCTTTCCCCGGATTGCTCTGCCAACACCAGCGACGACGACGAGGACTGGCCTCCAAGGGCCAAGCCCCTGGCGAGATCGTAAGTATCCGGACTCCCGAATAATTTCATGGTTTTTCTTTTCGCCACGTAATGTCTTTCTAATGCCGCATACAACCCTGCAATCCGCCCAAGGATGATCTTCCCGCTTCGTCGAGCGGGTCCTTAGGTGCGTCGGATATGGATTCTCTTCCGACCGCCTCCACCCCCCGTGATGCGGACGATGCCGAGGTGGGATCCCGGGAAGGGACCCACCAGGAGGAGGAGGCCCCGGAGGTGTCGCAGAACAACCTCCCGGACTTTGCACCGGACTCGGCCCCGGGACCCATAGTGGCTCCGGAGTCCGGCAGGCGGCCCCTTCGTAAGAAGGGCAAGACTGTGACGCCGGCAGCCTCCATCCAACCGGAGGCGCCGGATAGCTTGCTGGAGGCGCTCAATGGCGCCTCCATCGAAGAGGAGCACCGCACTGTTATGAGTGCGGTGATTCAGAAGGTTCAGCTCGCCAGGAGCGGGCTGACCGAAGCCTGCAGTAGCCTTCTAACAGGCTTTAAGGTAAGAATTTTGATATATGTAAAATAGTACCGCATAGATAGTAACCCCTGATGCTCGATCCGGTGTTCAGAAAGAAAAGCCGGACTGAGGATCTAAAAAGATATACGCAGGAGTCATAAAAAATATGTCAATATGGGATTGCAGGCTGCGCTGCTGACCTCTGCCGCATTGACTGCGGAGGTCAATGCTTTGAAGCAAAGCCTCGAGCGGTCCAAGAACGAGCTCGGCTGTGCGAAGAAGTAGCTCGAGGATAAGGAAGGTGAGTAACACCCTATTAAAATTGTACCTTATAGAAAAGGATTTTGGCTGCAAGAAGAATGACAAGGATAACATGGGTATTGCAGGGGCCACTAACAAGGTGGCGACCCTGAAGGAGGCGGTGGCCGCGGCCGAACATAATGCGTCCGCGGAGCGCATCGAGTGAGAGAAGCAGGAGGCGCGGGTGGCGAAGGTACAACAAGAGCTCCAGGATCTCATGGAAAAACATGAGAGCCTGGAGCGTGACTCGAAGACTCGAGAGTATGAGCTTGCATCGGCTCTTGAGAGTGCCAAAGCCGCTAAGGCCGAAGCCTACAAGGCCCTCCAAGAAATCGAGGTGTTGAAGAAAATAGTGGCGGGTAAGGCATTTTTCATGCAAAGTAAGCATGTGAGTGTTAATTACCTGTTACTTACCCGAATTCGGAGCTCCCCAGGAGCGTTCGCAGATCTTCCTTGCAGTGTGTCCGATGCTGCCGCGTTCTACCGGGCCGAGGAGGGGAGCTCGACGGAGAAGGTCTTCTGGTCTCAGTATGCTGAGGCCGGACATCCGTGCCCCTTAGCGACCAGCTGAAGCAGCTGGTCGAACTCCACAAGGTGGCCGAACAGGCCATGAAGGGCCTCATAGTTCGGTTGTGGCCTAAGGAGGCCATGCCTGGGAGCTACTTCGGCCTGGTGCGGCGGCTGGTGGATGCGTGCCCGTGGGTTGAAGTCATCAAGCACTCCGCCTGTATTGAAGGTGCCCGTCGGGCCCTTGCCCGCGCAAAGGTGCACTGGGGCAAGATGGATGCCCATAAGCTTGTGACGGACCCACCACCGCAGGGCAAGGAGCATCGCACGCCCGAGATGTATTATAAGAGCGTCCTGAAGGGTGCCCGCGTTATTGCGGGTGAGTGCTCCAAAGATGTAATATTTGAGTAGACTCGCATTTTGTTATCCTGTGCGCTGAAAACTTAGTTCATATGCGCTAAGCAATGCTTGTTAATTTAAAATATTACCTTCTGTGCGGCTGTTTATCAAATCTGAGAGATGGCAAGTCGTCGGCTTCAGCCCCCATGCCACGAGTTCTGGGGTGTTCGGGATAAACTTGAGCACTCTTGTTCCCATTTTTGGGTCCATCTAGGGAGGCGCTCAACACAACGAACAAGGCAACCGGACTTATAGTGCTTGAACACTCTCACTTAGCCATAGAATTCTATAATTTTAAATTTCGGCGAAGCCCCTAGTCTTCGGAAGGCCGAATTTGGGGCGCTATCCACACCTGAGCCGGACAAAGCTGGCTCCTCGCTCTAAGCGGCATAAGTCTTTAGGGACTTGCAAAAAACCTCTCGAACAGCGACCGGCTCTCCCCTCATCATGACGGTCAGTTTTAGCTTTCTCCACTGAGGCGCTCGCCCAGCTCAACTGGGGCGCAATCGTAGTGGTTCTCCCAGTGCTACCTTAGCTGATACAACGGAACGTAAGGTACCAAAACATGGGAGCCGGGCAAACCCAACTATTGACCCAAGACATGATTCGGAGCCGATGCATATAATGCTATAAGTTCGGGGTGCCGCACTTGTGAAAGTGTTTGGACTTATCACACCATGATGCGGGAAACATAAGCCCCTGGTGTATTTAGCTGTACCAAAATGTACGGATGCAACATGTCATAGACGAACATATGTATAAGAAAGAAATGCAATTGGAAGCAAAAAGGTGCTTCATGACTTATTCAAGAAAAACAGTTGTAAATGCAGAATGATGCAAATGGTGCGATAAGCAAGGGATGGGACTATTAAACATGTCCCCCTCCAGGGGTAGGCTGCGGAATGGTGTATAAAACAGATTTAATGCTCGTAATGGAGACCACCTGGATATTCGTTGTAGCCTTTCTCCTTCCCTGGCTGTTGCATCGTGAGTTCGGCAGGTCTGCTACCGGACAGGGCCTCGGACGAACGGAGTCCTGTGGGTAAAAAAAAAGAAAAAAGAAAAAAAAAAGAATGACACACTTGAGAGCCCCTGGTGTGGCTGAGCCGCATTCTGGGCCTATTGTGGCCGTGCCCCTCTCCCCATGCCCATGGTATCTCCAAAGTGTAATGGTGTACGCGAAGGACCTGTCTTGACGTTTTGCAGGGGTTGGGGTTGGGGCCGCACTGCTACGCGTGCTCGGAACGTGCCAGGTGGTCTTGTTGTAGGTTACTCCGGGCGCGTTTAGCCGTGTCCGGCCGCTTAACGGCCGTACTCGAGAATTGCCTTAAGAGGCTGCATTGTACTTCTGCCGCGAGAGCCGCTGTATGTTCCTCCGTTCGGAGAGAGCGTTCAGTGTTTCCGTTGACCATGATGGCTCCTCGAGGGCCTGTGACACTCCAAAATTTTTGAGGTTTTTGTTTTCAGAAAGAGCCTTGCTTGGTTTGAAGAAGGCCATTTAAACCCTTCTTAAAAACCCTCTTCTAAGTTTGCCCTCTCAAAAATCTTTTCTTGGATTTAGTTTCTTTTAAAAAGAAAACCTTTTTGGTTTTGGGCTTTTATTTGGTTTTGATCCATTCTTGTTTTACCATGCCTCTTATGGTAAAACTTCCCTAAAACCCCTCCTTCCACTTTGAGACAACCCAAACATTCTGTCCAAACTAATAAAATCCATTTTTTTGGATTTTATCCCATTTATTTCTTTTCCCAAAACAATTCTGTCCTTTATTTTGAGCCTAGGTAATTTGCAAAGCAAGTACCTTAATGCCCTTGGTTTTTGGTCTCAACTCAACTCCCCTGGATAGTCCTTAGCACCCACAACCTAGAACCATCAAGATCTACTCTTCTTCTTTTCAAAAATTTCAAATTTCACTCTCTGCAAGTTTGGACCAGATTTGCCAAATTTGGTGAAATTTATATCTACACTTCTCCAAAAATTCCACCAAAATTCAGGCAACCCCTAGCTGCAATGAGAGACCCCTCCACGAAAAACCAGCTCAAGGAAAAATCCCTACATGCCTAAATCATTCTGTCGAACACCTGGCATGCACTATTTCTGTTCATCTTCAGTAAAATTCAGATTTAGTGTCGTTTCTCCGTCAGAGTTTCAGTCACATGTCCACAGTGCTGTTGGCACGTTGCTCACGGCCCCTCCTTGTCCGGAGCTCCACACGCGTGCTTGGCGCGTTCCCGGCGTCGATGGCACCCTGGCCCGCCTGTGCCGGCGTATTTTGTGCTGGCAGAACCACCGTAGCGGCCGACAGGGGACAACACTACGGCATAACGCCGTTCAGCACCGCCCAAACCTCCTGAGAGCTCCGCGTGGCCATCTCCTCGCCAGCGCATGCATGCAGCACCGTCGCCGTGGCCTGGCACTCACAGAGCGCGTTCTCTGCCGCCGACGTGCCGTGCGGCCATTCCGTCGAGGACAGGCCGTAACCACCCCTCCCGTGCTGAGTTGGACACTGCAATGGCACCAATGCTCCCTCTAGTCGATGCTCCATCTCCTAAGCCGACCGTCCAGCCACAACGCCACCGTAATCACTCGCCGGACTTATCCGTTCATGGCAACCGCCTCGGGCCGGCTATAAATAGCACCCCCAAGCTTTCTCTCGCCCCCGCACAACTCCACCACCTCACCAGACCCCGCCTAGCCACTGGAAGAGCCTCGAGGGGCCCTTCTTCCCCAACTCCAGCCACCTCATTCCGCCTCGGCCTCCACCTCGATTCAATCCGGTGAGGCCGTCTCCGGCGCCCTAACCTCGTCAGCAACCCTCTCGAGCAACTAGGAGACTAACCCCCACTCCAATTTGACCCTCGCAGCTATCTCCGACGAGGTCCACGACTGCCCGAACCGCCGTCCGCCGGAGCAAGGGCCGCCGTCGACACAGTGCTCGCCGGCGACCACCACCACCACCCACAGACGCGGAAGGACGTACTGATCACGAAGGTACCGTCCGATCCTCCTGCCTCGCCGTGGATCGCCGCCGGCGACCACCGCATCTCTTGGGCGCCGTCGCGCCCTGTTTCCCTCGTTTGAAAATTCAAACCCGACGGGTGGAGCCCGCCTGTCAGTCTCTCAGCCGTTTCTTTTAAACAAACCGTTTTCTGGACTTTTCTGCAAAACCCCCTAGGAGTTTTCTGTTTCATTACAGAAAGGTCCCTGGACCAAAACCCTTATATCTTTTAAACAGAATAGTGTTTTTGTTTGATTCCTTTTCTGTTCTCTTCAAATTTTTGTCTAGTTTTTTTATCAGATTTATTTGAAAATTATTTGGTACACTTTTTGTGCACCTCACGGTATTTACGTTACGTGCATATTTTTATTATATCATAGATTCCGGAGGAAGTGACGGAGCCGCGAACTTCACCCAGTTAGACTCCGACTACTCCGAACCAGGCAAGCATGTTTGAACTCTTGATATGATGAAGTGTTTGTTGCATTGTTTGCATTTTAGGAGTTTCATGGCATTTTTATGAACATATCTCTGAATGTTATATTTCATGCACAGTAATGGAAAGTAAGTTTCGGAAAGCCATATGTTGTTAGATACATATTGGCATGGCCATGAGTTGGCATGAGGATGGGTAAGATGGCAGTGTTGTGACATGCCAGTCTTATGCCATTCCATTTGACAGCAATGTCATCGTGAATCAAATCATATTTCCATTCATTTCCTTCCTTGTACTGCCACATGTTTTCGCAAGGAATATGGCTTAGTAAGTTGTAACCATTTTCCTGGTACACACCAAGTAGAGAGGCCGGGACGAGGGTTCCATGGCCCTGGATTAAAGCCCGTCATCCGGTCAGGGGGCATGGGTGTTTCCGGTTGGGACCGAGAGGGGGGCACCCCTTAGAGCGCGCGTATAGAAATTTGATCCCATGCTATTCGAGGTTGTGACCTCCCCGTCTCAAAGTTTTTCTTGGACGTTACTTAGGGTGATCCCTGGCATCGTGAGGTGGAATGGGTGTGTACTAGTTAAATGTGTTTCTACCGAAATACCGTAAACGGAACTAGTCCTTCGTGACTACGGAAATCCGTTGGCTGTGGTCAGTTAGTACAAACTCTGCAGAGTCTCAAATCCTTTAAATCATCTTGTACTTGTCCAAGTACTATATTCATCTTATCTTGTCAGATATCAGCCTCAGTGACAAGACTCCGGTGGACTACATGTGTGTAATATCCAGTTAAAAGCTTATTCTTGTCGATGGACTAATCTTGTTAATTACATTTGTTATAAGCCCTCTCTATGATGTCGCTCAGACGTCCGACGGTGGCATACTTGTTATTTACATTTGTTATAAGCCCTGTCTGTGATGTCGCTCAGACGTCCGACAGTGGCATACTTGTTATTTACATTTGTTATAAGCCCTGTCTGTGATGTCGCTCAGACGTCCGACGGTGGCATACTTGTTATTTACATTTATTATAAGCCCTGTCTGTGATGTCGCTCAGACGTCCGATGGTGGCATACCTGTTATTTACATTTATTATAATCCCTTTCTGTGATGTCGCTCCGACGTCCGACTATGGCATTTATTTTCAAGCCCTTTCTGTGACGTCGCTCCGACGTCCGACTGTGGCATTTCTTTTATAAGCCCTTTCTGCGATGTCGCTCAGACGTCCGACTGTGGCATCTCTTTTCAAGCCCTTTCTGTGATGTCGCTCCGACGTCCGACTGTGGCATTTATTTTATAAGCCCTTTATGTGGTGTCGCTTAGACGCCCGACTGCGGCATGAGTTTTATTTATTTACCTTTCGAGGCGTCGCTCCAGACACCCAATCGGCTTTCAGTTATTTGTTTTATTTATCAAGTCATGCAAAATATTATTATTGGGATGAGCATCATCATTTTTGTTCATGACGCATTCATGCATACATTTATTATATCTTTTGTCCGAACTTTCTTGCGAGTACTTTCAAAGTACTCACCTGGCTTGTTGATTTGGCCAGATGTTGATGAAGGTGATCTCATGGATGAAGAGTTCGATAGCGAGTCCGACACCTAGAGGAGTCCAAGTCAGTCCCGTGCGATCCTGCTTTGGTCACTGTATCATATCCGCTTCCGCCACCCCAGAATAAAATCATCGAGCCTCACCTCGATGCTCGATGAGCTTCCAGTTAGGAGTCAAGTTATCCACCATCACTTTTACCTCGAGCTAGTAGCATGCCACCACACCCCTGTGTCATAACCGCCCTTATGTAAAATATTGGCGAGTTTGTAATAATTTGTTGAGCAGCCTCAGCTCAACCCTGTAATATATTTATGCTACTGGTCTTCTGTTTATCAAGTATTTGTCTACCAGTGAGGATAACTTTTCCTATACTGGGATCTAAAGATCGATTTTCTCAATAAGCATTTTATTGAAAAAATCGGTCGTGGCAGACTTGGTACCAGAGCCAAGCTGACTGTAGGAAGCCACTAGGTGCGATCGCTAATTGGTTATTAGCATGATAGAGTTTATTCATGTTTTTGCAAATGTAGTCATTTTCTGGCAGTCAGCATAAAATTTATGATCTGAGCGTTCAGAATTTTTGGCTACTTTTGTAGATGGATGGCGACGAATGTGAATCACAGATGTTCGCCAACGTGCCTGAGGGGTTCGTCAAGCTCCTCTCCTTCATCGTTCAGGTCTCGATGGGGCCATCCGTGCGCCCAGTCTTCACACTTTATCCACACAAGATCAACGACAGTCTGACCATGCACCAGGCCGTGGTGCAATTCAGGGGAGGGCGTGCTGAGATACGCCGCTTCCGATTCTTGGGGAGAGCCATGCCTACTGAGAGGCATGCTATGCAGATGGCTGCCCGCGAGGCGATAGCTCGTCTTCGGGATGTCCTTCCTGCAATGAAGACCCGTCGCTACCACTACCTTCCATGCCACGTGCCTTACACCTGTCACTACTTATTCTCTTGCCCCAGAGGAGAACGAGACGAGGCCTTTGAGATGCTTGTCGAGTACCTCCGAGCCCTGGAGGCAGCCTCCGACAGCATGGTGGACGACCTCGTAGCTGCCCGCATGGACTCAGTTCATGGCTGCGCTGCCAACAAGAGGGAACTCCTGCACACCGCTCCACCGCTGACTTTTATCTCGTCCTCAGCTTCTCATTCACCTACCATTCTCGCCATGCTCGTCGTCTTCCTACCACTGAGGAATTTAACCAGGCTATTGCACCCACTCCCATTCGCGCTGCACCACTCATTGCACCCACTTCCGTTCGTGCTGCACCACTCATTGCACCCACTCCCATACGTGCTACCCCACCTATTTCGCCCATTCATATTCAGGTTACTCCACTTATGGCACCTGATCCATCAGCCCAGCGCAGCGTTCCTCGTCTGGAACCTATTAGTGAGGAGGAGGTTGATTCCCCAGCGTCTCTGCGTCTCACCCTTGGCAGGCCAAGGGAGATCCTCACCATCTCCGACTGAGTACGCGTAGACGCCATGCAATGTACCGACTTGTGTAATATGTTTATATGTACATAGGTTGTGAGAAGTAGCCTGTTTGCGCATCATGTAGGATCTGGAGAAGTGCACTAGTCTAAATAACATGTCAGGATTATGTACGCATATCCTGAGTGATGTAGTGTATAATTATGCTCGCGTGTAAGATATGTAATAGTCCTTCTCCGCGCGCAACCGTGTATTTTCAAAAATATCTTGGAGTTTTAAAATTTTCTTTATGTGTGATTTATTTGACTTTTGCGACTCTCTTTCTTGTCTTTCGAGTTTCAAAAAATATATCCCCAGAGTGAAAGATGTCTCGTCCTTGGACGCGCTCTATGCCAAACCAGCCAGAAGAAAATTATGGCACACCGCAAAACCACAATTTCACTCAGGGACAGACAAGTCAACAGGACAGTGAAAAAACATTTACCCAAGTGTGTCGTCTGTATGAACAGAGTCAGCAACAACACCAGGAAATGATGAACCAATTCATCAATATGGGAACTCACCGTGGTCAGTATCAGCCGCAATCCAAGTTGTCTGAGTTACAGAAAACGCGTCCCCCAACTTTTTCTCATATTGACAAGCCTATTAAAGCCGACGACTGGCTTCGGGACATGGAAAGAAAATTAATTATTGCACAGTGCTCAGACCAGGAAAAAGTATTGTATGCACCACATTATCTCACAGGAGCAGCTGCATCGTGGTGGGAAAATTTCCTGCACATGCACTCCAACAAAAATGAAATCACCTGGGAGGATTTCAAAGAAGGTTTTTGTGGGGCACACATTCCTAAGAGTGTTATGAAAATCAAGAAGAGAGAATTTGATGATCTCAAGCAAAGGACCATGACAGTGTCAGAATACAACAACCAATTCACTCTGCTGTCTCGCTACGCTAATGAAGAGCGCATGACCGAAAGGAAGAAGATGGAAAAATTCTTGGAAGGCCTGGCACCCGCCCTTAAATGCCAGCTGGTTGTGCATACCTTCCTAGATTTTAAAACACTGGTGGATAAGGCCATTACTCTGGAAAATGAGCGACGTAGCCTGGAAGATTTCTGCAAACGCAAAAGGGACCAGACTACTTTTGCTCGCAATCACAGAAGCAAGAAGGAATTTCAGAAGGGGGAAACACACAAAACCCCGACGAATAATTCACGCCCAATCAAGAATTTCCATGCAAGAGACAAGGAGTTCACATATCGCCCAGGCGTTACTTGTTACGCTTGTGGAGAATAAGGGCACTATGCCAAGCAGTGCCCCAAGCCAAGGAACTCAACCCCAAAGCCTAACAATGGTGGCAACAATTCAGCGTCCAAGCGAAACAATTTCAACCCCAACAACAACCACAGGAAGGGTCACCTGAACCACGTGATCAAAGAGGAAGCACAGAACGCCTCAGATATCGTACTCGGTATGTACCCTGTCAACACAATACCTGCCATGGTTTTGTTTGATTTGGAGCTTCTCACTCATTCATTTCGAAGAGTTTCGCTTTGCAAAATAAATTTTCGATGCTTCCCTTGGAAAAATCAATGATCATCAAGTCCCCTGGAATTAAGCAAGTGACCTAGAGTTACTGTCAAGGTGTGGTTATTGAATTTGAAGGATTGAAGTTTTACGCCAATCTTATTGTACTGGAAAGTAAAGGACTGGATGTCATCCTAGGGATGGATTGGTTAATCACCAACAAAGGTTTTATTGACTGCTTCAACCGGACCGTGATTCTCACACACCATCAAGGGAAGACAATAAAAGTTTCAGCCAAAGAGAGACAAATACCTCGGCATCCGAGATTAAACAAGGTGGACGTTTCTGAGCTGAACAAGGTTCCAGTAGTATGTGAATTTCCAGACGTATTTCCAGAAGAACTACCAGGCATGCCACCGGACCGAGAGATAGAATTCAGCATTGAGCTAGCACCCGGAACCGCTCCTATTTACAAGAAACCATACAGAATGGCACCATCCGAATTGGTAGAATTGAAGAAGCAAATAAAAGAATTATTGGAGAAAGGATATATACGAGCCAGTTCCTCACCGTGGGGTTCTCCAATTTTATTTGCCAAGAAAAAGGATGGAACACTGAGATTGTGTATTGACTATCGGGCTCTTAACATGGTCACAATCAAGAACAAATACCCAATGCCCCGAATAAATGATTTATTTGATCAACTCGCTCAGGCCAAAGTCTTCTCAAAAATTGACTTGAGATCGGGATACCACCAATTGAAAGTACGAACCGAAGATATTCCCAAGACAGCCTTCACTTCCAGATATGGACTGTATGAGTTCACAGTAATGCCATTTGGGCTAACCGACGCCCCCACATATTTTGTTCACCTCATGAACAAAGTATTTATGAAGTATATGGACAAGTTTGTTGTGGTATTCATCGATGATATTCTGATATACTCCAAAACACCAGAAGAGCATGCCGATCACCTCAGGATTGTACTAGGAGAACTCAGGAAACATCAACTGTACGCCAAATTCAACAAATGTGAATTTTGGCTAAGACAGGTGGGTTTTCTGGGCCACGTACTCACCCAAGAAGGTATTGCAGTAGACCCGGAAAAGGTCAAGGCCATACTTGGCTGGAAACCACCAGCTAGCGTAACAGACGTACGGAGTTTCTTGGGAATGGCAGGCTATTATCAAAGATTTATTGAAGGATTCTCCACCATAGCAAAGCCACTGACGCAGTTGCTCAAGAAAGGCAAGAAGTTTGAATGGACGGAAGCATGTGAGAAAAGATTCCAAGAGATAAAAAGCAAATTAACAACGACACTAGTATTAATTATGCCAGACATACACAAGAATTTTGAGGTGTATTGTGACGCATCCCGGAAAGGCCTCGGATGTGTATTGATGCAAGAAGGCAAGGTAGTTGCGTATGTCTCCAGACAACTCCGCAAGCATGAGGAGAATTATCCCACTCATGACTTAGAATTGGCAGCAGTCATCCATGCACTCAAGGAATGGAGACACTTCCTACTTGGAAATCGTTGTGAAATATACACAAACCATAAGAGTCTTAAGTATATTTTCACACAGCCGGAACTTAATTTACGGCAACGACGCTGGTTAGAGTTGGTAAAGGATTATGATGTTGGAATCCACTATCATCCCGGAAAGGCAAATGTTGTGGCAGATGCCCTTAGTCGGAATCCCAGCACGAACGACGACAGTATACCAAAGTTGAGGCCAGAATTTCAACAGGAATTTGCCAGACTCAATTTAGTAATGGTTACCGAAGGCAGTGTGTCGAATCTGGAAGTACAGCCTACCCTGATGGAAAAGATTAAGGAGGCTCAGCACGAACACCCCAGCATTGATGGCATAAAAAGGAAAGTGAGTTTGGGCAAGGCCTTAGAATTCAACATAGATGAGCAAGGAATATTGTGGTACGGAGAGAGACTTTGCGTACCAAATATCAAGGACCTCAAACAGCAGATTCTGGCTGAAAGTCACACAGCTCCATATTCAATCCATCCTGGAGGAATGAAAATGTACAAAGACCTTCAGGAAAATTTTTGGTGGCACGGTATGAAGAGAGATATAGCCACGTTCGTTGCATGTTGTGACTCTTGTCAACGTATCAAGGCAGAGCACGAGAAACCAGCCGGGCTATTACAGCCAAACAAGATACCCGAGTGGAAGTGGGACGAAATAGGAATGGATTTCATTGTTGGACTGCCACAGTCACGACACGGAAACGATGCCATATGGGTCATAACCGACAGATTAACCAAAGTGCCACATTTTATTCCGGTGAAGACAATTCACACCACCCAGAGGCTGGCCAGACTTTATCTTGCCCATATCGTCTGCCTACATGGAGTCCCAAAGACTATCATATCTGACAGAGGCACACAGTTCGTCTCTAGATTTTGGGATCACCTACAACAGGCACTGGGAACCCAACTAGCATTCAGTACCGCATACCATCCCCAGACTGATGGGCAGACTGAACGCGTAAACCAAATCCTAGAGGATATGCTGAGAGCCTGTGTCCTCACCTATGGAACCAGTTGGGAAGAAAGTTTGCCATATGCAGAGTTCGCATACAACAACAGTTATCAAGCCAGTTTGCAAATGGCACCCTTTGAAACTCTATATGGGAGAAGATGTCGTACCCCGCTAAATTGGTCAGAGACCGGAGACAGCCATATCTTCGACCCAGATATGCTCAAGGAGGCTGAGGAGAAAGTTAAGACGATTAGAGATCGACTCAAGACAGCTCAAAGTCGGCAAAAGAGTTATTACGATCGAAAGCATCGGGAAATCAGTTTTGAACCCGGAGAATTGGTATACCTAAGAGTTTCTCCTATGAAGGGTCTACAGCGATTCAGGATTAAGGGAAAGCTAGCACCAAGATTCATCGGACCATTTCATACAGTGGCCCGAAGAGGCACGGTAGCCTACCAGCTAGACCTACCCGGAGATTTATCCGGTATCCACAACGTGTTTCACATCTTGCAGTTGAGAAAGTACGTGAGCAACCCAGAGAAGCAAGTATCACATGAAAATATTGACCTGCAACCAGACCTCACCTACCGGGAGCACCCCATAAAAATATTAGAAGAGTCTGAGAGGAGGACCCGACAGAAAACTATCAAGTTTTTCAGAGTTCAATGGAGAAATCACACCGAGAATGAAGCAACTTGGGAGAGCGAGGATTTTCTTCGGACAGAGCACCCACACCTGTTTAAGGATCAGCTGAAATCTCGGGGACGAGATTTTTCCTAAGGGGGTACACTACTAGAAAAAGGGCTATAGATGGGATTGACACTAATGGCGCACCACCTTCTGATGCGCCATTAGAGTTGAAACTACTAATGGCGCACCTGGCACACGGTGCGCCATTAGTATCAAATTTTTTTTTGAACTAGTGCGCCTGTCCAAACATACTAATGGCGCATCCATAGGTAGTGCGCCATTACTAGTTGTAACTAGTAATGGCGCACCTGCCCGAGAGTGCGCCACTAATGTTGTTTTTTTATTATTTTTTTATTCCTTTTTTGCAAAACTACTAATGTACTTATGGCGCACCGAGGGGTGGTGCGCCATTAGTATTGTGCGCCCCTACTTCGTACCGATCCCCTCTCTCTCCCTCGCCCTCGCCCGCGATCCCCTTCCCCGATCTCCTCTCCCGACGCCACCGTCGCCCCGCCCCGACACCACCGTCGCCCCGCCGCCCTCGACGCCACCGTCGCCCCGCCGCCCCAGCGCCGCCCCGACACCACCGTCGCCCCGCCGCCCTCGACGCCGCCCCGACGC